>NC_082382.1:16434868-16474868 GCF_031168955.1 Gadus macrocephalus
CATCCACACACACACACACACTCACACGTCTCAGCGATTTTTTATTGTGCGTATTTATCAGCATATGTGCTCCGAATCGCCCTCTAACACATTGTTACTCTGTTTTTCAATGGCTTCTTTTCTTCTCTGAAATCTACTAAGGCCTAACTTAAGTGCAAAGTAAAAACATCACACACATGACTGACAGGTTTAATGAGGAAACCAACTATTAACAACAATTAAAACCGACACAGCTCTGGCTTAATAAAGAAATACAAATAAAAAAAGACAAGGGAGAGTGAGAGGTATTGCCTGAGCTTTGGTGTTTAAAAAAGTGCAAAGGAATCTGGGGAACTGGTCAGTTGTGAACATGTTAGATTGTGGATGTGTCCACAGGGAGATGTTCTGTCACTAGATGAAATCCCTTAGCCAACACAAACCGTTTTCCCTTTTTTTCCTCTTCTAAGAGCCCATCCTAACACAAAATCTATTCATTTATTTGATGGAAAACCCTTTAACCTTTTCATAATCCTCGCTGGATCGCACAGTGCTGTGATCTAGATTTAGGCCCACTGTCATCGGCCCCCCAGTAAAAAACACTGTGTTTTCCTGTCTATCAAAGAGTATGTGGGAGTTAACATGTTGAAAAATGTTCCAGCCATTGTAAAGCACGTGGGAAATTCAATGGGAGGCCGATGCTGTTTTACACTTCAATAGAAATCTTCTCAATGCCTTCTTTTAGGTTGTTCACATAGTTCCGGTTGAGACGTTGTCGATCTAATAGTCTTAGATTGCCTAAATGTCTTTCCCATTTTCTCCCCAAAAGCTGCTTCTGCTTCGGCTGCTGATGTCATACTAAAGCGAGGGTTGTTAAAAAATATATACATCACATGTAACATTATCCATATTATGAATTTTGCGGTGGCTGTTCTAACCTGCGTTATCGCCCATTCAGAATACTGCTTGGTCACACAGCCGAGCTATCCACCTCTACATTTGCCTCACTCAGCTTCCACACTCGGCTTCATCTCCTTTCTTCGCTTTTGTCAGCCTCCTCCTCCCCTCCTCGTCTCTCGCTCTCTCTCTCTCTCTCTCTCTCTCTCTCTCCCTCTCTTCTTCCCTCCCACACGCTCTCTCTCTCCTCCCTCCTCCCTCCTCCCAAAGCTCTCGGTCTTCTTCTCCTCCTGGTAGCAGGGTAGATAATAAGTGGAGCAGAGGGCTGATAGTGCAGAGGTCTAATTGCAGCGGAGAAGAGAACGGTAATGAGCCAGCGGGCTGCCAGTCCTTATAGGCGGCGGGGTGATTGTTGTGTGTGTGTGTGTGTGTGTGTGTGAGTGTCTGCGCACACACACACACACACACACACACACACACACACACACACACACACACACACACACACACACACACACACACACACACACACACACACACACACACACACACACACACACATCAACGTATTTCCTTACACAGAGCAGTTGGACGAGAACAGGGAAGTAGGGAAACGAGAAATACAAAGGGTGATTGAAGGCATAGGCTGTGGCGAGGGAAACACAAGGCCACAAATGAGATAGATAGATGGACGGAGAGAGATAGAGGGAGGCAGTGCGTCCTCTGCGCTGTGTCAGAGGTTCAACCCGGCACTGTTTGATTTATAGCTGATCTATCTGGCTCAGCACACCACTGTATCTACTCTCTCAATCGCTCTCTTTCTCCTTTTCACTCCCCTCTCCCCCTCTTTTTTTCCATTTCATACTCCAGCGCTAAGCCGGTTCCCTGACACGACTCACTATTCACTAATATGCACCCGGTCTCTCACTTGTTCCACATCTGTGTTCTGTAATGAGGTATCCCTGTTGAAATGCTAGCATCGTGGGCATCTTCAGCACTTTGTTCTTGGTCGTGAGGCTGTATTTTAAAAAGACCACGGATCATTGAATGAAATATGAAGGTAGGCTGAATATAAAGGTAGAGATTTGTTTTTCCAGTGGTATTCAAGGTGCTTTTCTCTAGGGCACCCGGTTTGACGCAGTCGTTGCTTCAGTGATGAATCTTTCTCCGTTATAATTAATTGATGACGGTATTCTTGACTAATTATCTCTCTCTCTCTTTCTTTCTCTCGCTCTCTCACTCTCTCTCTCCCCTTCCCAGGTACTTTGTGTGGTGAGTCATTCGAGGGGAAGAGGAAAGGTCGTCCTAAAGTGGACGTTCAGGAACTCAGGAGTATCCCTGTGAGTATGTCTCTTTTTCCTGGACTTGACTTCAGGAACATTGTACATCGATGCTTTGTAGATAACGAGAAATACCGACTAGAAAGATATTGTACAGTATTGAGTATTGATTTTGATCTTTTTATTGTTATCATCAACTCTACTGGAGTTAAAGGATCCGATTTCTGAAAGCTACAAACAGTTGAGAAATATCAATACAAATCCATACTTAAAGAAAAAAAGCATTCCAAAAATATTTTCTCAAAATGATTTTAAGATCAAATAGTCTCATATATCTCATCCATCTCATATCATGCCAAATATACTCATCGCCTGCAACCAGCGGCTACTTTTACTTGACTTTAAGAGCATGCCACAGGCATTTTGACTGTATCTCCAGGGCAGATTGTGTGAGTGTGCCTGCGGTACAGCAGTCAACTACAGGTACATTCCTGTCTCTGTTCCTTCCCGGAGCAGGCCCATATGATAGTACAGTGGAAGGAAGAGTTTAAGCGTCGCTCCAGGGTAAAGTGTCCGTGCTCGGGCTGCTGGTTAGAGTTTCCCAGCATCTATGGCGTCAAGTACCACTACCAGCGCTGCCAGGGGGTGAGTCACAGAGCCCGATTATGCCCAACCCTGGAAGAAGCGTGAAGTCCATTCATAGTTTTATGTTGCTTTCGGGGAAGTAAAGCTCAAACTACAAATGTTGTGCTAATTGACATGCAGTAGTAAAAAAAATCTGTATGTGACTTTGATATGACTTGCTATTTTCTACTGTAAGAGTATTACAGAAAGGGTGAAGGGACTGATGTTACTGTTTTTCCTTCTCTTTCTCTTTCTCTTACTCTTTCTCTTTCTCTCTTGGTCTTGGTCTGTCTCTCTCTCTCTCTCTCTCTCTCTCTCTCTCTCTCTCTCTCTCTCTCTCTCTCTCTCTCTCTCTCTCTCTCTCTCTCTCTCTCTCTCTCTCTCTCTCTCTCTCTCTCTCTCTTTGTGTGTGTGCACCAGGCCCCTCTATCAGAGAAGATGAGCCACAGCTGTCCCTATTGCGAGGCGGTGTTTGCCACAAAGGTGCGCCTGCAGAAGCACACGCTGTGGAACCACCCAGACAGGGTGAGCGTGGAGCCCAAGGGGGAGCAGCCCAAGCTTCAGAAGACCCCTTTCAAGGCCAATGCCAAGAAGAGGTAATCCTGATCAAAAATATATATGTCACTGACACCAGACCTTAGAGGGAATACCGAGATTTCAATCAATAACGACCAGGTAGGGGCTTAGACATCTTGCCCAAGGCTGCCCACAGTTAGACTACAGACATTGGGCATCAAACTCAGTACCATTTGTCTGGGAGTCGAACATCCTTGCCTCTACACTAGCCTTCCCTCATGCACATCTCTAATGACGTCTACATTCCTCCCTGTATCGGATGACATCCAGGCCCATGGAGAACAGCCC
Source organism: Gadus macrocephalus (assembly GCF_031168955.1). Taxonomy (NCBI): domain Eukaryota; kingdom Metazoa; phylum Chordata; class Actinopteri; order Gadiformes; family Gadidae; genus Gadus; species Gadus macrocephalus. The sequence goes on from NC_082382.1 coordinate 16,438,510, forward strand.
ACCCTCCCCGGTGTTCTTCAAAGTGAAAAAGACCCACGAAGCGTCCACGCCCTCTCACAACGGCGAGTTGCCCCCACACCGAGGCGAGCGGAAGCCCCACGTCCACAGCCAGGCCCCCCTGCCGGTCGTCCACGCGCCCCAGCCGGTGCTCCAGCCCCAGTCCCACCAGTCGGAGCGCTCCCCGAGCACCTCGTCCGACAACGGGGGCAGCGAGAGCGAGGGAGGCAGCCTGCCGCCCCCCCTTCCTGGACGAAGACCCCGAGCGGATGAAGCATAGTAAGATAATGAAGCACGCTCCGCCGCCGGACCCCCAAGCTGCGTGGACTGCGGGTCGTCGCGGTGCCACGGTGTGTGTTTGACCATCCCTTGCTCTTTGTTCTCCTTTCGAGCCAGGACGGAAACAGAAAACACCCAAGAAGTTCACCGGCGAGCAGCCCTCCATCTCGGGAACATTTGGCCTGAAAGGCAAGTCAAGTGTACGAATGGGTTTGGACAAACAAAGGACAAATTGGTGCCATTTGATGCACCTTAGTGGGTCTTTGATACAATGGGCCCCATCAGGCTTCTTTTCTATAATTAATGGACTGCTGAATATATTGAGAAGCCAAAGGAGTTTACTAGTAGTAAAAATAATAGTCTTCTTTTTATGATGAAACTCTCAACAGTGGCTCTGCCTTTTCATATGCCAACTTCAGAGGGGTTTCATATGCTGCTTAATGGATGAGTGAATCACTGTGAACCCTTCTCTCTGCCTCTGTCTCTCTCTATGTCAGCATCATTAAAACGTTTTGAGTCCTGCACTTATGACCTCAAATCTCTCTCTCTCTCCCCTCTCCATCCTCCTCTCTCCCTACCTTCATCTCTCCCTTTTTATTTATCCATGTCAGAAAAACTTGTCAGAAAAACCAGTGCAACTTTATCTGTTGCTTTTTTTAATTTTTACTATCATTTACTATTAATATCTAAACTCATCCCTATTTGGTCACTTTCCTGTGTATGTGTGTGCGTGTTTTTTTGTGGATGTGTGTGTGTGTGTGTGTGTGTGTGTGTGTGTGTGTGTGTGTGTGTGTGTGTGTGTGTGTGTGTGTGTGTGTGTGTGTGTGTGTGTGTGTGTGTGTGTGTGTGTGTGTGTGTGTTTAGGTATGACCAAGGTGGAGGAGAAGCTGAAGGCAGGCCGGGGGAAGAGACCAGAGGGGAGTGGCTTCAGTGAGGAACCCCAGAGAAGACCCAATCACAGTCAGCCAACCAAGAAAGACCCGGCTCCAGCTGCTTCTGGTAAAACATATCCTGCATTTCTTCATGAACAAAAGATTTACAGTTACAATATGTACGATTAAGACCCTCCCAATTAGCAGGAAGGGGACTTAATGAAATAACGTCAATAACAATCACTGTACTTTGCACTCTGATTGGCTTTGAAACTGTGTGACGCAAACTAGCATAGTTTGGCTGGCTGGGTGGCAAGATTGGGCGGGGTTTATAGTAAGATTCTTGTAAAAAAAGAGAGCTACGAGCCAGCCAGCATTTTTTATTTTATATGATGTGATTGAAATTACAATCAACCGGCATGGACTACAGATAAATCCATGTCATTTTAAGCTACAAGCTAGTTGAAATGATACACATTGCGACTTTAATCTTTTTACAAACCTACACCCAATTGTAATGACACATGAAGTAATACATAACATTGAACACTGTCAGATTCATTATGGACGCTCCAGTGATTTCCATTTTCCTCTCTCTGTTTTCCATCTTGATTTTCCGCCGCAACAGTGTTTGTGACACCAACAGGCCATAGGGCAACATAATTGACAATTGACAGGTTGTCAAGTCGTTGATGGGCTATTTGGAAACCGGGGTGTCAGGCAAACTGGAGTGTCGAGCAATATAGCTCCATCTATGTGGCAGACAACCCTCCAGAAGGAGGTGGCCCGTGCTTTAAAAGCATTAAAGTGTTTTTTTATTGAAGCCGAGCAGATCATAAAGGGACTAGAGAGTCCATATCGTAGTCGCCTGTGAACGATCTCATCCACATGTCTCTGGTGGAGTCATCTCCTGGAGAGACCTAAGAGCCATAAAATGCCCCCCCCCCCCCCAAAATACACAGTGTTGATCTTCATGTGTGCCTCTCCAGGGCCTCCTTACGACACACAATGGCAGCATTCTATCTCGGAGCGAGGTGAGGTGGTGTGTCCCAACTGCTCCATTGTCACCCGGAAGACGGTCGCTGGCCTGAAGAAACACATGGAGATCTGCCAGAAGGTCAGTGTAAGGTCACAGCTCTCTGCCAAGGGTAAGGGAATAGTGAAGGCTGTGTAATGAGTCGTATGCCGTTTAAGAAGGAACAGAGTGTTAATCTCATGTTCATTCACCAGGGGAGTCACCACAGTTTAACAGTGTGGTATGACAGTGGTGTCATAGTGTATCATATTTGCGCCACTGATTTACATGTTGGCTTGTCAGGTGGAGGCAGAATCGGTTATATGTTCTCTGGGTGGCTTGAACCGCGCCCCACTTGTTTTTCCGTGTTACACATATATGAAGGTTATCATTTATTCATCATCATAAAATATTCACACCTGGATTTCTGAATTCTGAACTTGAAGTCACCTCCATTAAAGGAATCATAAAAAAGATAAATATGCTTATAGTTAGATTCAATTAAAGTACTGCTGTGCAACCACAAATCTTCAAATACTCCACAAAAGTTCAATCTCCCAACTTGACAAATCAAGTGGGCTTGATTTGTCAAGTTGGGAGATTCTGTGTGTGCTGCGTGTTGCAATATGTCTGTTGTGTTGATGTCCAACATCCATCAACAAGCTCTGCAATGTTCTCGGCAGCCAGCCGAGAAGCTACCAGCTAGCTCGCTAATCGGCATTGGTTCATGTTTCTGGTTCAGGCATAGAGAGGTCGCCAAAGCGGTTTGTCAAGTTGTTTGTTTGACTTGAAATATTCACCCAAAATGATCGTTGGGGTTTTACAGCACAATGACCTGTTCTCTTGAGAATCTTAAGCTTTGTATGTATCTTACAAACACTCCTCAAAACATAGCCCTATGTTTGTGGACCCGTCTTTCTTATGTTCTCCACTGCTTCTAAGATCGTCTACTTAAACCGTGCATGTGTCTTTTATTTGAATCTTCTCTAACAATTGAAAAGCCTGTAAACTGATCTGACCTCGGCTTCAGCGAAAACCTTAAATTCACCACATGCTCGCAGTTACATTAACAAGGAGTTCTGCGATTATTCCATACCATACAACAGACGCCTTTGTCAGAGAAACGCCCGGCATGGCCAAGACTTGATCACTCGTTTTGTACACTTGTCAACACCCAGCTAGGAATGAATATCTCCTTGCTAGTACAACCCATTTGGCATAGGTAAGAATAGTGCAACTTGGCTCCATTGTTCCTGGATTGTCCTAAATGTGAGCTGGGATATAGAAGCCTGCTCCCCCACAATCGTCTACTTGGTATTGTATTAACCTGCTGAAGAACCACTGCAATGCTATTAGAAGTATTTTAAAGCGCTCCCGCTGCAGGGTGCCAGGGAGCTGAGGACATGGAGGGTATCGATTGGGAGGTTGAATATGTTCTCGCTCTGCCGAAGTTTGAATATTGTCTATGTGTAGTTTTGGCCATCGCTTTGTGTGCATTTTGAGTGGCGAAAACCAAGTGAGCAGGTTTAATTTTGTACGTTTCTGAATTGTATATGTGTATAAAAGGGCAGGTATCAGTAAAAACTGAAGAGCCCGGACCAAGCAGAATAATAATTTTTCACTGGGAAGCACTTTAGCTGAGCAGGCTCTCAGCCCTGTGAGATGATCCCCAGTCATTTTTATGGCTCCTTGGCGCAGGAGCCGATGTGACTCTATTAAAATGACAGGTCAGCCATTAAGTAGTGAAAAAATCACTACATTACTACTGGGTCACTGAACGGGACCAAAAAAAAGGACCTGTTCCCACATCAATAACGTGAAGTAAAGCTGTACGCCGAACAATAGTATAGATTCATAGAACATCGCATATTACCAAAGTGCGTAGTGTATTAAATTGTATTTTTCCCGGTTGTGTAAAATCCATTATCCGGTTACACAGCGCTGCTGTATTGCCAGGGCCAACATGGAGTAACCGCCGGTGCAGCCCACGGTCTGAGCACATTCGCTTCCCCCTCAGTCGTGTCATTGGATCCTCTGTTCCACCTCTTCCCCTCACAGCTCCAGGATGCCCTGAAGTGCCAGCAGTGTCACAAGCAGTTTAGATCAAAAGCCGGCCTCAACTACCACACCATGGCTGAACACAGTACCAAGGTATGCACACACACGCACACACACACACACACACACACACATACGTACATGCACGCCCACACATACATAGATCTTGTGCTTAACACCGCTGGCCTAATGACCCACTGACCACAGTTGTCATCTGTCAGCAAACAGCAAATTAAGTGCTGGAACACGGGGTGGGAGGCTTGACTTGTAGAAACCCAAACGTAAGCACGTCACCAGTTTCACCTTTCAGGCCAGGCCGGATGTCGTGGTGAACACTGCGCTGTACACTGTTGCACAGTCGGCCGTTGTTTTTCCTGTGCAAACACACCTGTCTTCGTGCTTGGCTTTTCACAATGGTCTTTTCTTTGGGGGTAATTCATGGGGAGGGTAGGGGGGGGGGGGGGGGGGGGGGGGGGGGGGGGGGGCGTGATCATCACGCTGCTGAACAGAGGATTGATGTTACGGCCCCCTGACGCGCTCATATTACGCTCGGCAGCTGTCTTAACTCCTGACAGCAGCGAGCTTCATTTAGATATTATCATGACACGCTTACATTAGAGGAGTGGCGCTCCTATGAAGTTGTCTGAATAATTCACTGAGGCCCTTTTAAAAAACTGCCATGAAAGATTGATGAACGTACGTGCGCTAAAACCAGTGGCCCGAGGTATGTCCTCGTCCCCCTTTCTTTGTTGGGCTTGTTTTCCTACATTTATCCATGTCGTCGCACAACTCTCGTATGTTTCGCTCTCCTTTTTATTTGAAAAATGATCGTTTGATTCACGATGGGGTTCATATGCGTCATGGAGTGAGCCAATAATTTGAGCCGTCTGTGTCGGCCAAGTGATAACTCTTAAGGAAAGTCGTTTGTCTCAAGTGTGGACACTGTTGTGCGATGACCTGAATGACTGGCAGCAGTCCAGACCAGTGGTGCTAGAAACCCTCTGGCCTTGTTTAGTTTCAGCAGGATGCCGGGAGATGCACTCACTAACTGTGACTTACGTCTTTATTTAGCCAATTGGAGGGAAGCAAAGCGGAGTAGAGTTGGTAAGAGACGGCGGGGGGATGAAGTGAGAGAACCACTGGCCCTGGGCCAAGGCTACCACAGCTCTGTCCAATTCAAAACATTGATTTCCGAACAGCTTGACCTCAGCCGGAGCATCATTTACCCTTCCATGCACCCTAAGATGTTATTCAGTTCAGATATCCATAGGTGTTATCTGGGATCCAGCAGTGCTAAAGGTTATAGCATAACTTCTGGGGGGAGACGGCACAGAGCTTGGGACAGAAACCAAAAACCAAAAACCAAACGGGCGGGGTTATGCCTTACTTCCTGTCTCGCTACAAAGATTTTCTACCTAAGAGAAACTCATTTGCACGAGTGGATGAAGCTTTCAGAAGCGGATTGTAATAAATATTTCTACAATGGCCAGTTTACAACGTGTAATTTTAAACCTTCACAGACACTTTGTCTAAGTACGTTGGTGTCCGGACAGGATGTTTTAGTTGGCCTTCCCAAGGGGAAATTCATACCAGTGCTGGCCGAGATTATGATCTCTGTTAGTTAATTACGTGTTACAGATCCCTGCCTCCAGCAAAATGATTGGTCGAAACCAATATTAAGTGGGAGAAAGAGAAACACCCCCGCTCACCAAAATTTGACCTTGTCTGCCATCTGAGTTTAGAATATCAAACTAAATTCAGATTAGTGAGACTACGAAGAGCACTACAATAGTGTTTTGGAGTATAGTTGGGCCCTGCACCAGAATAGCTGATAGATAGCTTACTACCACCTCCCCCTATTTTATATCCTGTCTGTGATTGCGTCTGTGTCTCTCCCCTGTGTGCCTCCTGTTTTACTCTGATGGAGGCATTACAAGTACATGCCGATGCAGTTCCATGTGTTTTTCACCTGCCAAGCTAAATCAAAGCAGGGAAGCGAATGTCTGTGTGTGTCGGTGTGTGTGTGTGTTCTCTCGCCCGAAGGCAAGAGAGTATGACACCCTTTTCCTTTTCACTACAGATTTATTCCGCTAAAGCTCCCATCTTACCTCAACAGTACTTGGGGATCAAAAAAAAATCCTGTGCAGTGCGATAACAGATTACATAAAAATACCTGAAGTGATAGGCAACGTTCCCCCGTTCTTCCCTGCATTCCTTTGCTCGCTCTCTGTCTCTTTTCTTCTTCTGCCTGGCAGCCGTGCCTGCCATCTGCTGTTCTGCTCTCGGCTGGGGTTTGGCACCTAACCGACAGCCCAGTGAGAACATGAGTTTGACAGTTGTCATAAACATGCCTTGAGTAACTGCCTCTCCATGAAACCACTTAATGATCATGGGCTCGGTGGGATCTGCATGTGATGGAAAACACATTGAGCCCCTCACTTTGCTTTATATTTTACCCCCGTTCCTTTCTCTTTCTAAGTCAGGAGGGAGGGGGTGTGCCTGATAATGGAATTAGCGTGTGCGACGCTGTGTTTGTCCTCCTCTCCTAGCCCTCGGGGAGCGAAGGCCAGGCGAGGGACGAGCAAGAGGAGAGAGACAGGCTGCGGCGAGTGCTCAAACAGATGGGCCGAATCAAGTGTCCTAGTGAGGTATGCACACTTCATCCCTGCTCTAATCCCCCTCTCTCTCTCTCTCTCTCTCTCTCTCTCTCTCTCTCTCTCTCTCTCTCTCTCTCTCTCGCTCTCTCTCTCTCTCTCTCTCTCTCTCTCTCTCTCTCTCTCTCTCTCTCTCGACTCTCTCATCATGCACTCGTCCACTATTTCCCTTCCCATTTTTCCATGAATCTGCTTTTTCACTCCTTCTCCTTTCCTTTTCCCTCATTCCAGCGTTTGCCTCGTCTTTCTTCAGCTCCTCCCCCTGCCCCCGTCTCATTCCCTCCATTCCACACGACATCACCCTTTCCGTTTCCCTTTCAACCTTTTGCCCAAACCCACATCAACACTCTGCTTTCTACGATTACACCGCAGTGTGAGAAAGCAGAGCGACAGAGAGGGGTAGGCAGCAGTGGAATACTCACCTTTCCTCGGCCGCCATGCGGCTTGTCTGGGATTTTAACAACGACGGCAGAAAAAACTGTCGACTAGATATGATGACGGTTGTGTTCCATTAAAAACCATGCCGTGCTCCACTTACCCAGATTCCTGTCTAAAGTGTATTTTCATCTGTCGTCTTGATTTCTGTCCCACACAAACACGCGCGCACACACACACACACACACACACACACACACACACGCACACCATAACACCACGACAGGGCTGCTCGGCTCACTTCTCCAGTCTGATGGGCTACCAGTACCACCAGAAGCGGTGCGGGCGGGACCTCTCGGAGGACCAGAAGCCTGTGTTCCTGTGCCAGCACTGTGGGAAGACCTACCGCTCCAAAGCCGGCAGGGACTACCACATACGCACCGAACACCCACCCGCCGCCGCTGCAGACAGCCACAACAACAACAACAGCGCTAACAACCACGACGACAGCACCACCGACACCAACAACAACACAGGCAAAGAGAGGGTAAGACGGAGCGTTGTGACGCACGGTCTTCAGCATTAAAGTTTCATGTTTCGTAGTACATACTTAAAGGTAGGGTATGCAGTTTGGAGAAACCAGCCAGAATGAGCTGGATTAAGAAAGTATCCAGTCGAACAAATACCAGCCCTCACTTCAGGCCTCCCTCCAAAGCCACTTCTCAAGACACATGACCAGTTAGCTAGCTTTAGCAGAAGGTCTGCCTAGCTTGTCGATGACTCCGGTCATGCAAAATAAGCGGCCACGGATACTGGATTTATTTTTATTTTGTCAGAGTTCTCGATTTATTGAGTGCAGTCGGGTATGTAAAGAGGATTTCTGCAACTAGGAAAAAACATGCTTCTTAAAGATAAAAGTACCCTACCTTTAAAGCCCTCTGTACCGCCATTCAGATCTCATCTTACGTCTGTGATATGACTACGTCAATCTGAATATTTTGTAAGTGAAACATTTGGTACTATTTGCGGTTATTGCACTTTCATCCGAGGCGATTTACATTAATGAGCAGATCGGCCGGGCTTAGGCATCTTACTCGAGCATCCCCACCGGTACTTTTGTCTGGGAGTCTGAGCACTAACCACTTATCCCGCTCCCCGCTGTAATATGACACGTTATCAAGTGAAACAGGTAATGAGCGTGGGAAGAAACTTGGGCACAATCATTCTTGGATTTAATGTGTCATGCAAAAGTGACAAAACAGGCGAGCCAGCTGTGTGTTATACGAGGGAGAGGGGGAAACAACTTATGATGGATATTTTAGACTGCCAGCATCTAATAAAATATGTTTTATATCTGTTAGCATTTATGAGAATAATGTGGATTTCTTCCAGCAAGGGGGGGAAATTTTACTTTTCATATGCTGGTGTTTACTTGTTTAAAATGCGATTAAAGTATAGTAAATCATTAACGAGAAACAAATATCTCAGAGAATACGTTCATGTCAGAAAAAACTGCGAAACCAAAAGCACTATATACAGCATATGTGTTGTGAGGAGCCCTGTGGATGAGCCCAACCGTTATGTGTGTGCGTCTCTCCTCCAGGTGATCCCTGAAGAGACCCCGCCCGCTGGCCGGAAGGAGCAGGCCGAGCAAAGGGAGTGGCAGGAGAAAGCAGCCCCCGCCCGGCACAAGGAGGAGTGGGGGAGCAGGGACGCTGAAGGAGCCAGAGAGCCGGAGCCAGACAGGGCAGGAGTGGCGGCGAGCGAGAGCCTGGGGGAGGACTTTGATCGGACGCCCAGTGGCAGGGTGCGGCGCCGCTCCGCCCAGGTGGCGGTCTTCCATCTGCAGGAGATCGCCGAGGACGAGCTCGCCCGGGACTGGGGCACCAAGCGCCGCATCAAGGACGACCTGGTGCCCGACAGCAAGCGGGTGAGTGGGGCCGCCGCCGATGTCCCACACCACGGCGCCCACACATGGTATTTTAGACGCTGGCCGCCGGGGCAGACCGCTGGAGGAGCATTTAAAGGACCAGTAGCCACCTGGCCACCGTTTGAACATCAAAACAAGCATCGCAGAAACACAAGCACGCACTGACGCACCCTGACGCTCTCAGCACACGGCGGAGGGACCGCATCAAAGCCGGTCTGGACATGAAAGACGGCACATTCAAACGCAACACCCAAAAATTTGATAAAAGTCGTCCTTGTCCGTGTTTGATGTCAACCGACACGTCCCACTGCTTTTTCTTACTCTCCTCTTGAACTTTTCGTTCTCTGATCCACAGCACCGCCCGGACACTTTAAACTAATGTTTTGTCCTTTTTCTGCTGCTCCTTCAGCTAAACTACACCCGCCCGGGCCTCCCTAACTTCAGCTCTGAGCTGCTTGAGACGTGGAAGAATGAAGTCAAGGAGAAGGGCTTCATCAGCTGCAGCAATGGAGTAAGAAACGGATGTGTTCACTGTCGCAGCATGTTCAGCAACAGATTAGCCAATTCATGAACCCTAAACTGCTTGGACAATTGACTCAATTCATAGATTACCTTGTTAGTTGTTAGGGTGTTTGACTCCAAGCCGAAAGCTTTTGAGTTCAAACCCTTATTTCAGCAGTCTATCTGCAGGCCCCCTTCGGCCTTTGTTATTAACTTTTAATGAAGGCCCTGTATCTGAATTCACTGTTTGGTCCTTTGATTGAAAGCACCTAGAATTGTATGAGTAAGGTTCAGGAAAGGGTTTTGGGATATATCGTTGTTTTTTTGTTTATTGATACCTTTTTTCTTGGGGGGATTAGAGTTGTGAAGCAGTGTACTCCAGTGTGTCAGGACTCAAAGCCCATCTAGCAAACTGCATCCAGGTATGAACGTACAACATATCTTATCAGTCTCCACAACAATAAATGCTTAATATATACATTTTCCATTTCCATGGCAGTGCATTGTTGTCCATTTACAGAGATTTGATATCTGACAACAGACAAAATAATGGCAAGGATTGGACAATGGCTGATTGTCAGATGAAAACCAATATTTTTGTATTGCCAAATTGTAATTATGATGAATCAATATGTGTGTGTGTGTGTGTGTGCGTGTGTGTGCATATGTGTGTCTCTGTTTGTGTGTGTGTGTGTGGGGGGGGGGGGTTGGCTGTGTGTATATTGCAGGGAGGTGGTGAAATGGGCAAGTACACCTGTCTAATCTGTCAGAAGGAGTTCAGCTCAGAGAGCGGTGTCAAATACCACATCAGCAAGACACACTCGCAGGTGGGCTCACAACTCCTGTTGTGTTTATGAACTCTCCAGTTGGAGGCAGTTAGTTCCTGAGCCCAATCCAATGCTATACCGAATGAGATTGCTCAGTTGTTAGTAAAACATTTCAACACAGTTGACTTTTGCTAACACCTCCAGACATAGTGGCGGTGAAATATGGAAGAAAGATAAAGTGTTGATATGTTGTGTCTATAATTAAACGCGTGCTACTTCACACTCCTTCAACATCACATAACCGTGTGTTTGGTTTCGGTTTGGCCTCAGAATTGGTTCCGTGCGGCAGCAAGCCATGTGGTCAGCACCAGCAGCAGCAGCAGCAGCAACAGCAGCAGCAGCAGCAGCAAGGCTAAACCGCTGGAGAACAGCGACGATGTCAAAGCAGAGGTGAAAAACAGCACCGCCCTGGGGAAGAAAAGAGGCCGCAAGCCCAAAGAGCGCCCTCCTGTGGCCGAGCCGGGTGAGGCAGAGACTCCTCCGACGCCACTGAGTAGTACCACTCCAAACTCCATGCTGAGCCCTTCCCTGGACGTTACACCCACCCTCACCGACACACCGAGCCCCACGGACAGTGAGAGTCCACTGGACAACAGACAAGCCAATGGTTACGCCACCAAACGGGGTAAATCCAAAAGGCTTTCCTTAGAGTAGTACTGCTTTTTAAGCGGATTGCCGAACTGTTTATACTTTAACAGGATTTTTAAAGACCCTGCGAATGCCACAAGGACTTGGCACGGAGAAGATCACTAGGTCAACCAACAAGGAGTAAATCATTACATAGGGACTGAGAATTAGTTTTAAACAGTTACTATAATATAAACAAACTTAACCATAGTGTTTTCTTTTGTTTATCCATTCAATTTCCAGCCTCCATTCAAAGGGACATGTTTAATTTGTTCTACTCACAACCAATGTTGATTGTAAACAATGACAAATTACTAATTTCTACATGAATCGTTTTTTCTTTCTCTCTTTTTTTTACTAGAATAGTGTTCCAAATTAAGTGAGTGTAATTCTATCTACAGGTCTTTAGGTTGTTGTGTTTTGAGAGATTTTTAACAGGATATTCTATTAGCATGGTGAGATCATTTACTCAGTGTTTTCCCCTTTGTCCAGATATACTGTAGTGTACATAAAACAATATCTATACTTATATATCTATATACTCAAAGCAATGATGCCATCTATACTTTTTCGAAGCCAACAGGTCAAATTAGCTCATAAGCAATCTGAATTATTTTGCGTGTGTGCTCAGTGCAATGTTGTATTGATCTTGATTTATTTGGAGCTTTTTCCCATTAATTAGCTTTTGCCTTTTATTTCTTATGATTTCTAACACCCAAATATCAAGTTAAATGTAAGCCTGTTGTGAGTTGTTAATCATCTTATCTACCTATTTTGCTATGCTTTCTTTTTTGGTTTGTCCGATTTAATTTCACTTCAATGACATACATGTTTGGAATGACATTTTAACCCACAACGTGAACGGTATACGGCGTTACAGTGATGACCATGAGTTTCGGGCTTCGTTTCATGGTTCTGGTGGATGAAGCTAAAGCATTTAAGACGTCCCCCGGCAAGGCTTGCGGCATTAGTATATGTTAAAATTACATTAATATATTATTTGACTGACTATACCTAATATTAATTGTATGTTTATGGTCCAAGAGTGGTTGGAAATAGAAATACAGATAGAAGAAGCAATCATGAGAAAGGCCTGTTGCACCATTGCAGCACAATCAAATGAGATGCCACCATTTTATGTGCGGCTTAATACCCTTGGCTACTAGTCCTTTTGCTTAAATCAAAGAGTTGCTATTATCTTTTGTAGAGTGGTTGAAGTTCATAATATTTTATGAGACAAAAGAACGATTTGCGAAATATTCAAATATTATGTATATTATAAATCAATTCCTTGTTGGTAAAAACGATTTTCTTGCACTTTAACCCTTAACCCCACCCGCTTCCTTTTTTTGTATTTTTGCACTCCTAGAGTATCCAACCTAACGCAGTGGCTGTAAGAGGCAGAAGAAAGGCTGTCTTACGCTTATAAATCTAAACTAGAGTTTAAAACATTTATTTGGATTGGTAATGAGAGGCTTGTTCAACTATTTGTAGTTGTTATCTGATCCAACGTGACCATACATACAAAGCCATAACTGATCTCTAACAGTTGATAGTAAAATATCTAAGTTCTATTAAATGAATTTAATTTATCGATAAATCCTATTGAGTGCAATCCGAATATGCTATTTTGACTCGAAAACTTTGAAGCAGATACTTGAATCCACAGTTGTATGTACTGTGTATGTCCGTATTAAATAATAGCTTGCTTACTAAAAAAGGAGAGCTCGTTGACAGGTTATAAGTCTATTTTATATTGTGTGTATTACCTAGGTAGCATTCGGTTAGCATTATGGGAAGAGGGGAGGACTGAGAACCTTCTAGTGAGATGCATTATGGGAGGAGGGGAGGACTGAGAACCTTCTAGTGAGATGCATTATGGGTGCTTTACTTGCCACTCTACCTTAAGGACTGCTGCAAAGATCTGGTCCTGCTCAGGCAGTCCACTAGTTCATCTTGCCACATTGTCATCTTACTACAAACCGATAATCACAAATGATTATGGGATTGCATCCAACTATAACAATAAGCAACATGATTATTTTGGAGACGTGTATCTATACCCCAGGTGATATCACCAGGTGGTGGCACCTTAGACTTTACGTTGAAACATAACAATTTTTTACTGAATACCGCCAGCTTGAATCCACCAATGGGGTTTATTCAGGAAGGGGGGAGGGGGGGAATTATGCATGTGTCTGTCTGTACTAGGATGGGCGTTCCCCATATATCCAGGGTGGACTACTGGAGAAGGGAAGTTAAGAGAAGCACTGATGGTCCTCTGACCCGAATCGAACTGTCCAAAACTTGGACACCGAGCTGTGCTAGCAAGCGAGTTGGCACCTTTACAATGACTGGATGCGAGGAAATGGTAGCACTTCCTCCAGGAGGGTTGAGCTGTGGCACAAACATCATTTTATCAGTTGCTTGTTATTCGTTTCATTGACTACGTCACATTGAAAATGTTTACCTAACAAGCTTTGGTGTTGCAATATGATAGTTTAGCACTGCTTTTATCAGTGGATATTTTCTATTTTGTCACTCCCTTTACTATTTGTCTTCCTATTATTGGGAAAACACTTATCCCGCAGTATGAGCTAACTGCAACATGTCTAGAGAATACAGCAATACACCATATTTAGCTGGTTTTGTTGGCTTGCTGATATTTTGATATCGATGTATGTATTCTCAACAATTGTATAGCTTTTTTTTCACTTTCCTGCTTCTGTTTGTTTGCTTTGAAAATGCTTTTACATATATTTGAAGAAAAAAATGTTATTGAGAAAAATATGTCCACAAACATCTATGTAGGCCTATATGTTGGCATACATTGTTCTTTTTTTTTTTTTTCAATTATGGGATACACATCACTTGCATTTTGTCTCCATATACACAATGAAAACACATCAACAATTCCTTATATCCAATATGGGACAAGAGGTATGTATGCGTGTTTGTTTCTGTATTTAGTGCACTTACTATCCCATGAAATAGGCTTGAAATAGGAGTGTTGTTGGAGCTTCATAGTTACCTGGACTCTGTCGTGTGACTTTTGTACCTGGGAAAACTGCAGGCTCAAGTGTCTTCCCTTTGTCAGCAACGTTATCTTTCCAACACTGGTTACATATTTTAGATCCCCTTAGAGTCAGATCCTTCCATTTACTCTAAACAAGCGTAGTTCATTTAAGCCTATGTTAAATGTAGAAAATGACATCCACCCATATTGTAAGACATTGTTTGATTTAGGATATAAATATATATTGAGTTCAAAGACATGAGTTAAAGAAATGTTGTAGACTAACTGCCATTGGTATGTAGGTTACAGGTGAAATGAAACTAATGATCTTCTGTTTGTATTTAAGGTTTCCATATAAGAAATTAGGTTGTTTCGTATCTAACATTGAGGTGAAAACACACATCCTTTAATTCTAAGCTTACATTTCCCCCAAACATGTTGTATTTCATGTGCATTAATAACCCTCGACTACTTAATAAAATGTTGTTGACTAAATTTCTGTTTTGTTTTTTGCTCTACATATTATTGGCTCAAAATAAAATAGGGTAAGCCCATATATAGATATGTATACAAATAAATAAATATACTATTTTATGTTCAATTTGTTAAACTTTATCAGAAGTCCCTCAAGGTTGAACATGTTTAACAATTATTATACAATCAAACCAAATGCTAGCCTAAAACTATATTATGACAACAATATATTAACACGAGGCCGTATCGTTTTACAACGTGTCGTGGGCAGTGGGCACAGGTCCTTATATGATTATGAATATTGTACTCGTTTTAAAGAGAGCCAAAAAAACCTGGGAGTTCTGGGAACGGGAGTCCACGTCGAGTTGGTGGTCCGTTAGCTATAACGATGTGAATATTTAATATAACTACATTCCCCATAATGCTTTAGCGTTAACCTCTGAACAGCTGATTGTCAATAATGAAACAACAATGTCTGCCGTCTGCAGAGAAGGAAGTGTCTCAAAAATGGAGACCGAAGAAAAAGCTTCGGCAGTATCTAATAGGTAAACACGTTTTACCAATGTAGCTACATCCAGCCAGGGGACTGTTGGTTTTATTTTTATTTTCACATTTTCCCGCAGAGACATTATTCATAGAACCACGACCTCCCAATGTGCTACCAAGTCAGCCAAAGAGCATCGTGTAGCGCTTGTAATGGAAGGCATGACGTTAACATGTAGACAATACTATACATGGTCCATGAATATCTACTGATTAGTTGACATTGGAGATTGCTACACGTGGCGTACAGTCTTTCTGGCTTTGTTATTACAATATTTAATGGGGACTACACATTCGGCATGTGGTTTTAGTGTTGTAGTGTAGGCCTGTATCTAGTTTCGTTTCCTGTCACACATTCCCCAGAAACAATCCAAGAATTATGTGTTAGACGCAGTAGCTGGGCATTTGTAAGATGAATAACCAGTTATTCTGCTTGTAGGATAGGAATACACCCCATTTACTGCTCGAGACCTAATGGCATAATATATATTGCACTTAAATTAAAGTCTAGTAAATGTCATCATTAATCCTAACGCGTGTCTGTAACATCAAAGATCAGTAATGGTACGTATTTAAGAGGTAAACTAACAGAATTCCTCTAGCTGTCCGTGATGCATTTTGTGCCACAAGAGGGTGTTACAACATAGCTCTATCATGTACATAAACCTGTAGTATAAACTGTCAATCTGTGTAGTTCAGATGGCATTACAACACATCTTAAATGGAGGACGCTAAAACATACGTTTTGAATACATAATTTTAAATAATATTCTTGGCCCTCTGAAGTTCAGTTAGTTTAAGGGGTCTACCATATAATTAATATAGCGTTGCACTAACCGCAGTACATGTTCACTTAAATAACTACACATTTAGGTCAAGGTGATTCCAAATTCAACCAAGCGTATACATTGGGTTGCTCATTTATCTGCATGATACAATATGTAACACTTATTTTTTTTCCACTTTATCAGCTCAGCATTGCAATCCACCATGGACTTCAATCCAAGTTGTGTGTGACACTATTTGCCTAAAGATGGTCTAAAGTAGTATTGACCTTTTAAATAGTTTACACATTTATCTTTTTCTCAGCATGATAGTTGATTCAGCGCAAAGGATCACCGCCTTCTAGGAAGTAGGTTGGTAGCACATGGTTACTGTGTACTGAGGACAGAAAATCAGCAAATCTACATGGCGCCTAGTACCCTTGTTGACATGGTAGCTAAACTGTGGTCTTTAACAGGGGTTTGGTTGTAACTTATTTGTTAAGAACTGAGGCTGGCGCTAATCTTTTCGTCTGTACCGTTTAGCCTCTCGGGTGTGTGTGTGTGTGTGTGTGTGTGTGTGTGTGTGTGTGTGTGTGTGTGTGTGTGTGTGTGTGTGTGTGTGTGTGTGTGTGTGTGTGTGTGTGTGTGTGTGTGTGTGTGTGTGTGTGTGTGTGTGTGCGCGTGTGTCAGTTAATAGAGAGGTTGAGGCAGTGTTCAGTTTCATCATGCTGTTTATTTCCCCACTGCCCAGTATGTGTTGAGCAAGGGCGGGGCAGAACTCTGCGTGTGTGTGTGTAGCCGTGTTTGTCTGCTTGTGGATGTTTCCAGGCTGCTGTCAGGCACATTGAGTCTCTACAGGGGAATCGTGCCTTTCCCTTTAGTGTTCCTTCTGTCTTCTTTCTACCTTGTATTCCACTTTTACTCAGAATTTCCATGAAGCCCTAGCCTTTTTGGCTTTCTTTCAAGCTGCATATTCTTACCTTTGGTCTGTATGAGCTATATCATATAAAGCTGTTTCATGACCGCTGCCTCTGTTCTTTTTCAGCAAGATATTGTGACAGGGACTGTCACTGATAGACGAGCCATGCTTGGTACTTTTCTGTGTGTTTAAGAGTGTGTGCGTGTGTTGAGGCCTGGACTGGGAAGGTCTAGCTCTAACCTGCTGCTATTAATATCGCCTAACGAACATAATCTGGAGGATAGGTTATCCTCTTACATTTGTTGGCTAGTCTACCAGGGGGAGGGCTGGACATGCAAAGAGGGCGAGCCCGTAGCAGTTTCGTTTCCAAACTTACTGGTCACCGTTGATAGTTCTTTATCTCTCCCTCTCTCTCTCCCGCTCTCTCGCTCATTGGTGCTTAATTGACAGAATAGAAACCAAAACATAGTTGAGTTATGTTTCTTCTCTCTCTCCTCCCCTCTTTCATGACTAAATAGTTGTACTAGTCGAGAAGGGGTAGAACGTGCCTGAGTATGTGTACATGATGTGTGCTTACTTGCAATAATAATAGTTTAAATAAAGTCTACAGTGGAAAGCCGGTTGTATCAAGTTATGAACACTCTACCAGCCTATTCAGGAGCTAGAATATCTGCCTGTTGGAACCTCAGGTAAGTGGCTTACATTTTTGTATGTTTGCACCATCATGTTTTCATGATCTTATTATTATATATATTTTATTTTCTCTATTTTGTAGTGGTTTGCATATTTTGGCTATTTTTTTTTGGACTATGTTAAGGCGTAAGACGGAAGTAGAAAGAACTACATAGGCTTATAAGAGAATAGATAATTAGGTGGATGTTACACAGTATCTGTTAGACAGTATCTGTGCCTCATCCATTTTATTGTGGTAATGCCCATAGTTCCACAGCATAGCGACAATTTAGGTAGTGTTGTTCTCGGTAGTCATGTGTTGCTACTGAGCGTGGGTTTCCCACAGAGTGAACTCCTCTCTATTCAATTATTATTGTTATAACTTACTCTATACAATATCATCTGCTGGACGGAGATGGCAAATGGTTTCCACATACTTAAGAGGCTTTTCATCCTTTTGTTTTGAACTGCTCTTCTGTATTTTCTTTTGCAAAAAAAGTCCTTTCCCAGCTGGTTGGCTTTGTAGTAGTGCACTCAGTTCTGTCGCTGCCACCGTAGGACAAAGGCATGGTTTAGCCATGCTCACATGCACATTTGTGCTTATCTTTTAACATGGATCGTCTCTGATAACCCAGAGAGAGGGTACAGTGCGACACTGTACTCTAGCACTGTATAAGAACCTATCAATTCCAGCCCTTGCCATAAAAGATAAGAGTTCACGAGCGAGAGCTCCTATCTATCTATCGCTCTCTTTCTCTTTGCTTTTTATTTCACCTTCAACCCTGCCTTGGAACTCCACCTGTTGGGCTTGATTGGCCAGTGAGACGAGGAATCACAAAGTTAGACACAGAGCTGTGACAGAGATTCAATAGGATTAAGAGTTGCGGTTTTGGGTTCACTGTCGGGACACATCGAGGGAGAGAGACATTTGGTATTCCAATCATCCCGCTCCTACTCTTAAGAATGGACCAGATCACCCGCTTAATGCAGTAGGTGTTGATCGAGCATGCCACTCAGCCAACATGTTGTATGTTGATTTGTCTAATCTCGTAACTTCTGTGCAGTTTGACCTAACCGGTTTCAGAGTGTATGGTCGCCAAGGACCTCATGTTGTGTGGGGAGTAGCGCATGTCCTTTGGTGGGAGGTTGTTTGTGTATAGGTGCTCAACAGTCCAGACACGCTTTGTTCTTGTGTTCTGCTGGTCTGAATACTAAACCATGACAATGTCCACAGAATTGTAAATCTCTCTATACTGTTCTTTTCACTTATTGACTAAATTAGAACTCACTCTATCCTTAGCCTCAAAAAAACAAACATCATGGGGAATTGTTAACTTCTCTAATGTTAAAATTGCTTGGGTGTTTTAATTTAATCTTTAATTGTATTCATGCAAAAGGCAATGCCAAAGGGCTATTTTAATTTATAATAAGGAACCATTGACACAGAAACAGCAGTTTTGCACTTTCCATTAAGAGCTAATCAATGCAAAACCTGAACACAAATACCATGTCAAATAATCCAAGGGCTGTGAGGCAACTAGTTTTCTGCTATAAGTAATTACGGATACAATGTTTATTACTCTGATGTGTTCCTACCCACAGTTTCATAAGAGGTAGACGTGTAGTCATGTTTCTGTGTTTGACAGCTGAAACATAACACTAGGTGGAAAAATAGGGGCCATTTATCATACCACTTATAAATCATCTCAAATGTATAATAATGTATTCTTAATGATTAGTTCATCATTAACTAAAGGATTGTAAATGAATGTGTTGATAGTGACCAGTTCATCATTAACAAAAGGATTGTAAATGACTCATGACTGTTTGGCATTAAAGTGTTCCATCCCGATGCATTGATGCAAAGCCTGCCGCTGTCCTCCATTCTCACGTACATTATGCATTGCAGCGGCGGTGGCGGCGAAGGCTCTGGTCTGGACCGGCTACTCCCCACGGTGAGCACCGGCCTGTCGCCGAGGAAGCGGACCACCAGCCAATGCAAGTCGGAGCCCCCTCTCCTGCGCACATCCAAGCGGACCATATACACCGCGGGCCGCCCGCCCTGGTACAACGAGCACGGTGCCCAGTCCAAGGAGGCCTTCGTCATCGGTGAGACGCTCGCACGAGCCCCGAGTCACAGAGAGAGCCGACTGGGACTTCGTCCTCGTCGCTTTTATACATTTCCGTTTGTGTTCCCCATGGAGCAAAGGTCCGCCCGTGATGTTTACACAACACTACACCCTGCGTCGTCAACAATAGCTCTGCGTCAGGGTGATATGCCCTGCATACCTCACCTTGAGTGAGATGCCTCGATCCACACGGGGTTAAAAAGGCATTACCCTTTAGAAATGCATTGACTTGTTGGACATGCAATGGCAATAGTCTTCAAGCAGGTATGTGGTGTCTGTGTGTGGGTAAGAACACACGAGACATTCATAGCTGCTGCAAATAGATATTCACTACCATTTTCAAATGTATCAAACAAAACATCAGTTTAATAGGAGGGAGCTGTGCCTGTGCCCTGTACTTTCCATAATGTCTATCTGCTGCTTCTTGCTGCAATCCTATTGGGTCCCTCAAGAATGTGCCTTCCTTAAAGGTATCGAAGTTTCTCAGTAAGGAACGTTGTTTGTTTCTCCTTCAGGTCTGTGTGGAGGAAGCGCATCAGGGAAGACCACAGTGGCCAGGAAGATTATCGAGGCCCTTGATGTCCCTTGGGTTGTCCTACTGTCCATGGACTCCTTCTACAAGGTACGTGTATTAAGGCTATGTACCTGTGTCACAGGACTATGCAGAACATTAAGCAATTTTACATGTCCTGGTTTGCCCTCCAAGCCATATAAACATTGAGATCTGCTGATCACAAAAGTCCTGCCCTGTTTAATAGGCTTCTACTCTCTGTGCCTAGCCCCCCCCCCCCCCCCCCCCCACACACACACACACACACACACACACACACACACACACAAATACACACACGCACACACACACACACACACATACACATACACATACACAAATACACACACACACACACATACACACACACACACACACACACACACACACACACACACACACACACACACACACACACACACAAATACACACACACACACACACACACACACACAAATACACCTCTCTACTACCCCCCAGCCTCCTTATGTAATCATGCCACGGTCTGACAGCAGTCATAAGGGGCGGCAGGCCGCTCTCATCTAAATGTCATCGGTGTAGAGCACCTGCCGTTGAGATGCCTGCAGCTGGGCCAACACAGATCTGCCTCTGGAAAAAAGCAGAAAAGGCCTCCTGGACTTTGTATCTGTTGTACCTGTGACTGTGAGAAGCACAGTTTAGACAGTGTGCCGCCAGAACATGTTTGCTGCTGTGTCCTCAGACTGTAAAAAGCAGAAGTTAATTTTTGTTTTGCAAATATTTCAAC
Organism: Gadus macrocephalus; assembly: GCF_031168955.1. Lineage (NCBI taxonomy): Eukaryota > Metazoa > Chordata > Actinopteri > Gadiformes > Gadidae > Gadus > Gadus macrocephalus. Next base: position 16,459,478 of record NC_082382.1, read on the forward strand.
ATTATGTTATGTGTATATGAGTTCTACATTTCAATGTTTGGACACATTAAGTAAAGATATAAATATGCACAAATACATGCACTTGTATGAATACCTTACACACACAGCAAACACAAATACACACTCCAGGCTCGATACAGACGTCAGAGGGAGGCTCCAGCCGTGCCTAAATTTAGGTCTGCCAAACTCAACTTCTCTTAAAGTGTGTGTGTGTGCGTGCGAAGCAAGCGTGCTTCACACGCATGCTTCGCAGTATTACAGTACACAGTAGTGTATTGTGAAATACAGAGGGTACGATTCAATACCGTCAAAAATACAGACGCTTTCTATCATACATTTTCCAACATCTTATGAATACATGTTCAATTATGTTGATAACGTTTGTATTTGTATGAAATTGGTAAAAATTGTTAGCAGGATATATAATTAAATAGTAAAAAATAAAGTATTTGCTGTTGCATAGTTATTGAGACTGAAATAAGTTTGTTCACAAACAGTTAGTGGCTGACATGGTTCGGCAAGTTTTACTATAGCTTCCTGAAAAACATATTTTTAACCAGTGCTGTCGTGGTGGACTTTTCAAATAATTGCACATCTCAATTGCAGTTAATGTAGTTTGAATTATATATATTTTTTTGTTATTTTGGATATTCAGCAAGACATTTCAAATTACAGCGATCTGACCCGTGGAACTAAAGTACGATCACCTGTTGGGATGTACCGGCAACCGGTGTAACGGTAAACCCCGATAAATATGTTGTCGATAAAAAATTGCGTTTTCATTTCAAATGCAAATATTATTGCGGTGGATAACCGCAATAAATTTTCATTCCGTTACATCCCAATCACCTGTATGAGTCCCATATGTCTAGCGGTTTATACCTGCCCAGGAGACCGTTGGGCAGCAGCACTCCTCAAAAAGAGCCATCATTTGGTCAATATGTCTACACAGTGGTCATATTACAAAGTTCCATGTCCCAAACAATAATAAAAATCACAATGGATAAAACATTAAAATCTCTGAAGAGATCCCGCTAGCTGGAAATTAACAGTTAAAAGCAAGTAAAAAACCGACTTGGCCAATGGCGCACCATTGTTGTTGTAATGCACGTACAGTGCATACTCTCCGTAATACAGGTGTAATCCTTTTTGTGTGTACACTGGTTGATACAGGTTAAACCAGCCATCTCCACACTCCCTCAAGGAGAGTGCTCCTGCATGCTCATGGTGCTCCACTTCCATGCAGGAGATCTCTCTCAGAGTGTGTGGAGGTATCTCCCCAAATGTGTGTGGAGATGGCTGGCTTAACCTTCACATTGATTGCTCAGTATGCAACAGGTGTGCAGCCTCACCCAGCCCCAGAGTCCAATCAGCCTGACTCGGCTAGGTGAGGCTGCTTTAACCAGGGGTTATCCACACATACTCCAACACCGTCATATACCCTATACCTGGGTGAAATTACAGAAAGGTATGAATGTATAAAAGCCAAACCTTCCATGCCTAGTGTGCATTTAATATGTTGGCCAATATAGTTTAAATTGCTTTTAGACATTTTTTTGTAAGGATGCACGATAAATATCTGGTCCGATATATTTCCGTCAGATTATGGTGCATTTTTATTATTATGTACTATACCATCAATGAATTTATAGCCGATCAATAGATGTTCATTGGAAATTAATTTTGCTTAGATTGATTTGATTAGATTAGCCCTTAGCAAAAGCTGCACACTGCTTTTCCACTCACACCAACAAACTTCAGCACGCAGTGTGGGTGTAGTAGATAAGGAAGCAAACATGTCATCACCAGTGTGGACATTTCTCACAATCACAAGACAACATTACAGTTGCTATTTGCAATGCATTTTTAGTAGAGCTGTCAGTTAAACGCGTTATTAACGGCGTTAACGCAAACCAATTTTAACGGCGTTAATTTTTTTAACGCGCGATTAACGCAAATTATTATTATAAATTATAAATTATTATTTTTTTAAAAATAACGTTTTTTTTTTTTTGTTTTTTTTTTGGGCTCAAAACAAAGAAGCAGTAGCCTGACTGCTATGTTCAAGGCATATCTTTGTATGTTCATCGTTTGATTGCATTATAGGCTTTTTTTTTGTACCGTCCTGTTTTGATCAGTATATGCCAATGTTGTTATCAATAAAAAAACATTTGCACAAGGCAAGCCGATGCACTTCTCCATGTTGATAAGAGCATTAAAATGAGAAAAATTAATGGGACAAAGAATTCAAGGGATATTTAGCATAGAAAAAAAAATTACGATTAATCGCGATTAATCGTGAGTTAACTATGGCATTAATCGTGATTAAATATTTTAATCGCTTGACAGCCCTAATTTTTAGCTTGGGTTCCAAGAAGAGGGGAAATGTCTACTAGTTTTATAGTAGACCAGTTTTAAGGGCAAGCAAAACGAGTGAAACAAGTTTGTCCAGTGGTGCAGAATAGTGGTAACGTTTTAAAGGCTAACGTTGTATAACTGCTGATGTTGTCCTCAGGTCCTGTCCAAAGATGAGCAGAACCTGGCTGCCGATAACAACTACAACTTTGATCACCCAGACGCCTTTGACTTTGACCTGCTGACACACACGCTGCGCAAACTCAAACTGGGCAAGAGTGTGAAAATCCCTGTGTACGACTTTACGACTCACGGGCGACAGAAGGAGTGGGTGAGCGAAGCGAGACACTAAACGCTGGGGTACGGAAGCAATGTAATGGACTGAATCTCAGAGTCATTGCTCTGTAATCCCACTTTTATGGTGACCCTCAGGGGCTTTTATTGGAATAGCGGTTCATCACAACCACAAGTTGTGACGAAGGACAGTTTGATGGATACACCATCCCCTAAGTCCTCTAAGTGTCCATGAAGAGCCTCCACAATGAGCAGAAGGGGGGGGGGGATACATCATACAATGTCCCTACTGCATTAAGCCACATCAGAAGTCCCACCTGTTCTAGGAATGACCCTTTGCACAATGCCGATAAAGGTTGTTGCATTTCAGTCAATTACTTTAATCGGCGTCCATGTATGGAATCATGTTCAGCCATGGTATAGATTTTGATGGGACTAAAAGTATGATTGTATTAACTAACACACTCTCCCGGCTTCTCTCCCCCGCGGCAGAAAACGGTGTATGGCGCGAGCGTTGTCATCTTCGAGGGGATCATGTCCTTTGCAGATAAAGAACTGCTGCAGGTTGGTGCAGGTTATCGACCACATCGGACCCAAGTGATGCACTGCCTCTGTAAAAGGCACCGGGGACACATTTCTGTTTGCCCTTACCTGGGTTTAAGAATGTATTGGTGGATGTTAACCAACCTAAGAGTTTTTCCCTTAGGTGCTTCTTTTTTAATGCGTGCATGAGTGCGGATGTCGGTGTGCGTGGTTGTGTGGGTGCGTTTTGTTTGCATGTACATCTGCATAAGCGTGTGTGTGCGTGTGTGCCTGCTTATCCAAATAAATGTGCACTTTCTTTACGTCTCTACTCAATGCTTCAGACCCATCTTGTCTAAGTGAATTCATCCTTCATTCAAGCCAAGCTCGACCTCATTCTGTCACATTAACCTTCATTTGACATCACATTACCGGTACTGTGCCGTCATAGAAAGTCTCTCAAAAGAAGGGGAAATAAATATGCCATGGACACGAAAGATACTTGATGTATTTCATATTTGTATGCAATATTATGCACATCATATATATATATATATATAAATACAGTTGTCATGCAACTGTTGTGTGTTTAGCTGCTGGACATGAAGATCTTTGTGGACACGGACTCGGACATCCGCCTGGTGCGCCGGCTGCGGAGGGACATCACGGAGCGGGGCCGCGACATCGGGGGCGTCATCAAGCAGTACAACAAGTATGTGAAGCCCGCCTTCGACCAGTACATCGAGCCCACCATGCGTTTGGCAGACATCGTCGTACCGCGAGGTGAGTGCAACCCCTGTTCACCTCAAAACAGGAGGTGGGCCGGTGTCTTCTTACCACCGCAATCCACAAGAAATGTTGTAACTCATTCACAGCAGTACAGAGAGGAGTCATCGATGGCTCTGAGTCAAGAGACACATTTCCTTACATGCTGGTCCTTGTTTTATTTTCTTGACCGTGTGTATGGTTTAGGTGGTGGCAACATGGTGGCCATTGACTTGATTGTGCAGCATGTCCACAGCCAACTGGAAGAGGTAAACACACTTTCTCTTTCTGTTAAAATGCCCACTCAGCCATACAAGCAGATAGGCACTGACACACTGCCAGCAAAAAACTAAAATACAGGAAACTAATTTGGCCTGCAGAAATAAAGATAAGGCATGTCAGTTCCAAAGAGAACCCAATTTTCAAATCAGCTTAGAAATATGACGCAGTAACTCTTCCCCTTTTGAGCTTAAGCCCAGTTTCAAGGAATATAATTGGGTCTGCCATTACAGACCAAATGGTTAATGCAAAAGCCTTCTTACACCCTCTGGTGGATATAACGGGCACTACACTGAAAAACCCGGTAGCTCTTAAATGCCACAGCCTGGCTTAGAAAATCAATATATTGCAGTAAGTACTCTTGAATTGAATTCTATGTGCTTCAGCTATTCAATTTATATATATACACATACACACACTTTTTTGGATGAATGCGTGCCGCCATTGTCGATTGATTTGCAACTATCTTACACACATTAGAATTTCTTTTCAAAAGTTGGACTCACTACACTCACAACTGTCCACAGCGCACACACTTAGCCACTAGTGAATCTTGTGTCACAGTGTGGTCGGCTTCACCCAACCCACCATTCCCCGTCACTCCTTCCCCTTCCCCTTCACCCACACCATACAAACTGCTCACAGACCACTCTCTCGCTCTCCTCTCCAAACCACCAACCCCCAACCCTGCCATCGCTCACAGCGAGAGCTCAGCGTCAGGTAGAGTAGCCTTTTATCCTGTCATATCTTTCATTCTAACTGTCTATCCACTCTGGGCTCCCCCTGTCCCTCCGCCCTGGGCCTTACTGGGGACCGGGACAGCTCTTTGGAGCAGCCAATGCCTTTAGGGATTCTGTTGGCTGCCAGAAGGGATGGGAATAAACATGGATTGAAACCGCCCCCTGGATGCAGTGGTGGCAGAATAAGTAGTATTAACAGCACATTGGGAAAGCATTGGCATGCATAGAAAGATATTCACATAATGGAGTGAGATGTATACGTTTAAAGTCATAGAGCGGGCACTCCGACTGCTTCGCGTACCCCTGACGGCAGTGTCCGCATGGCTCTGGTGCAGCCAGCAGTTGACTCAAAGCAAAGGTGTTGGTTTCTCCCCCTCCGCCATCTTTTTACTTTTTATTTTCAGAGAAATTACAACTCACGCCCCTTCCTGTCTTCTGTGTAGAGAGAGAGAGAGAGAGAGAGAGAGAGAGAGAGAGAGAGAGAGAGAGAGAGCCGTGCCAGTAGAGGGGAGAGAGAGATAGATGGCTAAAGAGAATGGAAGGGGAGAGGAAGCTGTTGCCGCAGCTAATGTGACTATCAAAGCCACAAAGTTTCCAATGCCGTACGGCATACACACTTTTTTTTTCATGTTTTTCCATTTGAGTGCGGTGGCCACAGTCGCTTGAGAGAGACAAACAGAAAAAGAGAGGAAGTTGATTTGGTGTCTTTCTTTAGAACGTACCAAGGTCCCTGAGTTGTAATGACACCTACGCTGTTCACCTCAGCATGCTGTAGAAGAGTGACAGCCACGCTGCGACCTGTGCACATCTCACACACACAACCGCACCGTCGCAATACACAAGATGACACGCACATAAGAATTATTGAGCAATTTCACTACAATCTAGGACATGAGGGTTTTTTTTACAAATATATGAACATACATTGATTTTAATACGTGATGATCTGCAGAAATTTCATCGGCCAATAATGTCGGCCGGGCGACGTGCATATGTACCCTTGAAGGGCTACTACATAAACACATGGAGCACATAGCATCACACGTTACAGTGCACAGGCATGTGGCGGCTGTCACCCTCCCTCACCACTGCCCTTCCCATCGCTCCTTCGACCACCCTGTGTTGTGTCTCTGTTCTCATCGTTCTTCCTCTTTTCTTTTTTTGTCCTTTTGTGTCTCCTCTGTTGTTTTTGTTTTTTGTCGTTCTTTGTCTTCTGTCTCCCAAAACCCTTCTCCACATAGAGGAAACTACGCTGGGATATGTGAGACGTTTTGATATGATTTCTCTGGTTCTGCGCATCTTTATTTTGCAACCTTAAAAAAAGAATCATGTGGGCTAATTGTTTGTGGTGTTAGAAGATCTGTTCATTGACCAACGAGCCTATCGTTGTAACCTTCATCAGAGGAGGAACACTAACCCAGCTACACTTTTCACTTCTAAACGTGATGTGGAATTAGCTGAAGGAATAACAAGCCAGCAGAGACCTGTCATGGAAACGAAATTTTTGGACATTTTGGCTTTACTTCAAAATACATCAGCCTTGTACTTGTTGGATTTTATATTCTTAAGTCTTCCAAGCATTTCAAGGCCCTGGTTTGAAGGAACAATTGAAAGAAAATTTACTTTCCATGAGGCTTTTCTGCACACTTTTGAGTGGCAAACTTGTTGTCCGTCTGCTTCAGCGTCCTTCAGACTCCCTCTTAAGCAATCCAGTTTAAGAGGTACAGTTCACACCCGCCCACACTGCACTTCCATATTCCTTGCTGTTTTTTTAGTAACTGGTGAAGAGATGTAGCGTTCACTCACTCTGTCCCCTAACCAGGTTATATTTCGCCTGCAACCTTAGTAGTAACGAGTGTGTATGTACTCATTCATTTATATGTCTGCATCTGCATGTGTGTGTTTGTGTGTGCGTGCGTGCATGTGCGTGAGCATCGGTTGCTCACTCACATTCAAGTAAACTGCCGTCGTCTCTATGCTATGGTGCCCGACCGTGTACCCTCCCCCCTCTGCTTTACCCCCTGCTCTTGTCGTTGCCGTGCTAACAGGGCAGCTCTGGCCTCGGCCCACCAGGCCCAGCCCCTCCCGCAGACCCTCAGTGTCCTGGAGAGCACCCCCCAGGTCCGGGGGATGCACACCATCATCAGGTAGCTCCCCCGACCACCAATCAGGACACGTCTGTGGCGTCCTCACTGCGAACACCTTGCTCAGTGGTTCCTGCCTTGGGGTCAGGAGCCTGACGTGCTTATGGGGTCGCAGGAGATGGCTGATCTATGATCTAGATATTTGATCGTTCATATTCGTCATGTATAGATAAAGGGGTTCAAACTACTACGAATCATTTTGTGTGTAGTGCAGCGATGTGATTACATTCATTGGGACATCGATATCACCGGCAGATGTTGATTGGGCGTAAACTTGGTGCTGCAGCAGAATAGACACAAATGTACGTTGGGGTCGCAACCATTTTCATAGGGAAAATGGTTGGCTAGTCGTTCAATCATGTACGACCTTGTAGTGAAGCCAGGCTATCCAGTGTTTGTGTATGCTGGATTTGATACGAACGTATGGACTGAATATTTCTGCCCGCTCCAGAAACAAGGAGACCAGCCGTGACGAGTTCATCTTCTACTCAAAGAGGTTGATGCGGTTGCTGATCGAGCGGGCGCTGTCCTTCCTCCCCTCTCAGGTGCCCGTGACATGTGACACGTGTACCATTCATTCATTCATTCATTCATTCATTCATTCATTCATTCATTCATTCATTCATTCATTCATTCATTCATTCATTCATTCAGACAAAGGTTTAAGAATTTAGATGATGTAGGAAGTATGACCATATATGGACCCGGGTGAAGAGCATGGCATACCTTATCGGTTAAAAGAAAAAGTGTCATACGAAGGAAATGCATTGCTAGACATATGAGAGAGAGTGAGAAAGGTTTTTTGTATTTGATGCTGATCATTTCACATCGGCAGAGAGAGCTGCTTGTGACAACCGCATGGAAACTTCTACCTTGAATGGAAAGACGCCCTGGCTTTAAACTAGAGCATCGCAGACAAGCATCTCAAACACACCTACTTACACACACGCACGTTTAGATTCTGTACGTGCAAACTCAACGGTCATAGTGATGGTCTGGTGTTTGTAACCCCGCAGTCCCACACCGTCCAGACGCCCCAGGGAGAGGACTACGAGGGCAGGTCCTTCGACGGAAAGAGGGTGAGGGTCCCCCCCCCCCCCCCCGCCTTCCCCCTCCCCCAATACCCATTTCCTCCCATTTCCTCAAAGCCGCCCCTCAAGAGAACCGTCCCGTGCCGTTGACCTCCCTGCCCCCCTGCCCCCCGCCCCGCCCACAGGTGACGGGCGTGTCCATCCTGCGGGCCGGGGAAACCATGGAGCCGGCCCTGAGGGCGGTCTGCAAGGACGTCCGCATCGGCAAGATCCTCATCCAGACCAACCAGGACACGGGGGAGCCAGAGGTACACGCCACCGCGGGCCCCGGGGCTAGTCCCCTCCCACCTGGGCCTTGTGGACCCTCCGTTAAGCTAGGGGAGGCCATTCGGAGGAACCAGACCTGGACCCAGTAAGCTAGATTCTGGAAGAAGCCGACCGATGAGGTCCCCGCCCTCCTTTCATGTCCCACTCTCATTCCTCTTCCCATTGGTACACGACTAGCACACTAGCGTTTGCAATGGGTCCGCCTAGCCCTGAGGGCAGGGCAGCGTGCGTGCAGATACCCTGGTGGGTGGGTGGGTAGGCGGACAGGTATCTGTACATTCAAGCAATGAAATGCTTGTACAGGCTTATTACAGACGTGCTTATTACATGGCCTAAACTGGCTTTACAGCCGTGGTGGCCTGAGAGCTTTATGTAAAGAAAGCAAAAGTTCCTCCCCGGCTCAACTGGTTGAATACGTCATTGGCAGAACAACAGCCAGGCTGAGGCTTCCCACGCACACAATGTGTGCTCTCGCAGTATGGGGAGAAGAATTGGGTTAAAGCAACCATCCAATTGCGTGCTTTTCCAACGCTGCTTTGGTGTGTTGTGCAACTCGGCCCCCCTTCAACCTCTATCTCAGTTGTCCATTACAGAAGCTCTGTAGCATGTGACGTATGAAAGCCACATCCTGCCTTGCCTCACCCCGCCCTTAACCTTTGCCAGCTCCACTACCTGCGGCTGCCCAGGGAGATTGGGGAGGACCACGTGATCCTGATGGACTGCACCGTCTCCACGGGCGCTGCCGCCATGATGGCCGTCAGAGTTCTGCTGGTGGGTGTCTGGAAGGGGGGTGTGCAGCGTCTGAAGCACAAGCGTCCTGTTGTTACTACTGAGCAGCTACAAGGGGTCTGTGTTTGGGCTTGTTCTCTCAGGACCATGACGTCCAGGAGGATAAGATCCTGCTGGTGTCCCTGCTCATGGCGGAGATGGGAGTCCACTCCGTGGCCTACGCCTTCCCCCAGGTCCAGATCATCACCACAGCGGTGGACAAGGAGGTCAACGATCTGTTCCACATCATCCCCGGCATCGGTGAGTCGGGAGGGACGCACTGGAGCACTTTGTTGTTGTGGTCGGAATATTGAGGCTGAGCGGAAGTCATGTAGATGTGACAAAACAAACCATGACGTGAACGTCACATTGCCATCGTGAGGCTGGGCTATATTGATAGTGAATGAGAGCGATAGTATGTATGGCTGATGATGATGTGTTGCATTGATTATTCTTAATATGGCTGGTCATCAAAGGAAGATATATTTATGGATGTATACGAAAATTATGTTGATTTAAATGTTAAAGATTGAAGAACGCAATAAATAAAGGCCTATACTGTAAGTACTAATTCAACATTTTTGTTCTCAATTATGTTGGATGTTTTCCTATTTATCAATAATATGCTCTGTATATGTGCTTAACAGTGTTCCATGCCATGTGAGATCAGGACAGGTGTGAACCTGAAAGCTTAATTGGAAGATTGTTCTCAAACATTCCTAACCATTTCAAACATGTCATCCGATGATTTCTTGCTGTGCAGGTAACTTTGGGGATAGATATTTCGGTACCGACGCGCCCCCGGATTGGAGCGACGACGAGATGGATGAGCCCAGTTACTGATTGTCTGGCAGTGAGAGCACCGGCTGACTCACTGTCTGGAATGGCACTGAGCGACTGTCTGCCAGTGAACTACTGTAACCTGCCCCGGTGATTCAGCAAGATGACGTTTTGAGGACAATGTTTCAAAAAAATCCCATAGTGGCCGCACTGGGCGGTAACATGAATCCTTTGCTGTCAGGGGCCAATACTGACAAGGTGATCTTCATACGAGTGCCCCAGAAACGGTTGTAGACACAAAGAAGGTTTCAGAATGTATATTATTTTGTATTGAGATTTGTTTAAATCTTTGTTTATTTGTATTTTATTTTGTGGACCGTTAAAAAGCGCTGTCTTTGTTCTATAGAGTTACAAAGTATGTGCACCTGTTGCCAAATGTATTCTTTGCAAAATGTCATTTTATTATCTAAATTAGTAAAATTATTTTAAAGGGGGTATCAAGCTTTAAGTCGTGCAGTATGGAAGGATACACTTGCATGCACTATCAAAAACACAGCCATGTGTGGGCTAAAGACTTGCTGTTTTCTTGGCTACATGCAATCCTCAGACTGTTCAACAATGTGTAGGTGCATCTGCTCGTTTTTTTTTTACCTGCTTTTTTCTCTTCAATGTGCACATACATTCTTCATAGAGGTCAAGCCTGTTTTTGGCCATTTGTTTTTTTTATGCCGTGACTTGGCTATTGCTCTAGTATTCACTTAGCAGTGTTCATTTGTCCACTTCCATTTTTAATCTATGGATCTGGTCTGGTCCTGTCAGCATGGTCATATATCAGTAGGTGAGTAGGGAATTGGCATTTTCAACAGAAAAGCAACCACACACATGATTGATACCGCTTTATCCAATTTGTTTGACCTGATTTATCATAATTCAACTGAATTGTATAAAGTACAGAGAAGTGAAGAGAAGTGCTTGGGTAGTTAAAATTATTTTTAAATTGCCAGGGCCTGAAATGCCTTTGAATTACAAACGGTATGACTTGAATTATTAATTGGTTCCAAAAATCCCTCAAGTGCTATAACGTAATGTGGTGAGGATAATGATTTCACTGTGACAGTGAAGAACCCTAATTAAAAAAAAAATTGTGACGATGGCAATGCATAACCAAAGCAGATTGAAAGGTGAGATAATATGTATAGATGCATGCTTCTCAGCAGATATTCTTGTGATGGCTCGGTTAGGTGGCTCCTCGGTTATGCAAATTGGTTTTAACACGTTACCTATACGTTAACTATAGTTGCTTAAATAAGGGTAACTTGTATTATTGTTATCATTATTATGTTAATATGATTTTCTGAAGATGTTTGCTTTGTGCTGCTTACTGTAGTGTATAGTCTACTTCAGATAACTGCAATATGTTTATTTATCGAGAGAGAGTTTAGTTTGTTCCTTCATTTTTAAGATAAATAAAGAAACCCCTATTGTATTTATATTTTAATCATTTTGAAAAATCGAAGCTTCATGTATTAATATATTGTTTTGAAATTCCAGTTAATGCTCAATAAAACAATCACTTCTTTATTTACTCTTTATTCCCTTTATTCATGGTGATATTTTGACCCCTGTTTAACTTTACAACGGAAAAATTAGGATGATTGGACAAAATACTGTATCCGACGAAGTCATACTTATCCCAACTAACAAATACAACAAACTGAAGCACGTTTCACTCTTTGATAACCGTGTGGTCTAACCCAAGCTTTGTCACAGGGACCAAGTTGTATCACTATCAACTGAGTACGCTCAATAAAACAAGTCCCATCAGTCATGAAAACCGATGTGATCTGTATTATTTCAATGGATAGTAATTGTCTACATCTTTAAAAAGAACAGGATTCGTGCTTGGCTGGCCTCAGCTCATGGAAAGTAACCTTGATAACCATCTAACTGCTTTTTTTTTTCTCATCCCACTAGCTGTTGAAAAAACTGCCAAGGTAGCATTATTGACACACTTGTAGCGGGTCGACAAACAATTATACGCTTTGTGCATAAGGGCCACTCACACATTCACTACATGTCACTACATGTGTGTAGTGGTTTTTGTGCTGTATTCAGGCCTGATGTAGTCTGCAGTCTTGATCTGAATTTTGTTTAATTGAAATAAACCAATATTGCAATTTAACACTACTAAAATAGCAAAATTACAATGTTCAATTAAAAATTGTTTTATCGGTTTCTTTTTTTAGCTAATTTTATACAAATGTTTACTTGAAATCGGTGCATATTAGATTTAAATCATATCACTAAAGTGTATTTTTGGGTTATTGTTATACAAATGTCATGGAAAGTTTACCACCAGTGCAGAGAAACAGGAAGGGGACGTGTGTGTGTGAATGCGAGCGTGTGTGTGTGTGTGTGTGTGTGTGTGCCTATATGGGTGGCTGTTTGTGTGAGCATGTTTGTTTGTATTGCATCCTCATTGGTTTAGTGGAGCAGTCTTGATGAGGTCAGAGCACTGTGCTGCCACACGAACCTTACTACCTGTGTACATCCTCGTCTCAGTTTAGCTGGGCGCCTGTCAGTGTGTCGCGCGCACACCCGCCCGCTCCTCAGTCACATCCCCTCCGTCTGATGATCAGCGTCTGGTGGCCTTCTCTAATCTGCCTCATCTCGGGGCTTTAGATGCTCTGCTCTCTCTCTCTCTGGGTAAGTTTAACAATCAACCCCCTAAAGCTGTCTGCTCTTGAACTGAGGTTTTAATCCTTATATAAGCAATACTGAAGTTATGTGAAGAAAAAAGTTAAGCAAATCAGCAACATTTCAGGATTAGTTTGGTTAATGTGTTTGTGTCGGTCTGGAAGTGGAGCTATGAGTCTGCCAGCCGTAGTGCTTGAATATGAATTATTTAGATGAAGAGGTTATGCCTAATCATGGAAAGAGGGCTTCAGTTGTGTGTGTGTGTGTGTGTGGGTGTGGGTGTGTGTGTGTGTGTGTGTGTGTGTGTGTGTGTGTGTGTGTGCGTATATGTGTGTGTGTGTGTGTGTGTGTGTGTGTGTGTGTGTGTGTGTGTGTGTGTGTGTGTGTGTGTGTGTGTGTGTGTGTGAATCAGGGGATTTGTACAATTTATAAGGAAAATTGGATCTCAGGATTGTCAATAGTGCATGCTTTAGTCCTCAGATCGTCATCATGAAACACCATAATTCAGCAGCGACTTGTCACCTGGAAAGGTATTCGTAATTTTGCCATATGTAGTAGCTTGTTTTTGTTTTCTGATTTCATTCTGTAATTTGTTTTTTGTATGGTACATACAGGCCGAAAGACACTGTTTAAATACCTCTGCTAATAATTCTAAATCAAAGTCGACCACTTTCGTCAAACTTAGAGGCAAGCTATTTAGTAGAATAAAAATCCCCCCAATTTGATTACACTTATATTTAATGATTGTGAAATGTCAAAGAGAACATTTGTAGCAATTTATTGATGTAACAAGTTTATGCGTATTATAGTTTTGTACTGCTCCAATTATAGACTGTTTAGATTGATCTACAACACAAAAAACAGACAGGGCTCTGCTTCATTGTAATGACTGCCGCCAAAATGTAGCAAGGGCTAAGCTATCACAATTTTCAAAATTAGTTCACTCTGTAAACAAAGGTTTTGATAACTTAAACAATTCAAAGATTATAATCACGCTTAAATTGCCACTTTATGTATCGCTCCATACAACGATTATCCTGATAAGGTAAATATGAATGTCGCAATGCTGGTAAAGCCAGCGGTTCAACTGAGACGCAATGATCCAATGGACCAGTGGGAGCGCGGCGGCCTGCGGGATGGTTTCTCCTCTATTGGGTGGTTCTTTCCAGGACTGTCACACCTGAGCATGGTACCTTGAGGCTCAATCTCAGGTTTGTCAGCCCATGAAATGCTTACTCGTCTCAGCGTAGCACGAAGATTGAACACCACTTTTAATTATTTGCATACTTGTTTGCCTGGTTTTCCCCAGCTTCAACTAGATGTAGAAGCAAAGTGGATATGAATGATTTGAATTGTTTTTTTTGTTGTCTTTTTTGCAAAGGAGAAATTGGATGGAACATAGTCATTTGTTTTATTTTTTAATTTTTTAATTTATGTCTTATTATTTGTTTATTTATTGTGTGGTTGTATAAACAAAGTGTAACGCCTTTAACCAATTTAATTGAATCATTCACAAAGTTTGAATAGGCCTTTTCTGTATCAGAGCAATGGTCAATCCTTCTCAAATCAACGCTGCCTATTCACCAGTAGAGGGAGCAGTCATTACACCAATGAACATTGCACGAAGTTTCTATTGTCTGTTGAACCAAACATTCTCATAAAATTCTCATCGAATCACCAATATCACGGAATCCTTTATTTATACTGATGCAGTATTTCCATATGTGCTAATGGGGAAACTTGATTTGACCAGAGCCAACATTATGTGACTTAACGGGTATTGTAAGTATGCTTAAACCTTGCTCAAGGTTATTAAACACGTCATGCTTTATTACATCCTCAACGCAACCCATGTCAGACATGAAACAATACCTTGTGTTTTGATCGAGGGCCAGTGACCAGGGTGTCCCTGGTGACCTTACCTTCATTGGGGGGGAGGGTCAGACTGGGGAACCTGTTCTCTATGGCCACGTTTGGCCAGGTAACGTCATGTGTAGCCACAATAACAGTGTGTGTACATTGAGTTTTCTATTAATTTTTTCTTATTTGCTCGAATATAATTTTTGTTGAATATAGCTTGAATAGGAACGGCAATAAATGTGCCTAAAACATATGGATGTGTCTGTTTAATTAGGTAGGATTTATAACAAAAAATATAAACATATGTGTGTGTGTGTGTGTGTATTTGTGTTCATACAAATGCGTGTGTGTATGTGTTGTGTGTACACGTGTTCTCTGTGTGTGTATATTTGTGTGTGTATCTGTGCGTACATATGAGTGTACATATGAGTGTTTGCATGTATTTATAAATGTGTGTGTGTCCTCGACGCCCTGTAGGGCTGCAGGACAAGGTCTGAGTGTCAGGCCAGGGCTAGACCATAGGGGACTAGACCATAAAGGCCAGTCCAGACCGTAGGGACCAGGGCTAGGCCATAGGGGACTAGACCATAAAGGCCAGTCCAGACGGTAGGGACCAGGTCTAGGCCATAGGGGACTAGACCATAAAGGCCAGTCCAGACCGTAGGGACCAGGGCTAGACCATAGTGGACTAGACCATAAAGGCCAGTCCAGACGGTAGGGACCAGGTCTAGGCCATAGGGGACTAGACCATAAAGGCCAGTCCAGACCGTAGGGACCAGGGCTAGGCCATAGGGGACTAGACCATAAAGGCCAGTCCAGACGGTAGGGA
>NC_082382.1:16479593-16497161 GCF_031168955.1 Gadus macrocephalus
GGATCAAGCCAGAGTACCATAGTTTTGTACTCTACTGTTTGTGAGAAATTTGGAAATATGTAATAGACTCGTCCAAGGACCTGGCTGGACCACAGCTTTTTTTGCTGGTTTGCTGTCACAATCACCATGGAAACCAAGGATTGGAAGACAAGACGTTGGTGCCGGTGGGCGTGCAGAGAAAGAGAGAGAGAGAGAGAGAGAGAGAGAGAGAGAGAGAGAGAGAGAGAGAGAGAGAGAGAGAGAGAGAGAGAGAGAGAGCGAGAGAGAGGAAGAGCGTCTGGATGCTATCAGCTTCCAACTTTTTCTTTTTGTTTTTCAGATGGAACCATGGGGTGGAGTGTGGGTGGGGTATGGGGGGGGGGTACTGGGTAGGGGATGGGGGTGTCTGTTTAAGTTAAGGGACTCTACTTTTGAATCTATTGCAACGCTGCGTGCGTCATGGCGAAATGCCCGATGCTACATCTTCTTTCCAATGCATAGCCCAACTGCCACAGACTTGCACTTTAACCACAGTTAAGGCTCCTCCCCCCTCGCCCCCCCCCCCCCCCCCCCCCCCCCCCCTGCCCAATCCCCTTAACCCACGGTTTACAATTTTTGGATCCAATCTTTACTTAAACCTAGACAACCTGGTGACCACACCTACCTTTTAGGAGGATACCTTACGTCCTCTTGACTGTTATCATGACGTGTGACAAAATCAACCTTGGATCTTGCAGAATGCAGTTTGCTGTTCATATAGCCTATGCCTTTTAAGTGATGGACCTGAATCTTTTGTTTGATGTTTCCACACATTTCTAGCGACCAATGTTACAAGAAGATACGGGAGGGGTGTGACGGATGTACATACATTTCTTTTTGGTTTGGGGAGGTTTAACGGAGGAAGAGAATGATAGAAGGAGTGTGTGTGAGAGAGAGAGAGAGAGAGAGAGAGAGAGAGAGAGAGAGGAGAGAGAGAGAGAGAGAGAGAGAGGAGAGAGGAGAGGGAGAGAGGGAGAGGAGAGAGAGAGAGAGAGAGAGAGAGAGAGAGAGAGAGAGAGAGAGAAAGAAAGAGTGATCTTCAAGCTCTATGCAGCAACTAACATTGCATGATCTAGCTATTATCTAACAACAGGAACCCTTCATTCGAGATAACATATCAAGTCAATAATATATAGAATCCAACATAATCCTATACAACTGCAACTCTACCCTCAACTACTCTGTCTCCCTGTCTCCGTCTCTCTCTCTTTCTGTCTCTCTATCTCTCTTTCTCTGCCTCCCTCTGTCTCTCTCTCTCTGTATCTCTCTGTGTGTCTCTCTCTCTCTCTCGCTTTTTCTCTCTCTCTCTCTCTCTCTCCCTGTCTCTCTCATTCTCTCTGAGGCCTGTCTGGAGGAGGTCAGGTTGTGTGTATGGATTGGGAAGCAGAGTCTCTGATGTCAAAAAGAGGACCTGATTTTCTTCCTTAACCACATTGCCCTCTGGTCAGTTTTATAATTTCAATTTAAAAAGTGGAATATGCAGTTTTTTTCTCCCAATTTCCTTGGACCATGGACACCCTTTACTGAGATTTTGTATGTATAAAAAAAAGAGGCAGACATTTTGGCAAAAAATCTCCATCATGTTTGATTCTAGTGAATTGTGTAAAGTTAATTTGCTCTTGTATTATTAGTTTCTTTGGTTTAATCGCTATTTATTGATAAATGTTTTACTCAAGTCAAACATGTGACTCCCTGTTTTGGAAGTCACTGTGTCTGCGTGGGGTGAAACAGAAGGAGAGATTGTGGGTGAGGTTTGGCTGGATGTTGTTTGTCAAATGAGTAAAAATAAGTTAAAGTCTCTATTGATTTCCTAATGAATCTTTTTTTTGTTTTTTTTGGCAAGAGATTGATAAGACAATTCAAAAATAGGGCGGTCGATATGATATTAAAACTATCAGAACTTTGATTACTGTTGTTGCTGTTGTTGCTGTTTATATAATTAATGATTATGATTGAAGTGCTGGATGCTAAGCTTTATCGTGTGTTCTTTTTGATATTTTCTATCTTGTATAAGAATAAAGAGCTTTTATACTTTGCCTTGTTGTGGACAGCAAGCCATAGGGCTTTTATCAACCTTTTATTGTGCCAGTTTGACGCTTTTTCAGTCGTAATTGCATATTTTCTACCGAGGGAAATAATTTGAATTTTCAAAGGTATCTGTTCGATATTGATTATCATACATTGAGAAACGCGCTTTTGCATCGAAGATGTACTCTAATTGATCAACATCAAACCAAAAACAATCAAGTACCTTGCATACATGAAGTGCTTTTGTTTCAGTGTGTGCTTATCTGCGCGTGTGAGCGTGTATGTTTGTGCGTGTATGTGTGTATGTGTGTGCAGGTAATTTTTTGAATTAATTATTGTGGTTAATAGCTTTTTGTCATTTGTTTTGAGGTTTTAATTTGAAATATGTCACCATTTGTAACAGTTTATAAAGTGCACGTTATTGTATTACTGTGTGTGTTATGAAGCGCTGCGGTTGAACAGACCTGCTATTTTATGAAGACTGCATCCTAAAAACCTAAAATGCGATTTCACAGACCCTAGATGTTTCATCATTGCGTAACACCTCAAATGGAACAAATTCAGGAAGCACTGACTGAAAGCGTAGAAATACAGCACTCAGATAACACGCCCATCACTGGATCGACATGCTCTGGGTCCTAGTGTTGCATACACTTCGAGTTCTGGCACATGGACATTCAGGGGCCATGTGATGCATCCGTGGTCCCTCAGTGGAACCGTGTGTGTGTTGTGAACACGTTAGTGGCCACCAGGCCACTCTCACAGTCACTGTCACAACGAGACACTTTGTTCTTCTTGCCTGACGACAGCCCTTATTCAAGTGTTTTTTTATGTCGGTTATTTATTGTGGTGACGCTTGGCCCATTGACAGAATACTGCTAGTTTTATAGGGAAGAAAGCCAACCAATGGGTAGGATGTTTTTTTCTGAATGTTTGACAGTAAGATTTGGGATCCGAGAGTCCGTGACCAATCCCGCGTCCCGTGGTGCTGTGTGTTCATGGAACCCGCCCCCACCTCGCCCCCCCCCCCCCACCCAACACCACCACCACCACCACCCCATCCCGAACCCCCTGTGTCATCCTCCTCACTGCCTTTACTGTACGTCCTCTTCCTCATGCTGGGTTGTAACTTCAGGAAAATGTTCACCATCAACCCCCCCCCCCCCCCCCCCTCCTTCTCCCTGGCCCCCTCCCTTCCTCCCCAAACAATATGTGCCTCAATGACATCTCACCTACATCGGGTCTGTGTGTGAGCGCGAGAGTGAGAGAGAGATAGAGAGAGAGGGTGTGTGTGTGTGTGTGTTTGTGCTTGTGTGCGTCCATATATAAATTAATATTTGGTTATCGATGGATGGAAAGAAGAGATTATTGGGATGAAACGATGAATCTGATCAAAGATGCAAACTTCTGGAGGAAAGACTGTTGTTGTTGTTGTTGTTGTTGTTGTTGTTGTTATTGTAGAGAGAGAGAGAGAGAGAAAAATAGAAAAAAATAAGGGACCGGCTCGTTTTTTGGATTTAGTTTCTTCCTATCTGGTGTGTTGATGACACTCTGTGCCCTTTATTCTGTGCTCTTAACTGCATGCCTGTGTTCATTTCGTCATACCAAAGCGCAATTTTTTCAGTCATCCGCAGACAACTACAACTATATTATTCCACACAATGCCAAACTGGAACTGTTTGCTTTTTTTTAAATCTCTGCAGACTATGGGTATTAAATAGACATTGTGTAATTTTTTTTGCAATCCCTGATTTAGCCTTTATCGCTTACCACGTGCAAATCATGAAGCCATAGATATGGGTATATCTATATTATACTATATTTCAAATCTGATCTTTTTTCGTTTGTTATTTCAGATTATCTTCTTCTTTTAAGAGTGATGTGTGTATACCTTCATATATATGAATTTATATTGCTATTATATATTATTTATTTTCTTGGGTTTGGCGGTGTGTCTTTTATTTGTGAAGGGTCACATTCGCAGCCCAAGGTATTTTTTTTGGTTTGGAATAATATTGTTCAATATTGACACTGAATTTATATCGATAATGAACATTAACCTGTGTTTGTAACAAAATGTGTTAAATAATTACAAAAAAACTACAAAAAACACTGTCCCATTTTTACACTTGTTTAATTTTTTTGGGCAGAATAATTGCTCCATGTGCAAATATTTTTTTGGGTTGCAAATACTAATCACTTAAAAAAATTATTTCTACGGTCAACCACAAGCCTTCTGTTGTCGGTGTTGGCTTGGACCCTCAGAGGTCTCTCAAGCCTGTTTTGAACTTCATGTGTGGTGGACAAGTTAGCTTGACTTTTATTTGCAAAAAACCAATCAGTCTCAATAAATTTTGAAATTGCTGCTGTAAAGAAGTTACCATGTGTGGCGTCCATTTTATGATCCTTTAGTTGCCTAAGTTATAATAGGGGATGTGAAATATCCTTGAAAAAAATTGAATAAATAAAAAATATGAGTATAAATTATCCATTCATTAATTTATATTAAATTCAAGTTAGTACACTGACACTAATTATTCTTCCAATCCAATGACATATTCCTATTCAGAAATATACCCGTTTGGGATGAATAAAGTACAACTCATCATATTTATTTTCTCCACTGATATGTAATTTTCTCAGTATAGTTACACATAAATATATATGCTGTTCAGCGTCACTAAATATGAAATAAACACAACCAAAAGGCACCCACTTCATCCATTCACGTTTTTATTTTCTCTCCATGACATTTTACATAGCATCACATCGATCACATGGCCAGCATCATCATCACATGTCCATATAAGGTCATCCATCTTCCCAAGCACTTCTCACAGGCTTGCCATTCACACTATCCTTGAGGGCATCATTCCTAAGAAAATGCTTCCTGTGTGTATGCATGTGTTTATGTGTGTGTGTATGTATGGGGGCTGTGGAGTGGATAGCCCCCCCCAGCGGTCGCGGCCTAAGGCTGAAGCTGTGTGTATTTCCCTCTCTGTCTCCCATAGCATAGCATCACTGAGCCACGAAGCATGGTGAATGGAAAAGGGGGATCATTTTATATGATCAACGGCTGATTGCTGCTGTAAAGGCAAGCGTAGACACACGCAGAACACAAGCAAACACACACATTAAAAACCTTCAGTGTTATCTCTTAAAAGAATAAAGAAAAAAAAGTATGGAGGGAAAAAGAAATGATAAAGAAAATAACATAAACAAGCGAGGCTAAACATGCATGATAACAACTTTACATGTCAATCAATCAATCAATCAATCAATGAGAAGCAAAGGGTCAGCTTTCACAACAGTCGCTAACTGGGCTCAGTATGGACACAGCAAGCAGAGATAGAAATCAACAGAAGACAGCGTGACACAGACGACGTACGCAAACAAACAAACAGAAATGCAAAACAGGGGATTGTGGAGCTCAGCAGTGGAGTGGAAGCAAGAGGCGGGCGGCGGAGCTGCCTTTGTTGATCCCTGTCGCTCTGAAAGGGCGCCGGTTGGCGTACACAACGACAGAACCTCGACAATCAGGAGAGCAACATCCACCTCTCTTAACTTATCTCAGCTCGTATTTGGGAAAAGAGAAAGCTTTTTTTCTTTTTGTTTTTCAATGATGCACATTTTAAGGGTATAATTAGCTTAATCAACTGTATAGACACATGGATGGGGGGAGGGGGGGTAGCGGTGAAGCAGCACAGGACAGGAGGCAAGCGACGGAACAGGGGAGTAAACGTACAGGGCCTAGAAATGTAGTGAAGAAGATCACAGGAGACATTAACACGTGGGATTCGGTCGTAGACACAATACGGATGACGGCCGAGGCTTTGCTGTCTGCTGGAATGTGCGAGGCAGGACAGATCTTCACACCCGGTCTAAACCACTGTCCTCAAGACAGACCCCAGAAGGCCAAAACGTGAACCTGCCTGGCATAAACTTTGACACGAAAAAAGCACAAGTAACACCGACTACAATAACGGAAAATAATACAAATATGACATATCTGACATTTGGCATGGAGAAGGCAAGACGATTATCTGCAGGAGCCATAAGCTCAGGTTAGTTGTTCAATTTTTTTTAAACCATATCATTGCACAAAGTAGGATATTGAAGCTGAATACTGCATTGTTGTGTGTGTGTGTATGTTGATTACGAAATGTGGCGGTGGGTCTCTTGCTGGTGTGTGTGTGTGATTTGATAGTAAAGTCAGGAAGCGCTACAGGTTCATGATAACAGAAGCCAGCATAATAACAAGGGAAATAAACACACAATCTTTTCTTTTTTACGCTTTACATTCAACCGGTTGTTGTCTTCTCCCACTTGCCTCTAAGCTACAATTTACATTTGCGTCTTTACAAGTTTACTATAGCTTGGAAATTGCCTTAAAATACACACACAGAGGAAAATTTTCTACGCGACTAACTTATGCTGTAAAACAGTTTGTTTTAATTTAACAGATATAACATCACAGATAAAAAGTAAGAAAACAAGCCATCGCGGATGTGTCTATATGATGTGTTTATACAGGAAAGCCCTGCAACTACAAATCCATCTAACAACATAATAATCTATAATAGTCTATATCCCACTACTCTTTACCTGCCAGTGCCCAATTCCCCCAGGCCCACTCATTCAGAGCTGAAACTTGTTCCCTGTTCTGGCATCTCCACGCCACCTCCAAGTTCCACCTCTGACCTCCAACATGATGTGAGTTTCAAACTGGCACTGCTCCCACTCGCCCAAACGTTTAGGTTCAGCGTTTAATTCGGTCGTTCGTCACTTTTGTGGTTCTATTCTCAAGAACAAACTATTTCTTGTCTTTCCCCAGAGTTCTCTCTGACCAAGCGTTCCTAAGCACACCTGAGGACGAAAGCACCCGGACCGGTGGACTGTGGCGGCCATTTTAGTGCAATTCACTCAAAAAGAAAACGATGGTAGGCAGAGACCATGGACCTGAAACAGTTTGCACTCGTGCGAAACGTCCGATAAAAGCACCGATCTCTGCAACTGCTGATGGAAAAAATTGTAAAGTGCTTTTCAACTGGCGATGGAGAGAGAGACAGAAAGAGAACCTCGGTCGGCCACGCTGGAGAACCTCAGGAACACCAACACCAATGAACAACAACGGGAGGGACACTGGGACACTGGTCGCCGAACACTGCACCAACCACCACAGCTAGACTCACTCCAAGCAGAATAGAGGCGAGGGGAAGATATTACTTATTTTACAGGAGGGAGTCAAAGGGTCTTCTTCAGGAGACTCCCGGCATTTACAGAGCACCTATCATGATGTACTACCGAGTGACGCCGATCGCTTCCCACTGCTGCCACTCTGACTCTCCTGCTCGTACCACACCCAACAGGCACACACCCACAACACTTTAATCGGCATCTTATCCACCAAACTAGGTTCTGTCGAAAACCATCCTCAGCACAGAGTGCAACACAGGGTGAAACACATCACCCCGACACCCCCTCCCTCCCGCATCCCTGAAGCCCCATCAGGCAGTGATTTACCCCCCCCCCCCCCCCAACATTTCCCGATAGAACTAAACAAAAACAAATGAAAAAAGAAATACCATTTTACTTCAAAATGTTTTTATAAAATTCCCATGTATAAAAACATGACTTTGCGCAGTGCAAGTTAGTGCAATTTTATTAGGTACATATACACACCGTTCCTTTTTCTATGTTCTTGTCATTGGCACTTTGTGAATTTGACCGGAATATACCTGTAGACTGTTTTCACACTAAGATAGCGAGCAGAACCTAGCTTATCTGAGATTCCACTGGACTTTATTCTTTACAGGCAAATAAACTTTTTTTTTTTTTTCAAGGAAAAAAAGCCCAAAATGTAAATAAAACGTTGGTTTACCAAACAAGAAAAGACTGGTATTTGTTAAAGTCTAACTATATACGCCAGTTTGTGACCACTATTAGCATCCAAGCTAACGAGGCGCGTGTCTTCCCTTGGGATGTATTGGAAGGGTTGACAAGTCACCAATGATGCTGCGCTGGACACATTTCGCTTGCAGCGCAGGCGTCCCTATGGCAACAGAGAGGTTATATTGCCAATCCAAATCGTTGTGCAGTCATATGTTTATCTTTTACAAAAGTTAACAAATAGGAAGAAACAGGCACTCTGTATTTTTTTGTTTGTGTGTGTGTATGTGTGCATGTATGTGTGTCCGTCTGTTTGTTTGTTTGAGTGTGTGCGTGCACCTGTGTATTTATGCGGCACAAGTAATGCGGCATGACTTTCAGTCACATCAATATTGAAAGCTATTCGAGTTGAGAGGCAACTTATTATTGAGTAAAATGCATTGTGTAACCTGACTATTATCCACTAGAGGGCAGTGATTACTGTAACAGGACAGAACGACTTGATTTTCTTGATACACTTGTAGGACAGGAATGCTTTCAAGCTCACAATATAAAACGAAATGCCTCAGGGAAAGGTGATTGTGTGACCGTAACTGCCATAATTATGTTGCTAAAATCCTCAATCCATCCTAATTCTGAAAGACAGTTACAATTCTTGTTCGGTCCAATCGTGGTTATTTTAATACATGATGAGTGCCCTATAATGGCTTTGTGCCATCATAATGTGTCATACGCTGAAGGCCCTACACGCCTTAAACATGTTTGAATGTGAGCTGTTGGATATATCAGCAATTAGTCAGTGATTCGGGGGAGATCGACCTGATAGCAAGTTTGCTGTGTGAGTTACACACACGCAAACACACACACACACACACACACACACACACACACACACACACACACACACACACACACACACACACACACACACACACACACACACACACAAAATCAAACACACGCACGCAGGCGCACGCCTCTGAAGACTTGTTTAAACACTAACGAATCAACTCAAAGCAAGAGACAATATCACGTATTGCAATCCTACAGATTGCACAGTGCAACCACCAGTTACCACGGCAACTAGTTGCAGAAAATAAGAAGGTTGAGATCCACTCTTCCGGGAGTATGCTGTGGTTACAGTGATACTGAGAGAAGACATAATTCTTCAAGGTGCATATCTAGGTTACAGCTACGAAATAAAAAGTGGATATTCTTAAACATGTTTGATTAGAAACGAAAGAGAAACTTTTTGTACCACTTTGTGTGAGCGTTTTTTTTGTTGTCTTTTTTTTTTTTACGTGCATTTATGCAAATGACAGATGTACAACGCGCAGAACTTTTGATTGTTTCCTATACAGGAAGCACATATCTCACATTATGGAGTCAGACAGAAATAATGTCAGACGGTGGAAGTTGAAGATAATAGTTTTTTCTACTGTTAATGCTTATTCCAAAAAAATAAAAGAGGGGAAGTAGAGGTTCTTAGCCGTGTGTTCTGCCTATTTACAGATGGGCATTGAAATTGAACTGGCTGTAACAAGATTTTGATTAATGATTGCCTTTGGTAGATCTGCTGTCAAATAAACAGACAAACAGACAAACGTATATCCTCAAAGATGCTGATGGAGCAAAGTGGGTTTAACCCCACAAGATTTTCTACACCCCAACCCCACCTTAACAGTAGCTTAAACACGATCCTGGTGATCACATGAATATATGAAAAAAAGCTTATCTTTAAGTCTTCAAACTGTCATGAATCAAGGCCAGCAGATTACAAATCTCTCAGTTCTGAAAAAACATACGTTAGGTTTTTTTAGGTTTTTTCTTGAGCGCGTGTTAACCCACCAGTTGTAATTCCGTTGGTTTTGTTGTTGTGTTTGAAGCCAGCGCAGTGGGTAGACAAAAGCTGTAGGGAAGCAGTGCTGAGAGCTTCATAGTCAAGTCATTTCTCTTTCCCCACCACCCCCGTATCCTCGTTGGAGGAGTCCGCCTCACTGTGGCTCTGGATCACGGAGGAGACCATCTCGATGAAGCAAGGGGGGTGGCCTTTTAGTCGGTGAATCTCTGGCAGGCTTTTTTCCAGCGGCAGGCTGTGCACCACATGTCACGCTTCTCCATGCCATACACCTTCCTGCACTTCTTCGCCTCCCCTCGGGGTCTCCTTGGCAACAACAGAGAAGGCAAGGTAAGCCCACTCACTTACGAACACATGTGAACAGCTGCACACGCATACACATGATGCACACACACACACACACACACACACGCACACACACACGCACACACACACGCACACACACACCCACAGGCAACCACACACACATGCACAACCACACACACACACACACACACACACACACACACACACACACACACACACACACACACACACACACACACACACACACACACACACACACACACACACACATGCACAACCACACACACATGACACACACAGAAAGAGCAGTGCAGAGAGAGTTGTCAGTAGGTGTGTGTACCTGGTTCCCAGGGCTGGTTTGGGTGCCGGTGTTGTCAGAGCGTGGGTCTTGTTGACAGTGGTGTTGGCGCCGGGCACAGCTTGCCTACGCTCCCCTGTGCTCACAGCCCGGACATGACTTAATGGACCCTGGACGTTTCAAGAGAGGTCACATTGAGTCATGGTCATTCACAGCCCACCCGGGAAGTGCAAGGAAACAGTATGCGGTATACAAACTCTGTACGCTGCACACAACAAGAGGTTTCATACACGACGGGCCGATAGATTCAATGGGGGGATGAAGCAGGAAAGAAGCAGAGTAAAAAGCAGGGTTAGAGAACGCAACCATCCAAGAGCTGTAAGCAGGATATTAGAGGAAACACAGGACAGAGAAGCAACTGTCAAGTGAAGATGACAGTGCCATAAATAAAGAGAGAGGGGGGAGAATGTGTGTGTGTGTGTGAGAGAGAGAGAGAGAGAGAGAGAGAGAGAGAGAGAGAGAGAGAGAGAGAGAGAGAGAGAGAGAGAGACAGAGAAAGAGAGAGAGAGAGGGCAAGCCGGACCCTTTAAAAGCAACGGGTGGGGGCAGCCATGAAACACTGGTGCTGTTCCCAGTGTCAGCGCTGCTGCCTGGGCCAGCCAGCTCTGAAGCCACTGGGACACTGACCAAGGCATTGGCCTGGAGGAATGGATGGAAATGCCGACACACACAAACAAACAGAACCACAGACACAAACACATACACATGCAGCCACAGACAAACACACACATTCAGATGTGCATTCACACGCACACATGGACGGTAACACGTAGATACAGTCATAACAACGCAGAGACACAGACATACAAACACACAACCACAAATACAGACATACAGACACACAGACACACACACACACACACACACACACACACACAGACGACAAGCAGACAAATAGAGACACACACACACACGGCCGGGTGAGGTTAGGCATTAGCGATGGGTGAGTGAAATGAGAGAAATGGATATGAGAGCGAGGTTGAAATAGAGTAGAAGGGACCATTTGAATCAGCAGAAGAGGGGTTTCAGAGTAGACGGTTCATTATTGTTGCGTGTGTTTATATGTGTGTGTTAAGAATGGCGTATCTATACTACCAAAGCATGAGGGCAGATAGCAAGCAGAACAAAAGAGTCTGTTCACTGTGTTTGGTTTCTGAGAGACTGGTGGATGCTGATTCATCACTTCACAATGCTAATACCAAAAAGAGACGTTCCTCCCACACAATCCTACACTAAACATAGATAACACGCTACACACAAAAAAACAGTCAAACAATGAAGCACAAATCTTATCTGAAGTTTACGCGCGTTCTACCTGGTAGGCGTGGTCAGTGCGGATGTGGCAGAGCGTGGAGGGGGCCGATTGGCTGAGCAGGCTGGGGGCGTCGCCGGGGACCCCCTTCACGCAGATGTGCTCGGAGCGGGGGATGTGGGCTAGTGCAGGCGGGAAGGCGGGCGGAGGTCCGGCCGTGGTGGGCGAGGTGGGGGTGAGGCTGGACAGGCCCTCCGATAGGCTGTCCATGTTGACCTCGATCTCCGTGTAGTAGAAGTCCTCTTCGCCATCGCTGTAGTCCGAGTCGCTCATCTGCCTGCAGGAGGGACTCCGTGTCAGTGGGAATGAATGCGACGCCCTATCTGGTCGTTGAGACTGACAGGGTGCGAACTACGGGGGGGCCAGGGGGGTCTCAGCCCCCCTTAATGAGACATGAGGTCCCCTGAAAACATGATTTGTGAAATTTTGGGGGGGTCTCTAAAATATCAGCAAAATACTGTTTTTTCCCATGCATTTCCTTTTTGTTTTTTTATTGCATAATCATGGATCACGTGTAAAATGTGGCTATTTTTAATGTATGATTTGCGCATGATGAGGGTGATTCATCATCTTCATAAAGATACCGGCCTGCATGCAATTATTGTCCTCACCATTGAAGCGTGGGGGAGCTATGTCTTAAACGTCACTTAAAATCAGACATCGGAGAGCCGCTGGACCCGCGCAATTTCGTATTACATGTTTTGCAGTCATGTCTAGAAGAAAACAGGGAAACCTACTCGCAAATTTCGGATTTACAAAGAAATCGAAGACGAATGAATCTAAGGAGCAGCAAGAGGCGAGTTCTTCGGCAGAGGATAGCTTGGGGACAACTGACACCACCACCGCTGCACTTAAGGGGACTGCTGCTGGTGAAAGCCCGCCAACAGCTGACAGCTCAGGGTGCACTCACACTAGGACACAGACACAGACACTCGACTTCTCTATGGGACCAACGTGAACCAACAGTTGAACCGCTTGACGCCATGTTTACCATTTAATGGGAAAGAAGGCTCGTCGCCTTTATTATGTCCATGGTCATCGCATGGACTATACGTCATCCAGCTCAGGTTGCGTAGCCGTGCGTGTGCGTGTGTCGGCTCATTAGCATCTGTACCGTGGCGGCCCGTACCGTAGCAGCACACCTCTCCCAAGTGGCCAAGTTGGCCTGGCCTGGCCAGACTGGCCACACTCACACTGGCAGATTTGAGCACGGTTAGGTGTGAAAACAGCCATGGCCACGGCCAGATGGCCTAGTGTGAGTGCACCCTCAGAGGCCGCTGATGACGGTGACTCCATACATTGCCTGGCCCACCACTAGTGACATATCTCTCCACTGAAGTTTCAATGAGAGGCCCTGTAGTTCACGGAGTATGTCTTTCATGCAAGCCAGATCCATTCATATATATTAATATTTCTATGAAAAATACAGCATTTTTTCTTAATAGCGCCCAGGTCATGTGACCTTATGACTCCAAATCAGTGGTGGATCACATGACTTAACAGGCTGATTAAGACACACCTCATTCTATTAGCTTTGAATGATCCTTATAATAATAAATAACAAATAAGTCAATATAAATTACGCAACCAGTCAGAATTGCCTTTTAATGCTCATTTTAATTTGAAAACCGGAAGCTGGCCTTCTCTGTGCAGTTACCGTAAAGGACGCAATATGGGCGTACGTAAAATGTAGCGGCTGGCTCGACCGCAGTCAGATTTGATGCGTGTGTGGAGGGTTGGATGTGATATTTGCTTATATGTGCTGACATAAGGCAAGTAGGCATACAGGCTTGTAATAAGGGATGTGTTTTGAGTAAGTCCTCGCTCTGAGGCACGCGCAAGCCCCCCACCCCCCCCCCCCCCATATAAGTGAGCCCCTCCGAAAGCCGCGGTATAATTCGCACACACTGGAGACAGACACATGTCACTCAGGATCAGGCTTCTTGCACAAGTGTGCATTGAACCCTGTACCGTTTGGCTGGCAGTCAAACACCTCAGCCCCTAGACCGGCCTCTTGATCCCTTTAATACTCGCCGGACACAGACAATGTCGATGCAAAATAGTTATTGAACAGCTACTTTAAAAGGATTTAAACTGAAACTGCCTATCAGCTTTTTATAGGCATATTGCTTATCTGAATCAATGGTCTATGTATCTATGCCTTTCACTTGAAATATCCGGAAAATTGTATAACTCATTACAACGTAAATTGTTTGGGTGGTGCTGTTTTATATTTCTGACAGCAGGGGGCAGTAAGAGCATCCTCTGATCATTATTTGCAGGCATCTCTCTTCTGCTTAAAGCTATGGTGGGCGACTTATAACAGCAATTATTTTCTTCATATTAGTTTAAATTCTCCATACATCATTATCAATCAATGAAATGCTCTGAGAAAAAGAAAATCTGGTATCTATGGCTGTCACACCTGTAATAATAAGAAAGTCAAATGCTTTGATTCGGCCCGATGTAATGATGGGAAGGCCTCCGTCGGTATGTCTACATACCTACGCCTCTACCGGCACACCGTCTGCCATCAGCGCATTACTGCGCATGACTGTTGTCTTCCACGAGGCTAGACAGACCTATGGCTAAAGCTAGCAAGCTAGTCGCACGTTTTGGGGAGTGGCTTTGGATGGAGGCCAGAAGGGAGGCCTCAGATGTTTTCGGTTGGATACTTTCGAAAAACGAGTGACATAAGTCATCCAGACATAATACCAACACGTGTTCACTGCTTCTTAGCACGAGACCCACAGTAGAGTAGCAATCAACACCTGTGTATTTTGCATGGAGGGGACAACATTTGAGATGAGGCAAAGCTGATTGTGGTGCAGACGTGTACTCAAGAAAAAGAGCACTCAAGCAAACCATGAAGGATTACACAAATATTTTAATAGGAGATTTGTTGAATAAATATTATATATTATGTTTATGTGTATTTTGGCAATGTTTTGGAGCAGGATATATCACTGGATACAAAATAATGTATCCTCTTCTATCACACTGTTTAGATTTGACCATCTTTTCGTGACTCTTTCCAATCCAACCCCACCTGCACACACCGATGGGCAACCCCCCCCCCCCCCCCCCCGGGGGGCCAGCGTCATGGAACCTTACCCCAGGTGAATGGTGCGGACGTGTCTCTGGATCCCTGAGGAAGTGCTCAGGACCTTCTCACAGTTCTTCCACAGGCACTTGAACATCACCTTCATGGAGTTCTGAAGCACAGAGGGACAGCACAGGCCTGGGGTTACACACACAAGACTCTGCAGTGGCCACTGTTACTGGTCAACAGCCTCCACCACTCAGCCACGCCAAACATTTACATATGCTGCAGATTGTTTCCGGTTGATATATATATATCAGGTTTATACAGAGTGCATACATGGTTTACATAAAGGGTAAATATTTGTACATTCAAGGGGCTTCAGAGTGGGGTTCAGAGTGTATATTTAGTATTTATATAGATAGCGGGGGGGATCGTTGGTTGACCAGGGACCACACAACTACGAAACATTAGAGAGGAATTAGACCAGCAGGGCTTTAAAAATAGAAACCTGATATCAGTCTGCTGAAAGCTCATAGAGACTGAGAGAGGGAGGCAGGGAAGGAGAAGAGATAGTGAGAGAGCAAGAGATGGAGAGAGAGAGGGATAGAGGGAGAGAGGGAGAGAGAGAGAGAGAGAGGGAGAGAGAGAGAGAGAGAGAGGGAGAGAGAGAGAGAGAGAGAGAGAGAGAGAGAGAGAGAGAGAGAGGGGGGGATAGAGGGATAGAGGGAGAGAGAGATAATGGAGAGAGAGAGAAGGAGAGAGGGAGAGAGAATGAGGAAATTCTACCCTCCGCTCTTCACCTCACGGCCGTTTCATGTGCATTGACAGACGCATGGCAGAGTATCAGTGCTGTGACGGCCTCTGCCACGCACCCACGCACACACCCACGGCTCCAATGTCAAAATCGCACAGCAAGACGCTGCAAAGCCCTCGCTGCAGACACGGCTGTTTTAACCCCATATCTACCGGCACTGCCTTCAGGAAACACACACACACACACGCCCGCGCACACACGCAGGCACGCACACACACACTCGCATGCACGCACGCACACAGACATAAACACAGACACACACATACAAACACACACGCACACCATGGCCTCCTCATGACTTCATCTCTACAAGATCACTGATGAATGCTGTCTTAGCTTACATCAAATATTTCTAATACTATGTTATTATCTTTTTTCATCTTCTTCATTAAAACAACAAAATCCTCCCTCCAACCATTCCTTGCCTCACATATTTCCTTCTGTTCTTTTTCTTTCTGGGCTTATGTGTGTGTGTGTTGTTCTTTGTGTGTGTGTGTGTGTGTGTGCGGTTCTGTGTGTGTGGCTCTGTGTATGTTTGTGTGCACGTGCGTGTGTGTGTGCTTTTGTGTGTGTGTGTGTGTGTGTTTGTTTGTGTGTGGTTCTGTGCATGTGTGTGTGTGTGTATTTGTGTGTTTGTGTGCATGTGTGTATTCGTGTTTGTGTGTGTGTGTGTGTGTGTGTGTGTGTGTGTGTGTGTGTGTGTGTGTGTGTGTGTGTGTGTGTGTGTGTGTGTGTGTGGGAGGGGAGGTTTGCTTCTACGACACTACTTTTCCAGAAAATGGTATCGGGGGCAGGCAGCCGTCCAGGCGCAGGCAGGCAGGCAGGCAGCAACCCCGCTCCAGCACTAATGAAAGACAGTGGGTGTGGATCCCCATTACCTTTCATCTGTCTCCAGCCAATAGAGGTGGAGGGGTAGGGAGAGGGGAGATGAGGTGGAGAGGTGGAAATAGAGAGAGAGAGAGAGAGAGAGAGAGAGAGAGAGAGAGAGAGAGAGAGAGAGAGAGAGAGAGAGAGAGAGATATGAAAGAGTGTGACCAAGAAAGGGAGAGAGCAAGAGAGAGTGATATACAGAGTAAAAGAGAACAGCTTTTTATCCCTGACTATAGTCAACCCTCTCCTGCATTAATCTCGTAGGCTCTCTCTGTCAGGGCTGCTCTCTCCTTCTTTCTCTTACTCTCTCTCTCTTGTGTAAGGGCACCATGTAAACTAGTGAGTATTAGAGCAGTTTAAATTGTGCCGTTGATATAAACTTTGTTAAACTTTGTTAGAAGCCCAGTTCCCCACTCCACCACAAAGCTCCAGTATTTAAAAAAAAATAATAACATTACGAGGAAACTTTAATCCAAAACAATCAGGGAGCTCTTAGAAGGCAAGCTTTATTTTCCCGCCTCTCGATGAAGTTTCAGTAAAGGCTGACGATTACTCCCGCTTATTAATCCTCTTATAAGTCCTCAGCCACTGACACAATCACACCGCCTTCCTCCCAAAATGCACAGCAGCTAATTGGGGGCTTAGGACTCACAGGGTGCCGACCGCGGTGCGCGAAGTTAGCCCCAAAGAAAAGGTTGTTAGCATGCGTTAGCTCGCCCGTGCCACACATGTGTACTCCATGGTTGAACTTTACCATTCAATTTCATGTCATTTCCTGTGTGCTTATCTGCTGATACGATGCTAGCCAGCTAACGGTAGAGGGCCCCGGGGGACTGCCGGTGCATGCTGGGTAATACGCTTCCGCCGGCACCACCACACGAGCGAGATGAGAGATCACACACTCCCTGCCGCGGCGGAGCCATGCTCTCGTCGGCCTGTCTGTTTGTGAGCCAGCGCAGTGTAGCACGCTAGCCTGTGTTGCGCGCCCCTGCCTCCAGCATCCTCTCTCACCGTCTACCTTACCCACTCATCTCTGCATGCACACACACACACACACACACACACACAC
>NC_082382.1:16497261-16522261 GCF_031168955.1 Gadus macrocephalus
CATAGGCTGCAAAACACACGCTGAAACACACACGTATGCTTGCACACTTCCAAATACAGACACACACAAATGCATACACACACACAGCCAGACTCTTTGTTTATCTGAAAAGGTCGCACAAGAGATTTGTGGGGGGCAGTTTAAAAGTGTGCCTCGATGTTTGCCGGAGAGAGAGAGGGAGAGAGAGAGAGAGAGAGAGACTGACAGAGAGAGAGAGAGAGAGAGAGAGAGAGAGAGAGACTGACAGAGAGAGAGAGAGAGAGAGAGAGAGAGAGAGAGAGAGACTGACAGATAGAGACAGAGTGAGATTTGCACGGCCAGCGTTTTTTTCAGCAGCAGAAGAGCAGTTTGTAATGAACACCCAAGATAAACATGACCAATTTGCACGTGGGCTTCCCATATGGAATTTTGACACAGAAATACCAGAGGTCGCCTTGTCGCCTGAGGTGAATTCTCCACGAGACATCGCGCATACCTCCTAGGTGTCCAATAGTGAAGAGAGCTTTACAAACACACACACAAACACAGACACACCCACACATACTCAATATCACCATGCTGCCCAGATACTAATAAAGTGCAAGTCCATAATCGTACAGCACTTTCAGGTTTGATTTCAAGCTAAATAAGTAAAGCATCACATTTCATTCGCAACCATAATAGGATTTGTTTCTGGGGAGTTGGCTGTCACTCAGATCTCTCACACCATACCCTGCTGCTCTTGGACCAGCACTGGTGGGGCTGTGGTGACAATTCAACTGGTCTTTCCAGTATTCGCTGCAGTGACCTGAACGGACTGATAACAGTGTTTACTTTGTCTTATCCTGCTCTTTCAAAGTAGGTCAGGTTACAGAGAGAGCTCTGTCCACACATGCTGTGTGAAACATGTTTCTGCACACCCACAGACACACACATGCATAGACACAAACACGTGGACGTATCCACACAGATGTATGCACAAACCGGTGCCGCCACTCTGCCTCTTTCATTCACCAACACAGTTTTTTTTTAAGGTGGTAACTGTTAAGCTGGAATATGAAGTTGTGTAAAGTTTATCGGCTGCTTAGTATGACGTTGTCATTCTAAGTGGATGATTCATGTAGCTCAATATTACCAGCTCCATACTCTGTTGAACCTCTCCCTTGTGTTTTTGTGTGAGTGTGTGTGTGTGTGTGTGTGTGTGTGTGTGTGTGTGTGTGTGTGTGTGTGTGTGTGTGTGTGTGTGTGTGTGTGTGTGTGTATTAATGTGTGTGTATGTTCCTGTCCTTGTGTCCGTGTGTGTGTGTGTGTCTGCGTATTCATCTCTGTGTTCATGTTCTTGTGTGTGTGTGTGTGTGTGCGTCCGTCTGTTAGATAGCAGACACCTACTCCACGGTGTGCAAACCGACGAAGAAGAAGGCCCCGGGGGACTACAACGGCGCCAAGACCCTCCCCCGCTCGTTCCGCGGGGACAGCGGGAGGGGGGGGGCAACGGGTGCAGCCGGGGCCGGGGCGGTCCAGGCCCAGGCCCGCTCCCACGAGGACCCCTGCTACCAGCCCTCGGGGATGGGCGGGGACAGGTCCTGGTCGGCCTGCGTGGCCGTGGCCACGCCCGTCGCCCCCCCTTCGGCCGCCGCCGCGGACCCCCAGACCGACTCCGCCTACGGTAACATCGAGCCCCAGCGCAAGCGCGAGCCTCCGGCCGCCAGCGCCCAGCGCCAGCCCCACGGGGGGCAGCGCCACCCTGAAGAGGAAGAAGCCCCCATCCCTGCGCCCGTACTGCCACCGCCGCAGCTGCCAGTTCCGCCTCCGTGCCAAAGAAGCGGCGTAGCTCGGCGTCCCCCGCCCGCCGCCCAGGGCGGCTCCGGGGGCGGCCTCCGGGGGCACTGCCGGGTGGCGAGACTTCTACGAGAGCATCAGCGAGGTGAAGCCGGGGCGGCAGCGGCGGCAGCGGCAGCAGCTCCGGGACACGACCATCTTCACCTTCAACGACGGGATGGAGATGTACGTGACGGGACTGTAGCGGGGCTGGTAGCGGGGTGCCGGAGGGAGGGGAGGGAGGCGAAGGGACACGTGTTCCTATAGAACTGTCGGGGCTCACTTTTTATTAACGGGCCTCGATTCCATTTACATGCCGTGCGTTGACCTTGATCGAGTGGTCAGACAGGCCAAAAAAAAAAGAACAAAAACCACGATGGTACTTTTTTTGGGGGTTGTTGATGACTTCAGTCTCAAAACAGGGTCCTATTTCAGGTTCGGACTTTGCTTGTTTGCTTTGCACCACAGAACCAGCCTAAGCCAAGTTTCAACAGAAATGGACAAAAATATGATCTGACCAGGAGAAACCTGGCCTGTTACAACTTCCTCGTACCGCACATCGTACCAGACACCGCCCGTATCTGTTTGTGTATCGTTTTTTATATATATTTATTTTTTGTATGACTATGTTACGCCCCAAAAAGAGCACACGTTGTGTACAGAAACATACACTCCGAAAATGTAACACAAAGAAAGAAACGTGCATGATAATACAAGACCTGACACAACAATAGATGCGGTCACATCAGGGACTGCAGACTCTGAGCAGGAGCAGTACAATCACACACACACGCACACACACACGCACACACACACACACACACACACACACACACACACACACACACACACACACACACACACACACACACACACACACACACACACACACACACACACACACACACACACACACACACACACACACACACACACACAACTCCACAGAAATTACAATGTACAGGAGCTTATGTCATTTAAACAATGGACGGCACAGATTTGCTGTGCTTAGCTTTCCTAGCAAACTTCCCCAACAGGTTTTCCGTCATCCCTGGCGATGCACTGGCCCGTTGCCGGGCAGACTGGGTCTCTCTGCTCCGTCCTGCCCAAGGACGTAGGCAACTGGGTCTTGTTTGAATAGCGAATGACAAGCTCCTGTACCTACTGCACGCTGACCATGTCACTGATACCAATTTGGTAAAGATCAAGCCTTTTCTGATAACCTGACTATGCCCTAGGTCATTAGAAATGGCAAAATAAACCATGGGCATACTAAAGTTTTACTGATTCACAAGTTGACCACACACATCTAGTGCCCACATTCGTGTGGCAGAG
The DNA here is from genome assembly GCF_031168955.1 of Gadus macrocephalus. Classification (NCBI taxonomy): domain Eukaryota; kingdom Metazoa; phylum Chordata; class Actinopteri; order Gadiformes; family Gadidae; genus Gadus; species Gadus macrocephalus. The sequence goes on from NC_082382.1 coordinate 16,500,394, forward strand.
ATGGGCAAAACAACGTGAGGTTGACGTCAGAGGGGATTTCTGGAGATGTGTCTACAAGGGACACTGGTTGGACTCCTGATTGCACTTACTAAACTTACTGAAATGAAACTGAGTGTTTGCTGAATGGCAGGACGAAATTAGCATAAAAAACGAACACAGTTATAATAATAACTATATAAGCATAATGACTTGCAGTCCATGATTTAATCTCTAACTGCAAACACTTGATTTTATAACCAAAGCGAGACTGAATGCGTAGGGCCCTTGACAGATGCAGGTATGAGTGGCTGATGGCTGCAGGACCGCGATTACTGTTTTGTAGGGCATATTGCAGAGCACAACTGGTAGATAGGTAGCCATAGCTAGGAGAAGAGGCCGTGGTCTGAGTAGCAACAGATGAAAAATGATTAAATCAATGGCGCAGGCCTAAAGAAAATCACCAGCGAACCCCATTTGGAAAGCACAGCCCTTGCCTTCTGACCCTGATACTTTCCCGCCTCTGCTCTGAGTTCTGGTCCAGTGGTAAACACTTTCTTTCCTTTGTTGCCATGGCGCTTTGAAAAACAGTTTGAAAAAAAAAATAAAGAATGGAGGGAAATGGAAAAAAAACTTCGGTGCTGGGAGTGAAGTGGGCCATGGATGACTTGCAGGCTGAGAGATAAAAGTAAATGAAATATATAAATATATATATACATACATACACATATATATTTATATATATATATATATATATATACACATATATATTCCTCAACAGTGAAGGAGAAAATACCCATAGCAAGATATAAACAGATTGAGAAAGAAAAAAAGATTCCTGAAGTCTTATAAATGGTACTATGTGAAGTAAAATTAAAAAAAGTATATGTAAAATAAATACATATCTAAATGCACTCTGTATTTTCCTAATGCACTGTTTATTTTTCCGTACCTATCGTTGCCGTTGTTTGGATAGCTCATGCCACTGCCATGATACTGTTAATTTTTTGTCGTCAGTGCAATTATTTCTGCTTGAAGAAAATACATTGCATGCTTTAACACGTGGACATGAAAATATCAAGACTATTGTGATACCTACTTGATCTTTTGTTGTTTTTATCTCTTCTACTGTGTTGTTTTGTCACCATCATTAAATTCTCCAGTGTAATTAAAAGAGATAATGGAAAAAATAGGAAGATATTGGAAACTATGAATAGAGAGAGAACGAGAGATAGAGAGAGTGGGGATGGTCAGAGTTGTTTCTTGCCTGGGTGTACAAGGGGGTAAGGGGAGGGAGAGAGAGAGGAAGGGAGAACCAGAGGATGACCACAGCCTGCATATGGGCAAGAGGCCATGTGCAACTCCCCATTTACATCCGTGTGCATGCATTCTCATGTGCCTACACACACACACACACACATACACACACACACACACACTGCAACCACCAGCCACGCTGGTTGGCTGTTCTAGAAAATAAAAGGAATAAGGCATCAACATTATACTGGTGCTTGGTCATCCCCCCTCCCTTCCAGGTCGGTCCATCCTCTAATAATAATAATAATAGCCCTCTGTCTTCTCTCTTCCCCTCTCCATGTCTTCTGCTCCGCACCTCTGCACAGTGGTAGGGATGGCCCCCTGTATAATGTCTGTCTCTGGGGGACTCTGGGACAGTTATACTGGGGGTTATGGAGGGATAAGCGGGCCGCTGGTCAGTACAACGGCAGGCTAATATCACCAATGCATCAATTACCCGACTAAGGAGAAAAATACAAATGCTAACCGCTAAAGATGTTTCAGAAGCACTTGGTTCAGCCGTCCCTTAGACTGCCATTACTGGGTTCCTATCTGTCACAGTCGTTGTTATACATTGGTCCGGAGGCAGATATGAATTGCACACATGAAAATAATAGTAGCCTATATGACACGTGTAAAATATTGCTTTTCTGATGTTGAAAATGTTCTGATGTAACACACAGTTTACAGTATATTTGGTATAAAAAAACGTGGCTATAACACATTGTATTTTGTGGATACATCATATTTCAGGCTTTCCATGCGGATGCAGATATTGTTGTATTCAGACATTACTAGAAAGATACTGCTGTGACAGCTCTAATGTTGTATGTTCCTAAAGCACAGGGTTTATTTAAAAATAATTATAATTATAATAATACAAAATATTGTGTGACAGTGCATATATGCAAAAGATTGTAATGTTTTATATTAACCTTCATAAAATATCAAAGTGAGTTTTTACTTTTTTAATAAAGTGGCACATTTAAAAATGAGTATTTATTTCTATCATATTTCTTTGGAAAATGTAATTATGGACGTTTGTCAAAAAGCACACTTTGAGAGGCATAGTAAGGCCTAGGCATGCAACAAAGGGAAAACTATATTGGGGAAACAGACTAGGCTATATGAGAGTTGTTTTACCTTGCCAAAACAAGTATTAATTTACTAAACAACTTGGTTATCTGTACATTTACAGGTGTAAATATCTCACAGAAGGGCATTACTAAAACTTGACAGGACTGAAATACAATTCAAAAAGTGGACAAAAGCCCATATAACCAATGTGAATGTAATATAACGTAACACTTAACAATAAGGGTACATTGTTTAACCATTCATTAACATTAGTTATTGCAGTAATAAGCATCATTCTTTATCTTAAGCATAGGGGTTAGGCTAGGTGAGCAGAGTTAGGGTAGAAGGTACGGAATTGTCACAAATGCACTGCTCTATTATGTGTCCCTGTTGTGGGTTAGGTTGGGGTTAGGGATAGGAAACATTAAATAATGTATTCACTAATACTTAGTTAACATGAACGCCATCACCTTAGTAATAACATAAACATAATTAGATAACATGAGCCTTAGTACATTTTTATAGTAATGAAATGTTCATTAGCCTGCATTAACTAATATTCATTAATAGTTAATTATTGTGTTCCTATACTCTCATTGTAAAGTATTACCAATGTTCAATATGTGAAAGCGTCCAGGCTACTTAAACATGAGCCCGTCATTAGATGACATTATGTAATCGTATAATCGTTGCAATACAAGCCACACTGTGGTTGACGATGTGTATCGGGCTATTGCACATGGACGAGGGCTTGTCATTTCTTTCCTGGTTCTGGCCTACCAGTAGCGGGCAGCCCTGAAAACCCGACAGGCGCCGGCCGGTAAAAGTGAACGACACACCCACATTTTACAGAGAAAAAAGGGGATTGACACAAGAAAACCATCCAATGCGCTGTCTCCTTTCGGTGGACGCGTGCCAAAGTAGAATGTTTATGTGTACTGTGGACCAATGGGAATGAATTGAAGGGGGCGTGGCGTTCATTCGGAGGAAAGAGGCAAAAACAATCTTTTATCCTCTTGACCGGGCGGCTTCTTGGATATCCAGGGTGGTGGGGGTGTTGGAAAACTTTATGTAGAGTAGAATATATCATACAAGGAACATCAATAGCCTCGAGACAATCCTGATAAATGTATTTCATTTCAATTTGCACTCAATTCTCTAGAAAGCTGTTTTTCTTTCTTTAGAGCCACCTGTCCTGCCTGAAATATGAATTCCAAACGTGTTGTGGACGCGGTGGGAATAAGGGTCGGCGGAGCGCCGAAACACGGCGATTTCAGCTGCCGCGGAGACTTCTCGGTGGTGTGCGACGCGAGTGTCGCCGCGGTTGAGAACGGTCTCCTGCCGGCGGTGTTCACCCGCAAGACCGACATGGGATCCGTGCTGTACACACTGGTAGTGGACAGTGGTTCTGTGGCAGAGGGAAGAAAATCCAATGGATTGTCTTCGGGAGGAGAAATGTTGCAGGGCATGGAGAAAGTAAGTGCTGTTTGACCGTGTTGGATATGTGCGCAATAGTCGGGGGATCGGCCCGGAGTTGGTGTGCCATATATAAAGCTGCGAGCTAGTCCGCTATTCAGTAAAACTTATTCGCCTTTAACCCTCGGTTCATATTTCGAAAAACATTGAATGCGTAAAAAACCTGTATACCATATAACATATGTGTGATGTGTTCTTTTCACTTTGAAATATGTCCTTAGTCTATTCCCGGCCGGTGTTTCTGTCAACAACCGCTTACAAAGAATAAATAAAACGCAACATTAAATGGCGACTGATGTTAACTGCAAAGTTTAGTGCAGATGGAAAGGGGCAGGGAGGGACTTAAAATTGAGTCTTTCCCCTCCCCCATAGAAACAGGGGGAGGTATCGAGCAAAGGGAGGAATAAAGTTCCGAAAAAGTAGTTATGCATTTGACTATACATAATTTATAGAAAAGAATAGGCACTGCAGTTGAAATACATCTCCACTATTTTCCAACCTCCTCCCTCAGCAAACCGACAAACACATACAGCTTCCAGAACAGGAATCAAACTTTTACAAAATACAGTCTTCCTTTAAAAGGAAAGGGCCTGATTATTTTGACACAAGATGGACTTCAAGAAGTGTGGTTTTCTGGTTTCCTCATGCAGCAAAAAATAGGGATGTACGGATACCACTTTTTCTTCTTACTGTAGACCTGAAATGGATTCCTTTTTCTAAACTTAACACAATGACACCAAGTTTCACAATGTACCCACAAACCCCCATTTAAGCCTAGTGCATTACTTGCTGTTGTCGACCATGCACTCTGAAAATAAACCCGTAGTCCAACAATACACGGTGGTTGATCATACCCTCTCTAAATCTTTCTCTCAGGTTGCTCTGAGTGGCCCGAAGGACCAAAGAGAAGCCGGTTCCACGGGGATCCTGAAGAGGGCCAGCCCCACTCACTGCCCAAGCCACTGCCCCACCATACACAGGCAGCTGCCAGACGGACTCATGCTCCTGGACATCAGGAACCCAGGGAAACGGGTGGAACTGGCCAACGGTTTCCACGTGGCGGCTCACGGGCAGATGGTGACCCCTGCGGAGGGCCAGTCGCTTCCCTCGTCCTACATCCCTGTCCCCAGGCACAGGTAATGACACCTTTATTACCTCCACCCAATCGCCCTGCCGTACATAGGCCCACCGTCAGGACTCTTTCCGATACTCAGTTGTTGACTGACTCTAGAGTCAACAACCAATGCAACATGCCCATGATTGAGAAGAAGCAGAATTACCATCTGAGTTATAGCGCTGTATATTTGAACTGCACCATGGCACGCAACCCCTGATCATTTCTATCCTGAAAGTAAATATGTATATATATATTTTATATACATATTTACTAAATCCTTGTTTCCTGAACAAATTTGTGGATAGAAAGGGAGATCATCTCATTGGCTGGAGTGGTACAGTGGTTTGGGTATGAATGGTGAGGGGGCGTTTGGGTCAACCGGCCACATGTTCTGCTTTTCCCTCCAGAGCTGCTCTGAAATATGCCGGAGAGAGCCAGAACTCAAGAATAGCCCAAGGATTGCAGGATTGCTCAATACGTAGAAAAAAAATAAGTCAAGCGAGAGAGAGAGTGAGAGAGAGAGACACAGAGAAAGAGAGAGAAAGAGAGAGAGAGCGAGAGAGAGAGAGAAAGAGAGAGAGAGCGAGAGAGAGAGAGAGAGAGAGAGAGAGAGAGAGAGAGAGAGAGAGAGAGAGAGAGAGAGAGAGAGAGAGAGAGAGAGAGAGAGAGAGAGAGAGAGAGAGAGAGACAGAGAGAGAAAGAAAGAGAGACACTGGGTGGACTCATAATTGCACACATTAATCACTCTGAGTTGCTTATATAGGGCTGCTACACTCAGCGAGCTTTGGGTGTGTCCATATTGATCAGATCCTTCCAATTGTTTTTAAAGCCTAAATGCTTTCAACCTTTGACCTTTTCGCCTCTGCTCGGCCCTGGCCTAGTGGACGCTGAACAAGCATTTACGTGGGTGAGCGAGTGTGTATACACACGTGTATGTGTATATGTGCGGGTGTTTGTCCGTGGTTTAATTTGCAGCCCAGTCAGTGTGTCTTTTTCTCTTAGGGACTGTTTTTCCCTCAATATTGATATCGACCAATGAAAACACCACACACAGCCAGCAGGAATGGTAGCCTATGCTAGGCTGAAGCCTTGTGCGTTGATAAGTGATTATGTAACCCAGGGGTCTGGGAGAGGCTCCAGGCGCTGCATGCGCACTCTGTCCTTCATTTTATTTGCAGCCATTGGTGGCTGGTGTTTATCTTTGTGTATGTGTGTGGGGGAGCAAGATAGAGAGTGGCAGAGGGAGAGTGAGCTTGGTTGCATATTAACTAAATGCCCTGTGGAAATACAGTAACAGGTACAAGATTAAATCAACCTAAGCCTAAGAAGAGGATGACATTGTTCTCAGCTGCATTCTATCAGGTCCTTCTGAGTCAATGTATGGCGAGGCACTATCTCTCAGCTGATCTCCTGACACTGCTGGTGGTGGGAAGGGTCCCGTCTGTCTCCCCTCTCCTCGCCTGTTTCTTAGATGTTTGTTCGAAAGTTCACATGAAACCGGTCATGTATGACCGAAGGGAGTGTCCTTCCATGTGGACACATGCCAAACTAAACATGCAGTTATCATGCCTTTTTTAGTTCATTTAATTTATGGAACAAATTCTGTCTGTTACCAAATAAAAATAATTCAATAAATACAACTTTCCTTCCCGCACTTGGGCCAAAGGGGAGGTTGCATAACATTTCTGGTCCTTTTATCCAAACATCTTTCTCTCTCTCTCTGTTTCTATGCTGACTTTTCAGATGAGCTCCTTCTCTAAGGCCAAGTCCACACTAGTACTTTCTTGTTTTTGAAACACACAGCATCTGCTATGTCCACACCTAGCGTCCACACTACTTTGGCGTTTTAGAGCCCCTAAAACTGAGGGTTTTTAAATGCTTCTGACACTGTTTAAGTTTGAAAACTCCAAGACTCCGATTTATTTCGGACGGAATGAAACTGAGCCACGCAGACACCCCTATTGGCTTACAGTTCAGTCAGTCATGACGTCTCCTTCCCTGATTCGTCACACTCCTATCACGTGACCTTTTTCTGGATGAAAACCAACGACATCGGCCTTGACTGTCTCGGTTTAATTCAACACCTGTGGATTCATTTATTTTACACCTCGTCGTCAGGCCATCATAGGGATTCAAAGAAATCTCTGGTCTTACTTTTTGCCATTGCTTTTCTTCCTCCTTAGTACTTTCTGCAACTAAGCAACCAACCGCAGAGTAGACAGTCTGCTTCCTGTGTACACCGGCCAGCTCATGGCCATTGTACACAAACTGTCATGTGACTTGCGTTTCAGGTCGTGTAGCATGGACAAAGAATATTTCTGATACGGTGCTAAAAATGCTTGTATGGGGATGGAGATGGTTTTCGATTTAAAATGCTGTTATAAAACAAAAACATATTAGTGTACATGTAGCCTAAATGGCTTTTGTGGAGTAGCTGATGACTCTTCAGGGAAAGAAAATGTCTGATCATCAGTGACAATAGCACTTACCATCACCCTCATCCTATAATCCATTATGAGGCAGAACCAATCTGCCATTTGGACTCATGGGCTTCACTCTATTGTCCTACCTTTTAATACCCTAACTTATCATTGCATTTTCTCATAACTCCTCTGTTACCTAGATGGTTGCTGTGTCTACTTGTATGTGTCATAGCATGTTTGTGTGTGTGTGCGCGTGCGTGTGTGTGTGTGTGTGTGTGTGTGTGTGTGTGTGTGTGTGTGTGTGTGTGTGTGTGTGTGTGTGTGTGTGTGTGTGTGTGTGTGTGGGCGGGTGCGCGTGCGTGTGTGTGTGTGTGTGCGTGCGTGTGGGTGTGGGTCATATATATATTTATACACTGTATAAATATATATCTATATAATATATATTTACAATTCCAGATTATGCAATTTAAAACATGTCAATACTATATATAAATATTCATCTATATATGCTTTAATTGTATAATCTTTCATAGTTTATGGAATTATGTCACAGGATGAAAGGCTTAGCAAAGATATGTCTCACCTCACTAATCATTTGATGTGTGCCGCTCCACGCATGAAATAGTGAATTAAAACCTTGTTTAGTGCAGAAAACGCCCTATCTGCAAATGTAGTTTACACCCAAATTAGGTCACAATTCTGACCTGTAGGCAAGTCTGGGCATAGAACATGGAGCTAAACCAAACAGACAAAGAAATCCATTGATGCACATTATGTTATTATTATTATTATTATTTTTTATCACAAGCCGACCAACCTGGATTCTCACGCTTGATATTAACCATGCGTGTTCAACCTGTCAATGCAAGTCGCTGAAGAAACAATAGCGTGTGAATTTAGGCAAATAAATTTAATAAACGACAGTGACAGAGAATTTTGTTAGTGTTTTTAAAGCTCTTGCTTTTCATTCAGGAACACTGTATCCACACTCTGTAAGTTGGGTGAATGTAAAACAGCGACCCGGATAATTACTCGGAGAGCGGCGCAGAATTATCTTCGAAAATCGTTCATAAATAATTACCACTGGCTTCAGAGTCTTGCCCTCTGCCTACTCCCCAAACAAACGCCCACACTCTCCCACACACCAACAAACCTAGACCCACACACACACATATTCACACACACACATGCACACACACACTGTCAGACATACACACACACACACACACACACACACACACACACACACACACACACACACACACACACACACACACACACACACACACACACACACACACACACACATTACAGTCGTTCGGTGAAGGTCAGAGGAAAGAGGAAGAGCTAGCGAGTCACCCAGCCAACCGTCCAGGTGGTCTCAGATGAACCCCAGACTGCACACGCTCAATGGCTCCTATCTACATCTGATCCATGCTGCATTCTATCGTGTCGCTCCCATGTGTCTGTTTGTGTGCCCTGAGACAATTGTTATGTTACTATTTCGTCAGATCGCACTTTCCTTCAAACCCCGTTTTCGTGCAATTATCATTCCTCTTCGGTCGTTCTTCTTTTCTCCTGACCATCAAAGGGTTAACATTTCAGCCCCCATGCTGACGAAGCCAGGGAGGTCAAGGGTCGCTCTCAATGAATGGATTCACGAGGAGAAGGGGAGGCTCACCGACCGGCATCTGCCATGTCAACCAGGTTAGCCTAGCTTCAAGGATCTGGGTCAGGGCCACGTGCTGCTTTGGGACAATGGAGCGAAAAAAACACCAAAACAACGACGTGCAACAGGCCTCTCAGTCCAGCCCAGATGGGTCAATGATCCAATCAGAAGGGATTGTGGTAGAGTTCGGGGGGGGGGTAGAGGTTGGGGGGTTTGGGGTGGGGGTGGCTGAATCAAACAGAAAGGAAGATTAGTTAGTTGGTTTGTTTGTTGACAGGGAAGGCTGTTTGGCTCTGCATCACTCATAGTAACGACTTGAAAGAAGAAGTTCCAGTTGAAAGCGTCACACATGTGGGGGGGGGGGGGGGGGGGGGGAGGTTGTTCAGGCGTGTTCATGTGGCTTGTGTGTGGTGTCTTGTCCGAATGAGACATTAATCATCCACTTTTATGCTGTGAAAATATGAGATTGCAAATGAGTTCCATAACAGCGAAGGAGGCAGGGGGAAGTAGAGCGATTCGGCATGCAGATCTCTGCTCACGCGGTTAAAGTAATGTTGTTTGCGTTGGCAAACTCCCCTGGTATTCAACACTGATGTTAACAGTGTAGCATGCTAACATGGTATCAGACTAAAACGATATTATTTTACTCACTGATCTTTCAAACCTCGTAATTCACCATTTTAAGGATATATATTCTCCTCGTTACTCAGATTATAGAGCTGAGTATCAAGATAAGTCGATATCTTCCTTTCATGATGATACAAAACAGTTCAAAGATGATAAACGATAATATTGAAGCGCTGTCTGGTTTTCAGGCCGGACCGATTGCGTTTCACTCTCTCACTTCATTTCTTAATCTGTCCTGAGTGCTCAGCGACAAGTCAGGGAGTGAGGCTCCAAGACTTCTATCTGTGCAAAGAGCAAACTAATCCTGTGCGACTTTGACTCTGGCAAAATGCTAGCTCACCCACACTGATGGACGCTTACATAATTCCTAACTATCTACCCCTTGCACCGCAAGCAACGCCAACGTCCTCTCCCTTCCTCTGTCCTTCATTCCCTCTTGGAATCTCTCTCTCTCTCTCTCTCTCTCTCTCGCTCTCTCTCTCTTCCCCGCGCTCTCATCGTGTATTTTTCGTCCCTGCCCAGCCCTTCAGCGCTGTCTTCTGAAGGGCTGGACGATGGACACACAGCTGCTTCTCGCCTCCTCCCTTGCCTTCTTCTCTTCTTCTTCTCCCTTGCTGCCTGCCTCAGACTCCCTCCCATGTGCTTTACACACAGCCCTGTGCTCCTGACCCCTCTACCTTTAACTCCCGTAATCACTTCTTTTTCTCTCCTTCTTCTGTCTCCTCCCCTCTCGCTGTCTTTTCACGTTGTCATCTTGCTTGTTATTACGTATCGGCTGTTAAAGTTGCAGTTAAGCCAAACCAGGGATTGTAGCGTGGCAATGAGGTTTGCGGTGTTCCCGTTCACATTAATTGTCGATAAGTTTTTTCAAAGTTTTGACCTTCAGTGCTGTGAAAGAAAAAGTCTTGAAACCTCTTTTCATGTCTTTTTATTTGCCCAGAATATGCATGTATTTTTGTCTGTTTGCTTTGGCCTCTCGCTCACTGTCTCAAGGACATCTGAATTTCAATCCACTCACATTCAGCAGGGAACAATACGAGAGCTCGCCTTTGGCAGATCAGAAGGCGAACTCCATATTCATGATGGAGTATGTCAATCCGCCGCTTTCTAAATGGCCTTCTTCTTTAATCACTATTCCTCCTCTCGTCACCTCTGCAACGTACAGAACTCAAACCTCTCATTCAAACCGACTCACACATACCTCTCCTGGGTCGGAAAAGGCTTGCGTGTTCTAGCTCACACCTCGTCTCTGCGTACGTACGGATTCTGAAGGGTCTGAAAAGAACGGCCGCCTCATTAACGAAGGGGTTCACTGTTGCCGTTGGCAATAAGAATCGCCGCCGCACCGCAAGTGTGACAGGCTTCACACTTACGAGCCTGGGGTGGCTGCCGATTACACATTTTCCCCTCACTGCTTACACTGTTTTGAACTTGAACGTTTTCCAAAACACAGTGGCGTGATGTGAGAGGGAAACAATCACGCTTCCCAGTTTATTTTTCCTCCTCTGACAGAGACTGGTTCAGACTCGATGGGAGGGTGAGATATGTTCAGGATATGTACAGTACATTTGTTCTTGGAACGTGTCGACTCTGGACGTGCACTCGCTTAATACTATACAATGTCAAACAACCTAAAGTGGTTTTATTCACACGATGTACCCTTGAATTCCCACACACTTCACCGATGATGTGCCTATTGCCTAACTATACTTCCCATTCCTTCCCATTCTGCTGATGACATACAGAGAAATGTGTTCCAGACTGCAAAAACTAAGCAGCCAGTAAAAACAAACAGTGAGGAACTGAAAGAGCCAGATCTGATTAATATTTGGATTATGCATTTGTTTTCCTGTGCTGCCAGTGGTGAATGTCTCGTGTATTTTAACCCGTTAGTCTCTCCTCTCCTCTCCTTTCCCCTCCTCTCCACCTACCACCGCTGACTAACGGAACTAATACGTTTGTTGATTAAAAGCACGGAGGCTGTGGGTGACCTTGACATTGACTCCGCAAACTATCTGTGCATCTTATCAGTTATCAGCAACCCACTGGCTGAATGCATGGTTTAAATTAAAGTATTCCATGTAATGGTTGTTATTTGAAAAGTTTTTCTGGTTTGTATACAGGTTTGATATATGGTCTGGGAAGGCCTCATTGACTGCCCTAACTAGTGGGTTATTAATGGAGTGAGCCCTAAGTCTTCCTGGCCATTTAAACAATGTAGACGTACCAGTGCCTCAGTTAAGTAACATGGGTATTGATTCCGGGCCACTGTGGCACAAGCACGGACCAATCAACGCCGCGATAGGATCAACCAGGCTGTCTCGGGAGGTGGACAAGCTGGCTGACCTCTTGATAGTTTGGACATTAGCCTTTACACACACAACCTCCGACGCATACAGTGGTAATTCATCACCAAGGGTGAAAAGCCGCATAATCCTGACTAGGCATTAGGACCTAGCGACTGCCCTGCTGCTCACACGGAGCACAGGAAATGCCAAACTAGGCACTGTAGCCTATTGCAATACTTTATGAATGTAAGGGATCTTTATACAAATCTGATCAAAGGGTCTGCATTGAACTGGCTTTCACCAAAGTGTGTTCAGTGCTTGAATTGAGGCGAAAACTAGCAAGTTTTTGTTTGTCTTCTTTGCCTGTTCACACTCCACTGTTGACACTGATATTAAAATGCTGTCCAGAGGTAATCTTATCATAGCCGACTGCTGACAATGGGGCTTTTACACCAGAATGCATCATGGGAGTTTTTTGTTTTGTGATAACCTACCATATTGTGACAAAAGAGAGCTGTATAAGTGTTGCGTCTTAAATAAATGTTAATATACCATATAACCTAACCAAACTTTTTTTTGCCAGAACTTACATGAGAAACACATTGGCAGTTTCAAACACAACAATGTCTTCCCAGAATAACAAATGAATGAACTAACATTCCAATTCGCCTATGCCTCCAAAATTGGAGAAAGTCATTGCAGTGTGACGTTGCCTTAACAAGCGTTATACAGGTTAGAACCCATGCGCACACAATTCATTCAAGAAAATTCCAGCAATACCATATTGTTAGTGTCATAATAGCACAAGTATTTACAAGGAGGTACCCGTCTCTGGTGTGATCAGGTCTACTGTACACTGTTGCAGAAACGAAATCTAGGTATTCAACTCCAAGCCCTGCTCACCATGCAAATCCGTAACATGCTAATTATGCCAAATGCAATTATGCAGTTGGGAACGTTTGATAACAGTTAAATCAACATTACAGAAGTTTCGCACACTAATCGTTTAAAAATGTTGGGCATGTGGAAGCCAAGTGGCACTGCAGTCTACCTAAGTCTCTGTCAGACACTATCTGCTCCCAAGAGGTGGACCCTGCTACCCCAGTGTGTGTCTAGTCTGAATGCACTGCAGTCATGTACGTGCACACAGAATCCCTTTTAAAGCAGATATGTGGGGTTTTACCGGTAGGTGATGGCCAGACTTCTCTTGGGGAACATGGATGTCATGCTATCTTTTGAGAGTCTCCGGCTCTCTTATCCACAACTCTGCAACCTAATGTCTGCCCTGCACACACACATGCACACCCATTCAAACACACACACATGCACACCCATTCACACATCCACACGCACACCCACACGTGTTGTGGTGATTAGTGGTCGGATATCTTACATTCTGAGTCACCGTCGGAGAGGCAGGGCAGAGGAGGCCTCTTGCCTCTCTGGGTGTCCTTCACATATTGGCTGCTGTCTTGTAATCGTGCGTCTTCCTGTGCGTGTGTGGGTGTGTCCGTTTGAATATGTGTGTGTCAGGCCGTATGTGTGTGTTTGTGTGTTTGCGTTTGTGTCCAGGGGAGCTTAGACTCTTCCATGAGAGGGGGCTGTCTCTAAACGGGAGTGGACATGCAAGCCCCTGGGCTCAGTGTAGCCTCTGCCAAGATAACGTGGAGATTTCCGGCCTGAGGAGAGCTAGCAAGTAGCGGTTCATAAATTCAGCACCGCTGGCCTACAGCAACACCGCCGCCCGCCGCCATCGAAGCCCAAGAAAACTTGACTGTGCATGAAGCTGTGCCGTCTCGCAGCAAATGGGACACAAAAGAGGCGAGGAAATTGTATAGTTTTAGGGTATTGTGTGACCCACAAGTCTGATTAGCATTTTTTTTATCCAGCAGCCATTGGTGCAGAATTAAAAAGAGAAAAAAAACAACGCAAGGCCCACTAGCTCCTGAGGTCTGGATGGTTTGTGGTTTGTGAGCCAGCAGAGCGAGAGCAGAACCTCGGTGGCGTCTAACCAGTCTGTCTCCCTGCTCTTGGAGGCGCTTCGATCCGGTTTGGACCAGACCTAACCTCCACGGTCACATTATTATATATACCAGCTTGTGTTTACCCTAGCTTGTCCACCATAATTACACAACAGGAAGAGAGAGAAAGAGAGAGAGAGAGAGAGAGAGAGAGAGAGAGAGAGAGAGAGAGAGAGAGAGAGAGAGAGAGGTAGGGAGAGAGAGAGAGAGAGAGAGAGAGAGAGGGAGAGGGAGAGAGACAGAGAGAGAGAGAGAGAGAGAGAGAGAGAGAGAGAGAGAGGGAGAGGGAGAGAGACAGAGAGAGACAGAAAGGCAAGGAGTTTGAAAAAAGGAAAAACTTGTAAATAAGTGGATGAGACGTTCAACAACGGTCCAAATGAGATACAACCAGACAGTGTTCATGGTCCTTGTGTTACTTAGCCATTCCGAAAAGCATTTCAGTTAATTTGCCAATGACTAATGGATTTTGCGTCAGGACAATTGTAACTAGATTAGCTAAAAATAAACTTCAGATGAACTGTGTTATCCACTCTTGGCTGGTCTTGTTGATGCCTGACGTACACTAGTCGCTATGTGCGTGTGTGTCAGCATGTTGTGCCTGTGTGAGAATTAATATCGGAACAAGCTGGCATTCACAAAAGCTGTGAACACACAATAATTACATAATTAACAACCAAAATGATAATCTACTTCATTCACGTGTTTTACAGAATTAGTTTGGTCAAACATCAGCGCATCTAGCCTTCTGGTCATTAAAGCTGGCAGGCATATTTGTGAGACACACAATCGGTCACACGATAAAAAAAAAAAGGGACAATTATTATGACCATCATATTAATAGTGCTCCCCTCGCCGTGACTCCCGAGCTGACAGTGTCGTGCTAGCTTCCCCATCTCAGTGTCTGCCTGTCTGTTCGTCTGCCATCGGCCAGCCAACGTCCACGCGCGCCGGCCTTGTTTCTGAGACTAGCATGTCACAGACACACACACGGGGGGGGGGGGGGGGGGGCTGCATCCCATGATGTGTCACCGAGGAGCCAGCTGGGCCTCGTTGTCTCGTAACGAACTGTGCCTGTGCAGAACCCTTTGTTCGCTACGCTAAAAGTCATGGTGCGGCGGGAGAGACAGCGGTTTTTAATACCCTCGGCCTCTCAAGAGCTCAGGTCCGTCCTCTAGACACGCATCATTTCTTTATCATTACCATGTCTGGTCGTGTCTTTGTTGTGGGGATTTATTGTCTCCCATTTGTCTGATTTACTACCGGTTCCTGCCGTTGCAGGGTCATGATGGAAGGGGGATTTGCCTTCTCTGATTTCCGTACAACCCTGCCTTGTACACCAAAGAAGTAGGAGTTTAGTGAGGGGAAATAGATGCAGAGGGGCGATTTTTTGTTAGAGAAGGCCAATGACAGAGCACCATTGGGTGTGGGACACCAAAGTAATATTTGTGAAGGTATGAATGCATGGTATGAAATAGCCGATTTACTGTGTGTGGTCCAGGGTTAAGTTGGGAGCCATGTTAAAATAATCAAATTTCAGTTCATATGCTATTTGGCTTGGCACTCGGAAGCAGCCATGAGTTGACCATAATCATGTCACATTTCATTAATCCGATTTTCACAGGCTGCAGCTAATGCTGCTCATGTTGCATATATGCGCAAGCCTGATGCAAATGTACTGCAGTCTGTATTTGTGGTGTACATTTGGACAACACCCATACATTCTCGCACAAACACTGCACATGGTCGCAAGTAGTCGACAACCCACAGCCATGAGCCTTAGCACATCGCTAACTATCTTTGACGTGGCGACTAAGTTTATGTAGCCATGCTTTGTGGGTCTTAAATGCTCGAATCAGTTGATGCTGTATTATAGTATCACAATCTCTTCAATAAATCAGTTATATTCTTTATTATCATTAGATGTCTGGCACCATTAAAGTCTGTCTTAAAGATATGTGTCTTTCTGACGTATTCTATGCTATTCTCCGCTGCAGGCTACAAAAATGTCAAACAATGTCGACTCGTCACTCTGTAAAAGAAAAATGGACACCCTCAAGAAGAGAAGGTGCCAACCAATGGGTGAAAATCCACCATTCTTTTCAAATCCTCAGTGGATAGACTTCATTTTTATCGTTTCCAGTGGAAGTTTTTCTATTTTTCCCCAGTGAGAGAACCAGTTACCGTCATAGATCGGGCCATTTTGTTCTAGCTTCTCTTTGCTCTTTGAAAACAAACAGGCAACCAAACTATTCATACGACCCAGGAGAGGACAAGCTCAAGGAAGCCAGCCCTCTCTCACCGTCAAATGGTTTTATATTTAGAAGAAGAAGAAGAAGAAGAAGAAGAAGAAGAAGAAGAAGAAGAAGAAGAAGAAGAAGAAGAAGAAGAAGAAGAAGAAGAAGAAGAAGAAGAAGAAGAAGGAAGAGGGAAAAAGTACTTTTCAGGCTGAGTGGAAAAAACAATCTGTTGGGACCTGGTGCGCTTCTCTGGCTGGCTACGCTGACACGTGACTCCAACGACAGTAGCAGCGAGCCAGTTTAAATAAGCAGGCAAACTAGCTTAAAGGCTACTCTTTCTTAGGATCGTGTTTGCTTGACCGACCAATTATCATAAAAGCTAGAAAGAAAGGTCATTGCGTAGGATGAACTCCCCCCCTCCTGCTGTACCCTAGCAACCTTGTAGTTTTATAGCAGGGCACTGAGGGAGGGCGGGAGACGTTGTTGCTATAGCAACAGCTTTACACGTTGGCGTTGCCCGAAGTTACAGGCAGATAATAAACTGGAGAAGTGTGTGTGTGTGTGTGTGTGTGTGTGTGTGTAAACAGGATGTGCACTGCATGAATCAGTGTCTTTTGGAATCCTCTAAATAAGTTCTTCACCACAGCAACACTTACATTGTTTTGTAGTCAATTTGTTTGGGTAAGTTCCGTGTGTATATGTGTGTTGGTGTGGATGGATTTGCACACGCGTGGCCTTGTGTGCTTGTGTAGACGTGTGCTGAAAGATGGATGTTTTGTGTGCAGGTAAACACCAAAGGGCGTCCTGGTTGGTTTGGACCCGATGATCCATCGATGTCGATGAGGATCGATGACGCTATAGATCAGAGGAGAAACAGGAGAGAGAGAGGACAAGAAGAGAATAGGGAGAGAAGGTTATAGGACTAGAGAAGAAAGAGATATAGGACAAGAGTAGAAGTACAGAGAGAGAGAGAGAGAGAGAGAGAGAGAGAGAGAGGACAAGAGTAGAAGAAGAGAGAGAGAAGGCAAGAGTTGAAGTGAGAGAGAAGACAAGAGAAGAAGAAGAAGAAGAAGAGAGAGAGACAAGAGGAAAAAAGATAGGGGACGAGTAGAAGAAGAGAGAGGGAGGACAAGAGTAGAAAGAGGGAGAGAGAGAGAGAGAGAGAGAGAGAGGCCAAGAGTAGAAGGAGACAGAAGACAGAGGTCAACAGAAGAAGAGAGAGAGGACCAAACTAGGAGAAGAGAGACGGAGGACAACTGAAAAAGAGAGAGAGGACAAAATAATAACACGAGAGAGTGAGGACAACAGCGGTAGAAGAGAGTGAGACGGTTTTTGTCCCACAACTGAGCAGCTCTTACAGTCCCCGCAAACATTAAAGATAAACTTTTTTTTACAAACGTTCATTTACAAGAGGATGGCTGCATCACACAAACCAACAAACAAACATGCGTGATGAATACAAAATCCTGTTCACGTGCAAACACACACATCAAAATTGTTCCTCTCTCATCCGTCCTGATGAGAGAGAGAGCATGAGAGAGAGAGAGTGCTTAACAGAGTAAGAGAGAGAGTGAGAGAGTGAAAGAGAAAGCAAGCGGGGGGGAAATAACAGAATATCATCAGGATGGCATGCGGGTGATCAGCCCATCATGTAATCGAGAGCGGTTCTGTTTTCAGTGGTTACTGATGGGGCAGCTGTTAATAATCGGCAGCATCCAGCCACATCATTCAGCCAGCAAGTTAGAGATATCAAATAATTGGCACAAGATAGCCGTTGCTTTCGACACACTTGGGTTCTATTAAAACGGATATAGGGGAAAACAGGAAAATATGTTTCGGTTGAGTCAAATCTAGCCGGTTATGTACGTCACAATGGACTGTCTGTTATCTATCAGCAGCCGTCACCAGCTAATGTAAATCCCTGTTTAGGCAGCTTAGACGATGTGGGGCTTGAATCAGTGAGCAGTGAGTAAGTCTGAGAGACTCAACCGTGTTTAGAACGACGTTGGAAGTGTTTAACATTTGTTGTTCCTCCTCTAAATTAACACATTTTAAATGTGGTAAAGCTAACTTTAACTAGTCCACTAAGTTCTGTGTAAAGTGGCTTGTAAAACACTGTAACAACGGCAAGGGAAGCCACACAGTTGATGACTGGAAATTATATTTTGCGTGTATGTGCATTCTTTTTTATACTGTGAGACAGTAAATCATGTGTGTCTTCACTCAATTACCGTCAAACTTGTTGGCCAGAATCTTGGATGGCTCATAGACAGATTGCTCAAAACAATCAAGTCTGCTGCTGACCCAAGACAAATATGCAGCCTCCCCTTCTCTCTCTCTCTCTCTCTCTCTCTCTCTCTCTCTCTCTCTCTCTCTCTCTCTCTCTCTCTATTCATCTCTATGTCTCTCCCTCTTCCTCTCCCTGCTGCTGACAGGGTGCTTTGGGGTCATGGACAGTTACCGTGACACAAATTTGTATTTCCTTAAAAACAATGAGGACCTCTTGCCTCCCTGTGTTGCAGGGAGTGTGTGAATGTGTGTGTGTGTGTGTGTACGCGCATGTTTGTGTGTTGGCTCTACTCAACTTTACAGCACTGTTGCCAAACAGGTGGCGGACACATGCAGGATGAGGAAAAGCAGCAAGCAGGAGGCATACAACAAAATATCCATGTTTCATGCTGAAAAACCTTTATCCTTTGTATTTAAAGCGATGAACTTCTAACAGTGTAATCGGGCCAAGTTTGCTTGTCTGCTCATATTAGTGTACGTTTGTTACGTGACCGAGTGAGTGTTTGCGTGTCTGTGTCTGTGCGTATGTGTGCTATGAGGGTTTGAGTTGATTGAGTGTGTATGAGTGAGTACGTGTGTGTGTGGGTGTTGGTGAGTGGCATCTAGGCTGGCTCTGCAGCGCAAGCAGGGACATGCTGGCTGAGCAGCTGGGCCCGTCCTGCTGAGGCCGGTAACAGGAGTAGAGCCGCTGGAGTATATTTAGGAGGAAGTCTAGAGCTGCACCCCAACAACAACAACAACAACAACAGCAGCAGCAGCAGCTACCCCCACAACATAGGGCTGGGCGATTAATCAAATTTCGATCCCGATTTCGATTTTAGCGTCAAACAATCAAAAAACTAAAATAATAGATTTTTCAATATTTTTTTTTAAATGTTTTAATTCTTTTTGTATTTTTTAAAGGAAAAGAACAGCTGGATACATATCTGTACATTATTTTAGATTTGAAAATTTTCTTTTTGACCATTATGTGTATTTTTTTCTCAGTTCTCAGTTACAAAGTGTTTTTGGGAGAGACATGCTGAATAATTGCATCATGTTTTCAAACTCAATTTCAATATTGACCAAAATAATCGTGATTACGATTGTTTCCATAATTGAGCATCCCTACTACAACACAGTCTGCGCTGATGAACAGAACGTAAACTGAGGCTCTAATCTTAACAGAGCGTAGCGTATAGGACAAGGTGTGGTCGTAGCTCACATGAAAGGCCACGCAAAAGGGGCATCAGGTGAGTGTATTTTAAGAGGTGTTTTTCTGTTTTGCTAGTCGCAAAATCCTGAGCAGCTTCATTCAAATCAATGGGATCCCCCTCCATTCATGCTACCTCCGATGTAACTCTTCTTTTAGCCTTTTTTTCTCAAGCAAAACCAAAGCAAGAGACTGTCTTACTACAAACCATGATGTTGAGGGCCCAAACAGCAGCCTTTGACCTGTTCACTCTACCTCCCCACCACTTCCTTTCCCAGCCTGTTTTCCTTCCTCGGCCTTGGCTATGGCTGAAATACAGCTCACTAATGACTCACCTCTTAACGCTCTCTCTCTCCTTATCTCATTCTCTTTTTCCCTCGCTCTCTCTCTCTCCCTCACTCTCACTATTAGATTTGTTTTATTGGCACAGGAAACAAGCTGTCCTACAGGGAAGAATGAAATGTAGAAGAACTACTACTAGTTCAAATCTATAAAGAAAATGTGAGGTATAAAAAAATATATAATATGTAACAGATCTCTCTCTCTCTCTGTCTCTCTCTCTCTCTCTCTCTCTCTCTCTCTCTCTCTCTCTCTCTCTCTCTCTCTCTCTCTCTCTCTCTCCTCTCTTGTTTGCTTTAGCCCCCGGGGTGAGCAGCCAGAAGGGGTGTGACACCAGAGCTAACTCAGCCTAGCCTAATGCAAAGTGAAAAACCAGGACAGCAATACGGGCATGTGTGTTCATGTATCTGTGTGTGGGTGTTTGGGTGCGTGTGTGTTCATGTATGTGTGTGTGTGTGTGTGTGTGTGTGTGTGTGTGTGTGTGTGTGTGTGTGTGTGTGTGTGTGTGTGTGTGTGTGTGTGTGTGTGTGTGTAACTGTCTACCTGCGTATGCATGTGTATGCATGCATGCACAAATGTGTTTTTTTAGTGGATAAAATGTTTCCATTGATGTACTTGAGCAAGAGCTGGCTAATTAAGTCCAGGGTTTACTCAGCGATATAACTCGTAAATCGAACAGCTTTAACTGAGAACACTACCCACTACACAAGTCAATAATTCAGTTACACATGTATGTGTGTGTGTGACGTGTGTGTATTTACCCCAATTACTACAGTGTGTGTGTTGTGTGTGTGTGTGTGTGTGTCTGTGTGTGGGTGGGGGGCGGGGGGGGGCGCAAATGTAGCACTATGTCCTTTCCATTTACTACATGTCATAAACACGTCGTGGCTGGCCAGAGCCGGTCTCGTAAAGAAAAAAAGACCTATATTTTGGCACGACTCCAATCCCGTTTCATTTGAAACACAAACACGCATACACACACACACACAAAGAGGTTTAGGTGTGCGCTCTCCAATCACCTTCTGGATGGCACCCGGCCCAGAAACACGCCCCGTGTTACTGCTTGCTTAATAGAGGTCCGCTATAGCAAAGCGATTCACTGTTGCAGCCCGTTAGTCCCAGTTAAATCCCTGTCTCTGCCCGCTTTGTCTAATTTGTGAATGGCCATTAACGAAAGCCAGTAAAAGGAGGGAGGGAGACACAGGAGGAAAGAGAGATGTGTGGATGTCTCTAAATGTTAGGGCTTGATGATCTATCATCCGTTTACATATATTTTAGACATAATGTTTTTCGAATGGCCTTCTCTCCCATCACACACATTCACGCTCAAACACATAGACACACACAGACTTTGACACACACGCCCAAACCCAAACACACACACTCACACAGAATAAAACTGGCATTATTTTGACAGGAAGAAAGAAAAGGGAACCTTTCAATGTCAGGAAGCTCGGAGGGGGGTGACAGTTTTAAGCTGTTTGCGCCAACACACACACACACACACACACGAATTTGCAAGACCCTATATAGTCAGGAATGGCGGAATGCAGTTTCACAGTTAAAAAGCAACAACTACTATGCTAGTTTTCCTTTCTGGCAGACCCCTCACACACCCATTGACATCTGTCCGTCCGTGCGCGTATCCTGTGGCCATCATCCAGGGAGGTTCCTTCTCGCGGTGTGTGTGTGTGTAGAGTGGTGTCTAAGGAATACACTGCCATCACACGTAATGAGTGTGTCATGCAAGCCTTCATCAATCTGAACCACTAACACAGATATATTGAGGCATGGATGGAGGCAGAAATAAACTGCCCTTATTGGCCGCCACTTGGGACCAG
>NC_082382.1:16527645-16537645 GCF_031168955.1 Gadus macrocephalus
CCACACAGTCGACACACACACACACACACACACACACACACACACACACACACACACACACACACACACACACACACACACACACACACACACACACGCAGCCAGCGACTTCAAGTGCGAGGGGTTAGGCACAACCGACAAGCCACAGTGGTGCTGTTACGAATTCCTTTGAGTTGTATAGACGATCAGGACCGCAGACGGCACAGAATGGGACACTTGTGCTTGGTGTTTTTTTGATGCTGTACTCGGACCGAGACTGTTCGCCATATCAAGAGCTCCGCGGGCGAGTGCCAAGAGTCGAACCGTTCCAAAGTACTCACTAGTCCCGTCTCCGAGTCGCTCTCTGCCGCTGACACCATGGGCTGTTGCAGCGGACGATGCACGCTCATCTTTATTTGCACTTTACAACTGGTAAGTTCCGCCCTACAAAAAACGTGCTGTTGGAAACGCTGGTTAGAAGTATGAAATGGTTAGTGTTTTTTCATTAAGTTATGGATGTTTTGGTATGTGATATCTCACCCATAACGTTACCTACTGTGGCTATCCCCTCTTGATATGTTACTAGCAGAAACGTTATCTCTCTCTGGGATGATTAGCCTCTGAGTCTAGTCTAAGAAAAACACAGTAGGGACTAACATGTGATTAAAATATACACATTTGGAAGTTAACCATACTATACGTTACTCGCATGTTCAGTCATGTTTATAAAGTGTGATTACCCACTACTTGTCTTTCTCAAACATGATCACAATACCTGTGGTGTATTCAGTCATGACACAAACATACAGAGTCGGGCGAAATGTCAAACCACTTCAGTGACTTCAACTTACAATAGCAGGGAGCAATCTTAATCACAGCCATTGTACTGTGAACACTGGTGGTCCACATTACTCCACAGCAGAAGTAGCTATTAGCCTCGCCGAAGATGGATGGTTTGGGTTTGGTGCTCACTGGGCTGAGAGCTATGACATTTTACTGATGGTAGTCATCTAGTCTAGGGGCAACGCTTCCCAACTTCTTCTCCATGGCTCACAACTCGGCTTTGTCTCTTGCCCCGGCCCCCCCTTCAACTCCCCAGCACCATCCTCCGAGTAACGTTTACGTGACAGGGGGTGACCATGTTATTTATGGCGGCATTAAAACGGAGCCTGCTGAGCACCCCCGACGTATAACGTGCGATCAGATGCTGAGGGAACACTTAAAATCTACTGCTTACAAAGAGTAAAGAAGCAGACGAAGGGAAATCAATAAGTTGTATATGAGGCAACATCGAGAACAACAAAGGAGGAGGGGAACGGCAATGTTTCCTAAACGGTTTCATTAGTGTTTGATGAAGAAAACGGAGATTTGTTGTTTGGCAGGCAATGTTAGCAAAACGGAGATCAAAGTTTGTGAAAAGCTTGTTGTTGTTGTGGATCCTAGCCAGCGGAGACATTTCCCTCCTCTTAGCGATGCCTCTGGTGGCTTAACCCAAGGTGCCACTTTCCTGCAATCCTGTGTCATCACCTCCCACATATAGGTCATCATTTCCCCACTGTGCCCACGTGCTGCTTTCTCCATCCCCACATAATGTGCATCGAAATGGTGAAAAACATAGTTAGTAACTTGGCCCAATATGAGTTGTTTGTTCTCTGTCTGGGGGGAAGTTGGTGTTTTAAATGTTGGCCCACTTCGCCTAACAAGGGAAGTGGAAGGAATTTGATAAACAACATCCTGTTTGAGTGGACATTTTCTACATCTTATCACAAAATAACTCTATTTGGTGTGTGCGTGCAAGTATGGCCCCCTCCCTCCCACCTCCCGGTCGCTTCCACACTCACATACCTTTACCCACCCACCTTGCAGCACACACACCTGTTCCCTCCCCCTCCCCGAGCTTGGGACCTCTCCTCCTCATTAGAGAGCAGGAGAACATTTGTTAACTGGCGTATGAAGCTGTCAGCAGGCTGCCTAAATGCTCCCTCAGGACTCCACAAACTGCTTAATTTTCCCCCAGCCCTATTTCTGGTTGACCTGAGACTTTCTGACTTCCTTTAATGTGTGAGTGTGTCTTGGGGGAGGGAGCAGCGGGTGTGTGAGGCAGGCACACACACAAGCACACACACACAAACGCACACATACCTGCATGATCGCGTTGACCTTTCCATGAGCCTGTAAAGATTTCAACCAGGTGTGCATCAGTAGGTAGCTAGTTTGTGTTATGTGTGTGTGTGTGTGTGTGTGTGTGTGTGTGTGTGTGTGTGTGTGTGTGTGTGTGTGTGTGTGTGTGTGTGTGTGTGTGTGTGTGTGTGTGTGTGTGTGTGTGTGCGCGCGCACGAGCGTGTGTGTGTGTGTGTGTGTATAGATGTCCATCCACTCTACATGACCCCTTCCATCCATGTCCACATGGTATTCCCTACATGGAATAGAACCCCTACAGTGTGTCCCACCTATGGACCCCCCCCCCCCCCCCCCCACACACACACACACACACACACATCTCTGCTCTCTCTGATGTATTAATAGGTCCCGCCCTGAACCCCCGCGTGTGCTAATTAGTCGGCCATAGTGCTCAGATCAAAAGCTCGCCTGCCATCCCTGGCCGTCCCCTAATTTAATTGCAATGTGCTTTGCTCATCAACGAGAAGCCCATCCTCTGCACCCCCCTCCACCCCCCTACCTACACCTAAACTCACACTCCGGGACCCATCGTCTCACAGTGGACGGAGGGCAACGGATAATGAGCCCTCATCGATCGGGAACAGCCTCTGTGATCCGTCTCCCCCTGGTCACCCGGTAACGGTTGGGTGTGGACGTGTGGACGGACAGATAGAGAGTTGATGAGTGGTTCAGCGCTCTGGTTCAGTTGTTCAGAGGGCGATGATGATGGTGCTGCCTGGCGGGATTTGGGGCTGGAATGACTTGTTTGGTCAACACAAGCACGTGCACGCGCGTGCACATGCATACACACACACACGCACATGCACGCACAAATGCGCACACACAAAAGAACAGGCTAGTTTATTGTTTGTTTTGATTCAACAGTGCTTCTTTATGTCCTCCTAATTTTTCTTTTTGGAGGTGACCTAAAGTTCAACTTGGGGCTGAAAGCAAGCGATCTGATTGGTCAGGTGGAGGTAATAGGCCAGACACATGAAAACAAAACGTCAGCGAGGGAGGGCCTAATGACTTGGTTGAGGAAAGCTCTGTGTTTGTGATGAATGGCCGTGGCCTCTCAGTTTGTCATGGTTACTTGTGTGAAATGGGTCAGGGGAGATAGGCAGGCAGTCAGTCAGTCTCGTCACACACATACACAGTCACACAAACACACACACACACACACACACACACACACACACACACACACACACACACACACACACACACACACACACACACACACACACACACACACACACACACACACACACACACGCACTTTAATGAGATCAGAAGGGAACATTGACCCTGAAACGGTCATGGCTGTTATGTGGGCAGACCCCATATTAGAGAGCTCAGTCACGCACACACTCACGCACACACACACACAAACACACACACACACACACACACACCGTCCTTGCAAACAGTTCAGAGATCCTTCTGAATGGAGCTTTACATTTTTCTCAATAGAATATGAAGAGTGAGGTTTTCCTTTAGTCACAGTGAGTGGTTGGCTCAAGGCCTATACCTGTTACCCCACTCCTTCCATCCTTACCCTCCGAGGCAGTGTGTCACGGGGTGTCCACGATGCCAGAGGGGAGGCAGTGATCTGTAACTGGTTGGAATTGTAGAATGAAGTGGATAGCATTTGCGGCGGGCCTTTTCAACCGCCAACCCCGAGCCAGGTGGAGATTCATCTGACACCTATAACTTATTCCAATATCTGTGTGTGTGTGTGTTCGTATGTGTGCACCTATTAGTTCCCTTAGGTTCTCCTTTCTTTAAATCCTCTTTTTGATGAGACAGCGCTTGTATCCAAATCAACAAG
This sequence comes from Gadus macrocephalus, assembly GCF_031168955.1. Classification (NCBI taxonomy): domain Eukaryota; kingdom Metazoa; phylum Chordata; class Actinopteri; order Gadiformes; family Gadidae; genus Gadus; species Gadus macrocephalus. Next base: position 16,531,616 of record NC_082382.1, read on the forward strand.
CTGTCTTTGTGGAGGCATTTCAGAAAGAATGTGAAAAGTTTTCACTTCCGGAAGAGTTTAGACAGCATAGGGAGGCTAACCCGCTCCTTGTGCTAACCAAAGAGCCCCATCAGCTCGGGTAGACTTAACCCTTGGCAGCTTTCACACCATATAGATAAATAGATCAAAGCTTTTTCCCTGTCTTTCCTGATCTTCCACAAAGCCAACAGACTCCTCTATCAAAACGTCCTTTTGATTATTTATGAACTCAGGGATTTCTGCACACAGTCTATCCCTTGGATGTCTGTACCACTTCACTGTATGCATGCATGCATACACCCAAGCATGCACGCTCACACACACCACAGTCCCACACCCAATCACATTCACACTCATACTTACACTCACACACACACACACACACACACACACACACACACACACACACACACACACACACACACACACACACACACACACACACACACACACACACACACATCCCAAAGAGGGTCACAGGCTTGTTTTTTGTGTTTATTAATAAATCACAGCTGTCATTGGGCAGAATTACTACAGCTGGACTAAACAGCACGTGTGTGTTTGAGAGCATATTTTTGTGTGTGCTAGTGCGGTGTAGCTGTGTGTGTGTGTGTGTGTGTGTCTGCTTCAGCACATGTGTGTAAGCGTAGTCGTGTGTGTGATCAATGATAATGAACTGTATTTCCATGGTGCTGCCAGCTTGATGGAAGAGATGGGACAAAGGTTGTAAAGTGGATGGTCACTGCTCCTTTGTCTTTCTCTCCCTTTCTCTCTCTCCTTCTCTTCCTCTCTCCCTCCTTTTTCCTATTCATCTCCTCGCTGCACCAGATTTTTTTCTTTTTATAGAGCCACCACTGTGTTTCAAATCAGAGCGAGCGGGATACAACTTAAGTGTTTGTTGGTGTACTAATATGCTGGTGTGTAGTACATACAGAGCCAGAGAGCGTCCCTGTCAGACTGCTGCTGATTCACACATTGGTTTGACTGCAGGTGGGTGTGTAGAAACTTGCTGCTTAATACAGACAGATCCTGCATAATACAGAGTACTACTGTGACTTTTCGGTTGTATTGTAGTTATATATGTGTATATATAGTATAAACTGTGTATATATATATATATATATATATATATATATATATAGTGTGCATATAGATTTCTTTGTTGAAGGAATGAGACTTGCAGCTGAACGGATGAAGTTCAAAAGTGTTTGGGTCATTTTCCTCAGGAAAGGGGGATTGTTTTGTGGCTTGGATTCCTTATTATCTGTCCTTTGAATCAGTGTGGCTCTTTTTTCTTCTTCCATGCTTACTAAATTGCATAAGACAGGCATAGAAACCAGGCCTATTCCCAGAGAGCAATAAGAGACAGACATTTAGCCATGACCCATCATAATTTGTTGTCCTTTTTACTTCATTTTATATTCATGAAAACAGTATGGGTGTATTCCTTGTCTTTCCTTTTCTCAGGTGAAATGCTGAGGAGGTCCTTAAAGTGTGGGAGACATAGTATAATGTGTTTTGGTGGATTGTGACGTAGGATTTATCCACGTCTTGGAGGTTTTTAGGTTTTAGGAAAATTCATAAGAAGGGGCTTAACCAAGACCGCTCTCAGTAAAAATATGCACACACACTCACTAACACGCACACGCACACACTAGACACTTATACACATAGACATACACACCAAAAGACAAATAATGACATGCAAATAAAGATACAGGCTCATCCAAGCACACAGATACACACTTAATCCTTGACTAAAAGTTATTTTAAGGACTCAAGGTCAACTCATAATAGTGTGTGTGTGTGTGTGTGTGTGTGTGTGTGTGTGTGTGTGTGTGTGTGTGTGTGTGTGTGTGTGTGTGTGTGTGTGTGTGTGGGCAGCCTGTGTCTCTGCGCTATGCTCTGTTGATTCTCTATTAAGTGTTGTGTTGTCACTTGGACGTCCAACACCCCCCCCCCCCCCCCCCCCCCCCCCCCCATCCCTCCTGGTGCGTTAGGCTCTGATTGTACTCAGGAGACCTGGGGAGGGCTTGGTGATTGCCCTGAACATCAACACTCATCAACAGTCAAGTAAGGGGCTCAGGAACCTGTGTATGGGGACATGTTTGTATGGGTCATTGTTGAGATGCATGACAAGGTCCGTCTTAATGTCAATCAGAGTATTAAATTCCCTCTCGGAGCTCCTCTTCTCATGTGGTCAGTGGGACATCACCTCCTCTGCTAGCCGGATGCATGCTGGCTATGCATAAAGAGTTGCCAAGCGATGCTTGAACACAGTAATGAATCACTTATCACCCAGAACCTTTTGGATCCTTCCTCAGTTGCATTTCGTTCTGTAACAGAACAAAGCGCTGTGTTATCCATCTTTTCACGTTGTATTTTATTTTCCCCTCTTTGTTCCCCACTTCCCCTCGCTTCATTGTCAAGCACCTTTGAATTGGGATTGAATTATTGATTAGCTTCTGATTCATCAGTGTGGGCTGACAGCACCAAAAGGCTGGTGTTGGAGGGAGGTAGAGAGAGAGAGATGGAGAGAGGCGAGGGATAGATAAGGGGGATGGGATGGGTTGGTGAGACCTCTTGCTCTGGGCCAATTATAAGCCTGACCCCAGAGACTTTCCATCTCTATGTTTAGTTTCCCCCTTCCTCCTGTTTCTGCATCTATTATTCTCTCTCCTTTTCAGATTCTCTCTCTATCTTTTCTACTCCTCTCTCTCTTACACACACACATGCACGCACGCACACACACACACACACACACACACACAGACACAGACACAGACACACACACACACACACACACACACACACACACACACACACACACACACACACACACACACACAGACACAGACACACACACACACACACACAGACACACACACACACACACACACACAGACTCTCTATTCGGCCATTTTTATCTCTTTATATAGATATCTCTTTCTTTATCTATGCAATGGGTTATTGTGAACAATCTCAATGTAAAAAACATTCTACCTGTCAAAATGAGACTTTGGGATTTGTACTGAAATATATAGACGGAGAGAAAAATCTGATGAGAATGGAAATATGCATTCTGTGGAACAGATCCACAAGCCAACCTGGGATGTGTGACTCACAAACGCAGACCCAACAATTGGTCTCGGCTCTCGGGTCTTTCTGTAGGCACCTGCTCACGTATAGCCTGCAGGGAATATGTGTTGAATATCTGACTACATTTGCTAACCAAATTAAGACCATGCTTAGATAGTTAAATTTAATAAAGAAACTATATAGTAATAGTGTAGTTAATATTTTCAGAATTTCATATTGTTGTTTTATGGTCAACTTCCAGAGCAGACATACAGATGAGTGAAAGATCAATGGTTATCCAATCCTTAGTTTTCCAACCTCCCTCGCCAATGGACAAAAGCTATCAGAAGACGATGCACAAGCCGCTGGTCACACACACATGCAGTGTGTGTACTTTAGTCCATGCTGATGTGTGTGTTCTTTAACAAACACTATTCCCATCTCTTTGTCCCTGGTGGCCCTCTTTAACAACTCTTCACCTTTTTAATGTCTTCAATTTAACACTCCATTAATTACAAGGTTATACTGAAAGGCTTTTCAAATATGGTTGTGTAAATTTATTCAAACATGCACATGCATTCGTGGTGTTGTTCCAATCTGTGCATCCACCCATGCATCTGTGTGTGTGTGTGTGTGTGTGTGTGTGTGTGTGTGTGTGTGTGTGTGTGTGTGTGTGTGTGTGTGTGTGTGTGTGTGTGTGGTGTGCAAGTGTGTGTGTCCACATCAGCGATGCAGCGATATTCCGCCATAATGGAGATAAAACTAGACCTATTTGCGAGCCCATTCCTCTCTTTCCATGTCAACAGTTTTGGCGACAGCCATTTGTTACGACACAACGTCGACCAAATTGCTTTGGGAGGAGCCCACCGCCGCGGTGACTATCTTGACAGATCACTCGCTGAGATGAATGCAGAGCATATTCATCGCTCTCAAATCCTCAAGCCCCCACCCCCCCTCCCCCTGCTTCTCTTTGTAGCGTACGCGCCGCCAAATGGCCTTGTCACTCTTCACAGCAGACGGCTCATCAAGGCACGGGGCATGGTAGCGTAGCGCATAGCTTCCTGGTACAACGGTACAGATGGAGAGAAGGGGAGAGGCAGGGATGATGAGATGGAATCATTTTTATTATTATTATGATCATGGGAAAAGCGTCACTAGCGGATGGAAATGATGCCGAGGAGCAAAGGGAAGGTGTGTGTTCCCGCTCAGAGCTGTTTACTGTTCTCACCGGCTGTAGGGATCTGATGGGAGCATTTCCTTGCATTGCAACAGCTGGATTTCCATTCCGGTTAATTGGGAGGCAAAAAACCTGCACTGTTGTGTTGGGGCTGGGACACGGGGACAGGCGGAGGAAAGAGGGCGAGGAGAAGCACAGAAGGAACCTGAGAGCCTCGTTTGACTGGCACTTTATATTTTATATATTTCTTTCTTCAAGCCGTTTCATCCCTCGTTTTTTATTTATTTATCTGTCTCTTATCTTTCCATCTCTGTGCCATTTTAGTTCTGTCAGCAGCTTTTAGGAATCAAAGGAGTATATATTTGCTGTTGGGAGCGTGTATGCATGTGTATGAGCATGTGTTTGATTGTGTGTGTGTGTGTGTGTGTGTGTGTGTGTGTGTGTTGTTGTGTCTGTGTGTGGGGGGGGGGGGATGTCGTGTCTAAGTGACAGCAGCCCTACGGTAGGTACGGGAATGGCACCAGCGAGACGCAGCCTCAGAAGTGGCGTTAATCCCGTGCGTCGGCCCTGAAATGTTTTCCATTTTATCTGACTTTCCACATTTCTCCGCAACGGAATAGTTTCAGGCGGATGCATTTAGACTACACAACAGAAAAAAAGAGTCTCTAATGATCCCAACTTTTTGCAGATAAAGCCCAAACTGTTGCCAGTTTTAAGTGGGATAAACAAAAAACAGCGCTAGGATGAGTGGCAATGGGAGGAAGGAGTGCTGCAGAGAGTGATTAGGGCCACGCCCGTTCAGGAGGAAGGGAGTGCCATGGGAAACATGCTGCTATGGTCAGGCATGGCTGGTTGGTTTAATATGACCCACAGAAGGCCCATTTACCAATTACCAACACTTGTACTACCCAAACGGCCTCATCATATCATCATGGAACGTCTGGAAAAACAGCAACAATGACACAGAGCAGATTATGAGATATGTTACGATAAGGTATAATGACCCATTCAGACTATTTATAAATATTTACAAATGTTGTCTGCAAGAGGTTGCATCCGCCACACTCAGCTAATCTGGGTGTATCTTATGAATACAAAAGATATGCATGTTAATAGGTCTAGTAACTCCATTGCTCTGCATCAAACTAATCATATTTGTCATAATCCAATTATCTATTCAATTACAATGAAGATCAAACACGTATCATAAACCTACCATTGTACAGGTGGGTTTTAACATGTTTTAACACTTTGATCAGATCAGACTCAATACTTTTGGTGTGAGGGGGACCATTATAAAGGGGTGAGGATCATCCTAAATCAGCTCCTAGCGACAGTTAATCTGAATCAAAAGTGGAATGAAACGACGTCTGCTCAGTGCAGAACCTGTAAACAGATGCTCGGTGCCAACTCGTTTTAGACCTGATTTATTTCCTCCACATCCTTCTTTGTCTCTCTCAGGAAGGCTGGTATTGACTGCCTTATTCATTGTCCCACTGCCGCCACTGCCGTAGAAGTAGTCGATCCAGATTTACACTCTTCCAGGAAGGGACATAGTAATGAAAACGCCCCACTGAGAGCTATTATCATGGTCCAAAGATGGACAGAGAAATAAAGGAGGTGATCCGAGAAAGGTGAAAGTCATTGATCAAGTCATAAAGAAAGAGGAGGAGGAGGAGGAGGATGATGATGAAGGTGATGATGACGATGATGATGATGATGAAGATGAAGATGATGATGATGATGATGATGATGAT
>NC_082382.1:16545145-16577645 GCF_031168955.1 Gadus macrocephalus
AAACACAGCTTGATGAGAGCTTATCAGAAAACATAATCAATCACCACACAAGAACCTTCAGGTGTGTGTGTGTGTGTGTTTGTGTGTGTGTACATTCTTGATTTTGTATTGCTGCCTGTTGTTTACATGGATGGATGTTGGTGTGGGTGGGGGGGTGAGTGTGGGTGGGTTAGTGGGGGGTTGAGAGGGTCATTGGCCACATGCTCAGCCCCCATCTATTGAGCCATGGAGCACCCCCCCCCCCCCTCCCCGTGCTAGAAGGACTAGTAGGCCCACCCCGGTGATTCACATCAGTCACTTTTAACCACCATCCCCGGGTCTCTCTGTCTCTTGTTTAACCTTCACACACAGAAGGAGGAGCCTGACTCCAATGTTACATCTTTATTGTCTCCTAGTGTAGGATGGTTTTTTTAAGCACAGTAATCAACATAAAACAAACTTGTGTACGTATAAACCATTGTCTGGAAAACAATTGAACAGTTAAGGTTTCAGTTTACGTTGTAAACAACCCATGCCCAACATTGTTGTGACAATTTGGAAGTGAGTCCACAAACCTAGTAGGAGGTAAGGGGTCAAGGCGATGACAGAATGTCACACTCTCCCCCCCCCCCCCCCCCCCCCAACACATCTCTGAGGAGAGTGTCGGTGAATCGTGTGTGGCGTGTCAACCTTTTGTGTTGCTGTACGGAGATATTGGGCTGGGTATTCAAGCCCCCCTACTCCATGTCTCTACGGGGCTCATGGAGCCATTGATTGGTGCTTTGGGGCAGGGATAGTAATATTTTTGACAGCGTCTCCTCCTATCGACCGGAGGCATGGAGTCGTCGTTTCACTAGAGGTGGAGGTGGAGGAGAGGGAGGAGGAGGTGGGACAGAGATGCTTTCCCCGGCTTGCAGGCTCAATCAATGGAGTCTGTCAAGTCATTAGCCTTCAAAATCCTTCCCACTGACCTTCACGCACCCTTGTGTGTATGTGTGCGCGTGTGTGTGTGTGTGTGTGTGTGTGTGTGTGTGTGTGTGTGTGTGTGTGTGTGCGTGTGTGAGAGAGTGTTTGTCGAGAGAGAAGAATAATTAGAATGACCATGGCCTATTGTTTGTATGTGAATAGGAGTGGATGGGGGTGTGTGTGTGTGTGTGTGTGTGAGTGTGTGAACATGTGTGGTGTGAGCATGCGTTTGCGTGTTGCAGGGAGTCAGAGATGTGTCCTGTCAGACCAACGGTGGGCGTTAATAATGCATGTGCTGTCACTGCAAAGCAGATGAGGGTCTAGATTGCTCTATCAGTCATTTATTGACATATGAGTGCGGAGAATGCCGTGTGTGTGTGTGTGTGTGTGTGTGTGTGTGTGTGTGTGTGTGTGTGTGTGTGTGTGTATTTATATCAGGCCTATATCTCACTCTGATGCTGCCCGGTGTGTACAAAGTCCCTCTCATCTTGTGTCTGTAGTAATACTCTTTAGTACTATCAGGGTTCGTGTACATTGATGCCGATTTAGAATGATGTCAGACTAAATATATCCGATGCATATCTCGCCGTGATGAATATTTTAGCGGGCGTATGCTCCTACCCGACGGCGTCCCCGGGAGAATGGCCTGCAAAGAAAACGGCGGAGCGATCATCAGCGATGTATCAGCGATGCATTAATCTAACATCAACGAAGGGTCTTTAAACGTAAATGTTCCCTAATGACCCTCTCTCTCTCTCTCTCTCTCTCTCTCTCTCCCCCCAAACTTCAGGAGAGCGACCTGCTAACGTTCAACATCTCGGCCCACCGCTCGTGGTGGGGGGAGCACGGACCGGGCTGCGTGCGGAGCGAGACACAGCACGTGGCCGGGGTGCAGACGGCGGCCGACGGCCACTCCTACGTCACCGTCATGGGCTGCCTGGCAGAGTACCAGTACATCGAGGTGGCCCACGGCGGCCTGCAGATCCTCAGCGCCGTGAGTTAGCCGCAGGACGCACACACACATGGACAAGCACGCGTACGCACGCACACGCATCCAGTGTGCTCCCACACGCGCACGTTCACACGCACGCAAACACACATGCACACACGCACACACATGCACACGCACGCACGTACACGCACGCCCAAATGCACACGAACGCACACGTCAAACACACACACACACACACACACAAACACACACGCTCGCTCTCTCTCTCTCTCTCTCTCGCATTCACTCACTCACTCACTTACTCACACACACACACACACACACACACAAACACATGTCATGTCATATTTAGTTATTCCGTTTATTGGACACTTTGATCCAAAGTGACTAACAGTGAAGTCAGATAGATCCTTGCTCTAGATGTTTACAGATTAGGCTGAGGCATCGGGGCTCCAACCCGTAAACTTCTGGCACGTGGTCGAACCCCTGGCCACCAAAACAAAAGATTTCAGATAAATGCGCACACGTTCAATCTGTTCAGGCTGAAGGTGAAGGGGAAAATGGCGTCTCAGATTTTTCAAGAAATAGAAATCCCCCTCCCCCTCCTCCCCTGTCTGTTATGTCTGTGTGTGTGTGTGTGTGTGTGTGTGTGTGTGTGTGTGTGTGTGTGTGTGTGTGTGTGTGTGTGTGTGTGTGTGTGTGTGTGTGTGTGTGTGTGTGTGTGTGTGTGTGTGTGTGTGTGTGACACACACCCTTCTATCTATGCACACTTTCTCTCTTCTGTCCCCGTCCCTTCATTCTCTCTCAGCTCGGCTGGGCCATAAGCTTGCCAGCTACTCACAGGTTGGTTGAACACTGAATGGGTTGTTGAGGTGCACTTGATGCGCTTGAACACACGCCCACACACACTCACAGACACACACAGGCACCAACAAAAACACACGCGCGAACAGACACACCCACAGATGCACACTTTTCACGCCACACTTTGTATTTCCTCGCCCATTGTCATCCGAGAGTAAAACATAGTGAATATAGTGAAGTAAGAAGAGAGAAAAGGACAGAAACGCCTCATTGATGCAACCAAAGCGTAAACACTCTTGCCACTTCGGGAGCAGATGAACGCAGCCAAGTGGCTAAACATCTTTCATATTGCTCCTTCACTGCACCCATCCGCCCCCCCCATTATCCCTGCCACTTCACGTAACAAAAGAAATCCATGATGAGGTTTTTCTTTTGGCCACAGCCAGTATGGCTGCTGGCTCCGGTCCCCCTTAATGGTGAGTTCCATTCCCCCTGTGCCAGATGGTATGATCCCGGCAAGTATTCAGTGGCATCTCCATGGGAACGGGTCCCTGGAGGAAGATGAGGAGGAGGAGGAGGAGGAGGAGGAGGGAAACTGTTACTAAAATCCCTGCAACACAGATGCTATCGGGCTTCCCCTGGTCACAAATAACGGCACAAAGTAGAACTGTGTGCGGATCGATGGACAGATCTCCTACATAGCTGGAGAAGTCGGCCGCTGCTCTCTCGGCGTTCTGTCCTGGGAGAAAGAGAGAGAGGGAGTAAAATATGGATGGACCTTTGGGGTTCTCAAGGTCAGGACACAGCCATTTAATATTAAGGCTGGTGCTCCGAGGACAATGTTTCATTAAGATGAAGAATGTGGAGCTGTGGGCCAGTAATGGAGGAATCACTGTCGTCCAGACGCTCCGATTCATCACCTGCTTTACCCAAAGAAAAAATGCAGTTGTGCGACCTTGGGTTAATTCTCATTGCTGTGATTGGCTACTTTCAGACCGGCAAGACGTAGCCAAAGCCTCAGATGATTTTGGGAAAGACCGAGAGGAAACTAGAGATGAATGTTCTGAATGTTCTTGTTTAGACTGTCCACTGTGTTCTCTACGTGGGGAACTAAAGCGAGTACACATGGTATTATTATGGGATTTGAGTTTAACCGCTGTGACCATCTGAACTAGGACTAGAATCAAACCTAATTTATCCAAAATGAATGTACCATATCCAATGTATGTTGTGGATACATCTATAAAGAAAAACTGAGCAATTTTATGAAAGATAACAAATAATAAATGGTGTAATCAACGTTTTGATGGTTTGAATTAGGAAGAAATAGCTCCTAGATTTGGATAAACTGACAAAATATGAGTGAAAGAAAACCATAACAGAATAGTTAAACTCATACCTTCATACCTTGTTCATCTGTAACACTTATACAACGATATACACACACCTGTGTGCCCGCTTGAGCGGAAAAATTAATCTTAATATTATCAACATGGCAATATGGCCAGGCACAATTCCCAAATCGTGGTAGCAGCAATCTTTTGATAAAGGTCAAATGTGTAAATGTATAACACCATTATAATCAAAGTGCTTTGGTGCTGCAGAGATGGCCTGGCCTATGAATATTTCCTCCAGATAAGAAAACGTTTAGTTTGCTACAGACTCCAACAAATATCCCATCATGATAGTAATCGTTTTCTTATTTGTGCAAATGTAAATTGTGATGCAAAGATGCTCACTCCCACTAATAGTGAAACACAAACACACACATACACACTCTACGCACCCTACACACTCTCAATTTCGTGTGTAATATTGCTGCCTCGAGGTCATACTACATGTCGACTTTTTGCTATTCCCTAGAACCATGAATTGGATGTAAAAGAACGTCGGTGATGGAAGGCATTACGACATGCATCATTCCATAATTCCCATAGTTTCCTCACATTTCCCTTTCATTGCTATCATAACCCCCCAGTGTAAAAGTTACAGATTAATGTCTCTTTCACTCTACTCTGGTTCTCTGCCTAACACGTTAGATTGCCAGCATTTTACACCAATCTACATCCAATCAGGGCTTGTTAAGGGCTGGGCGTGGGCTGCTGTGTGAGTATGTTTTATACTTTGGTATAAATAACTCTCTCTGGATGGCTGGGGAGGAGGGTGAACTACAATGGGCTGACTCCTAATGAGTGGCTTTATTGGGCCACCACAGCGCCCAGTAGAGCACTGTAGTGTGATTTCTCATTACTTGTTCTAGAACAGTTAATTCCTTCTGTGTGGGTGGTAATGTTGAAATTAAAACAGCACGCCTAAAATACGTGTTGAAACTCAGAAATATGACGGTCTCAACTTCATTGCATCCTGTTGTTTTCGCCCTGTTCCATCGAGTCAGTCATCCGTCAGGGCAACAAAAATACGTGGTAAAAGATGTTTTTTGGTGTTTTTTTGAACTGCGACCGCACAGGGAGTCAACAGAATATGCTCATCAGCATTCATATCTCAGCTGTGGGTCTGACAGAAAACAGTGGTTGTGTGACGACTACAGACTCGTAATCAACCGTTTTGTCTGCAGTTAATAATGTTACAGCCGAGTTTAGGCGGTGAAAATAAAATAGAAGAGGGACACAAAAGTAAGACTCACAAAAGGGCTTTAGACCTGTATATTCCAAGGACGGTGTGGATGTGTTTTGGAGTCTGTTGAACAGACAAGCAAGAGGGGTGGGGGTTATGTAAATACTTTGTGTCAGCACAGCGCTGGAACATCCTGAACACAGGCCTGCTTCCTGTTGGAAGGAGGTGCACGGCAAATTACATTCTTCTCTTGAATACGACGCGTTGACTACTATTATTTATGTATCGTATTATTCCTCCCCTTTCCATGAACGGTGATGAGGCGACCACATGAGGGTGTCGTGTGGGTACGGTAGAACCTTGGTTTCCTCCCCGCCCTATGCACGCCCTACTGGGGGGATGCGTGTGCCAAACCCTGAACGATGAAGGCTCTACCTCCGTGGGCGTCTGCTTCTGTCTAAAGCCTCGTGTCGTCTGCGATGTTGACACACGGTTATTTGATGTGGCACGCGCCCATCACCTCCATAACCTGCTGCAAGCAAGCGTGAGGCAGACTGTATAAATTAAACAGCCCCCCCCCCCCCCCCCCCCCCCCATCTCAACAAACTCATTCGCTCTAGAAAGCCAACACTCATCACCCAGACATACCTGTGTGTGGGTTATCGTGTGTGTGTAATTGTGTGTGTGTGTGTGTGTGTGTGTGTGTGCGTGTGTGTGTGTATTTGTGTCTGTGTGTATTTGTGTGTGTTTGTGTGTGTGTGTGTGTGTTTATGTGTGTGTGCGTGTTTGTGTGTCTGTGTATTTGTTTGTGTGTGTGTCTGTGTATTGTGTGCGTGTGTGTTTGTGTGTGTGTGTGTGTGTGTGCTGCTAGGGGTTATTACAGGGGGGGGGGGGGATAACAGGTGGATATGAGTCCCTGCAGCCCTTATCTCATCATATTTTGACTGCCATTAAACATGCAGCTGGCCGTAAACACATTCAAACCCAAGCCACGCACACACACACAGCCACAGACACACATGCATGCACACACGCACTAACACACAAGGGGAGCCTAATTTTTCTGCAGGGAAACTCGTCTCATTGGTACGCAGAAAGTGTCAGATAATTAACCTGCCAAAGAAAGACCAACTCCACTCTCGCTCTCGCTCGCATTCCCGCTCTCGCCTCTAAATACATCTTCACTGTTAGGAAACCTACGCGGTCCTATCATGAAACACAATCTATATTCTATATATTATGAATATATTGATCTATATCTATATCTAGATAAGGATATAGTTATATCTAGATATAGATCTATATATCTGTGTTATATCTGCAGCATTAGCCAATTCATTCACACACAGTGACACACACAAACTCATGAGTGGGGCCAATAGCCTGCAGTGAAAAGGCATCTCAGCTCAGCTGCAGTGGAGTGCTGAGTGGGTGTAGAAGGTGGAGGTGGTTCTGTTCTGGACTGACAGTTACATCGTAGACGGCTGACCCTTATTAGCCTATGCAAATATGACACACACACACAGCAACCGGTCGGGTACTCACATACGTTCTCCCATTTTAGCCTACGAACTCATTCGCACACATACACACTAAACACACAAATCCTGAAACCAAACCCACGCACATTTTGAATTACACACCGATTTTGTACTACACCTCTATTCGAGGATCTTGAATCGTCTAATAGGAGCGTTTTGTAAAACTACCTGGGATGTATCAATGATAATGGATACAAAGTCCAAGTGGTTTTGTCCTTGATGCCTGACCCGTGTTCCTCAGCTTTTAGCTCTTCTGTCCTGAGAGGAGAGGAGAAGGGAGGATGGAAGGGGAGGAGGGGAGAGACGAGAGGAGAGGAAGGAAGGGGAGGAGAGGAGAGGAGAAGGAGGAGGGTAAGGAGAGGAGAGGGGAGAGACGAGAGGATGGAGGGGGAAGTGGAAAGAGGAGAGGGGAGAGGAGGTTGGGTGAGGAGAGGGAATATAATTGGAGGGGAGGAGAGGAGAGGAGAGGGGCAGCGAGTGGAGAGAAATGGGAGACGGGAGAGAGGTGCGGGGGGAGGTGAGTGTGGGAGATGAGAGCGGTTTCACACAGTGTCACCTTCTGTACCCCTGGCCACCCCGCTGATTAATAAGGTCTTAGCGAACCAAAAAAGACATTCTGCAGATTAACGCAAATAGAGAAATAGGATGGGCCTCGGCACTGAGATGTGCTGATGTCAATGAGGAGGGCCGGGGCGGTCTGTGAGGCGTTACGCGTGGACTGGCGGTGAAATGAGTTCAATGTGTCCGCACAGTGTGCTTCCACAGGCACTCGACTCCTGGCAGAGGGACTTTCTGAGCTCATATCACGGGAAAGAAATGGCCCAACGATTATCATTAACAAGTCGAACAGAATGAAAACCGAGGTCAAATGAAAGACATAAACGGCGTCGGAGTGTATTTGGCACAGCGGCAGCCAATCGCTTCAGTTTTTTAACTTGTACGGGAACTAAATGAGGATGTCGCTTGGCGAACGGCTCGTAAGTGACCTGGAAATGGAAACGCACACGCTGCATTTTCGCTGTCAAAAAAAGCAACGCAGGACTCATTGCCATTAACATCAGTGTTGTTAGCTCGCTGTCAGCCACGTGGAAGGAAGCACTGACGGTGACAGAAGGCAGTGTGGATAATCAATGGTTTCCTATGGAGCGTTCAGCGTGTCACTGAAGGTGGAGCCATGACAACATCATCACCAGCGAGGTCTATTGAGCTCATCAACCTTTTATGGGGATCGGAGAGGAAAAACGATGACTGCTTACGATGATCAATGAAGGGGTCCTTGCACTGAGACATTTGGTCCCATTTCTCTCCGCACACAATACCATTGCACACACCCTCACACGCAGTCACAAGTTCCCAACATGGTGGACGTAGGTACAACATTAGCCCTGCTTAGACTGACCTAATCACATCTAATGTACATGTGTTGTTGGCATTAAAGAAAACGTACTATACAGACATTGTATACAAAGTCTAGGTGTTTAGCGGTGGTTAATCATCCGGGGCTACTCACAGCATGGCAATGGGAAAGCCGTATGAACGTATCTGTCATCACAAACGCTGGTGTTGAACTCCACTTGACTCCTGCTGAATTCCCTGCTGAAACCATCTCCTGCCAGGAAGCCTGCCTGAACCTCTCTCTCTCTCTCTCTCTCTCTCTCTCCCTCTCTCTTTTCTCTCTCTCTCTCTCTCTCCCTCTCTCTTTTCTCTCTCTCTCTCTCTCTCTCTCTCTCTCTCTCTCTCTCTCTCTCTCTCCCTCTCTCTTTTCTCTCTCTCTCTCTCTCTCTCTCTCTCTCTCTCTCTCTCTCTCTCTCTCTCTCTCTCTCTCTTTCTCTCTCTCTCTCTCATCTCCCTCTCTCTCGCTAGTGCGTTCATTGTTGCATGTGCACATGCTCACTTCATAAACTCCCAACACAATTTAGACCTATAAACCCCTGAGCCAAAACAGCAATAAGTACTCTCTATAAAAGAAAGACAACGCCCATACACAACCACAAAGACATTAAAACACACACAAAACAAATGATTCACATGCACACACTCACTCATTCAGTTGAAAAACAGGGAGCTCCCTGTTACTGCTTTGTGCATTGTGTTCGATGCTGCTTCATACATATGTTAATTCACCTCCATTTCACTCCTCCAGTAATGGCTGGGGTGAAGCCCCAGCCATTACT
Organism: Gadus macrocephalus; assembly: GCF_031168955.1. Classification (NCBI taxonomy): domain Eukaryota; kingdom Metazoa; phylum Chordata; class Actinopteri; order Gadiformes; family Gadidae; genus Gadus; species Gadus macrocephalus. The sequence goes on from NC_082382.1 coordinate 16,554,136, forward strand.
GAGAGAGAAAGAGATAGAGGGAGAGAGAAAGAGATAGAGAGAGAATTAAATAGGAAAGAGGGAGAGAGGATGAGAGAAAAGGGAGTGATCTGCCTGATTTCAGAATAACCTCATTTAGAGAAAAACTTCTACATTGCATATTTGTTGGATCTCAAACCTCATAAAATGAGCGCAATCAAGGATAAGTTTTGGTCCATAGACCTTCACCATAAACAAGTTATCTCAGGACCGCTTCTATCTGTATGTAGAATACAGCAGTGGTGTTGTCATTGAGTAATTGATGTTGTGGGTGTTGGTGAATAAATGGGATGTGATAGTGCACCCCGACCCCCCACCCCGGCGGTGTGTTTACTCAGCGTGTGTGTAGGGCGGCCGGCCCGACATTGGTTTAATTGGCATGGCCGAGCGCCAATAGCTCGTTGGCTGTTGGAGAGTGACTCCCTCTCCCTGTCCCTTTCTCTCTCTCATTTAATCTCTCTCTCAGTTTCTCTCTCTCCCTATCTCTCTCTCTCTGTTTCTCTCCCTATTTATCTCTCTCTGTTTCTCTCTCCCCCTCTCTATCACTCTGTTTCTCTCTCTCCCTATCACTCTCCCTCTGTTTCTCTCTCCCTATCTATACCACTCTGTTTCTCTCTCCCCTAACTCTATCACTCTGTTTCACTCTCTCCATATCTCTCTATCTGTTTCTCTCTCTCTCTCTCTCCATCTATCGCTCTCTGTATCTCTCTCCCTATCTCTATCACTCTGTTTCCTTCTCTCTCCCTATCTATCTCTCTCTGTTTCTCTCTCCCTATCTCTATCACTCTGTTTCTCTCTATCCCTAACTCTATCTGTTCACTCTGGTTCTCCCTCTCTCCCTCTCTCCCACTCTGTTTCTCTCTGTTTCTCTCTCTTCTTATCTCTCAATCTGTTTCTCCCGGTGTTTGACTCCCGAAGATATTTCCAGCGTGTGTGTTTGTCGTATTTGTGTTTGTAGGTGTGTGTGTGTGTGTGTGTATGTGTGTGTTTATGTGTGTGAGTGGTTCATGAGTGTTATTCAGGGGGGCCCAAAGGTGTGTTGGATATTTGGATATTGTGTTGCATGGTCCATCCACACACATACACACAAACACACAGACACACACACACACGCGCACAAATACACAGCGCACCACATAAACATGTGCAGAATAACTAATCGTGTCCTCTTTGTATGTGATTACAGCTCCTTGGGTTTGTGTACGCCTGTTATGTTGTCAGTGCCATTACTGAGGAAGAAGACAGCTGTAAGTACCTGCACGCACACACAAACACACAACGCACACACTCACACACGCAAACACACACGTGTTTGTTGAAATCTAGTTAGAAAGTGGGGTGTTTAAGGTATTAACTACCGGCTTGCTATTTAATAGACCATAGTCTTTTAATGTATTTTGCCTCAAACCCAGTTGAAAACTTGGACAATGTATCAGCAGTTTTACACTTATTTCTACCCACCTGGACCACCTACAGCTATAGCTCAATGGGATACTGAGCTAAGGAAGCCAACACAGCATCTTATGCTGCTGAACAATGTTACTTAGTGTAGCACTAATGAACACATTCGTCACAGTTTAGCGTTTGAATGTAGCCTGTGCAAATCAATGAATCATTTTGCATTTTGTTGTTGGGAAATTGATCGACTGCTTGTTAAATAAAAGGGAGCCAAGACCTGTTTTACCCTTTTGGTTCAGCGGTATGTTTCCATCAGAAATGTTTGGATGAAAGAGGTTCTATTAACCTCACCACGTGGGTACAGCATCGACCCCCGCTGCCTCAAAGGCCTTTAAAACAACGCGTGTAACGCGTTTCACAGGGCATATCCGTTTTCTGAGGGGCGTAAGGGGACACACTCCTCAAGTGCCCCTCTCCCCCATCCCTTACACTTACTGTACTCTCACTCCCCCCTTCCAACGACAGATGGACTCCCCCCTCAACCACACACACACACACACACACACACACACACACACACACACACACACTCACACACATCCACACCCTCCTGTCCTACGCGCCCCTTCATTCCTTACTCCCGTATAACGGGGCGTCTGGGTCCCCGGACGGTACCCCCAGTTCCCTCGCTGGCCCTCGGTGTGTATGTGGGGCCACGCGTGTCTTCCTCTACCCCTGCCATTGTTGTTAAACACCCCTTCTATTTTATGAGCCAATTCATTTACTGCAGCGTCTTTCCCCTAGTTAACTCTGTCCTTCTTCGGCCCATGCTGCCTCTCTCTCTCTCTCTCTCTCTCCCAACCTCCCTCCCTCCCTCTCTCTCTCTCTCTCTCTCCTTTCACTCCCTCCACATGGGGCTACGTCTCTCCAGCTGTCCCCTGTCAGGGTGGGGGGTGTGGAGGGTCTCGGGTTTTAGAAAGGGAGAGTGGTGTTTCACGCCTCACCCCTCCCCCATGACGCTCCCCCTTTACCCTCTCTACTCTCACTCACACACACACACACACACACACACACACACACACACTCTGTCTCCCTGCCAGCTGTTGAACTGCGTCCAACCTTCCCCTGAGTGTCTATTGACTGTGTTGTCTTTGTTCGCTTTGGATGAAACTTTCAAAAGGTTGGATGTATGTGTGTGTGTGTGTGTGTGTGTGTGTGTGTGTGTGTGTGTGTGTGTGTGTGTGTGTGTGTGTGTGTGTGATGGAGTCCCTTGATCATGTGGCCAAATCTAGTACAAAGTGCACCTTAGCGCTCTCATACGTTTCCTGTGATTCAGAAAATGGCTGTAAGAAGGGGGGAGGACAATGTTGTTGAGCCTGGAAAAACAAATGATTTGAACAGCTTGGGGGTCACAAAAAAGGCACTTGTGATCACTGGCAGAACCGTGCTGACTGGTTAATCATTAGGTCAGGGGTCAGTGCAGTAGGATAGCCAATCAAATGCCAGGAAACATTTGAGCCGAGGGGGTCGGCCGAAAGTCATAAATATCAGATACAACGCAACCACGCTCCCACCCTTCCCTAGCATGGGGTCTGCGTGACCTTGCCTTCCATCCGCCAACGTCTCTGAGTTTTTGGGTTAATCACGTGGACCACCGTGATGTGGTGAGCGAGCAGAAGTTGGCCAGCCGAGGCTTTGAAGGAGATCAGAGGCAGGCCCCTAGCCGAGCGTTTGATCTCTAATAGCTGAACACGCCGGCTTCCTCTGAGCCTGTATCAGGACGAGTCGGCCATCAGACGCTGCTTTGATATGTGCCCTGTTGTTCTTTGTGGTGCGGCGTGAAATCACTAATAATAGAGAAATTGGAGAACAATCAGGCGGAAGGCCTGTCATTTTTTTTTTGCAGATCCACGTCAGGTCGGCCCCATGGGAGCTGCCTGTAGTTGTGGGTCGGAAAACAGCTGACTGCCAACTTCTTGTGCGCGCGTGTGTGTGTGTGTGTGTGTGTGTGTGTGTGTGTGTGTGTGTGTGTGTGTGTGTGTGTGTGTGTGTGTGTGTGTGTGTGTGTGTGTGTGTGAGAGATTTTGATTGTGTGTCTGTGTTTGTGTGATTGTGTGTGTGTGTGTGTGTGTGTGTGTGTGTGTGTGTGTGTGTGTGTGTGTGTGTGTGTGTGTGTGAGAGATTTTGATTGTGTGTCTGTGTTTGTGTGATTGTGTGTGTGTGTGTGTGTGTTTGTGTTCAAAGCACCGGCACAGCCGTCCATTCTGTTCTCTGGTGGACACATTCCAGAGAGTGTCGGGCTTTGAGACTCCAGCGCCACCACCCAACCAATTTCCCCTGACCCCGGGCGCCACCACTTCCTAATCAATCACACCTAAGCAGTCTCTGGGGGCAGTCCTGTTGTATCAAACGTGGGGCAGGAAGAGAGGGAAAACACACACACAACAACATTAACTTTCGCTCCGTCACAGTTTTCTTTTGCCATTTGATCATGTGGACGTGTGTGAAGAAATAAGCCTCCTCTACACTGGAGACTACCCCCACCTCCCACACATTTTTGCTGAAGGGATCACAGACATATTTTTTTCTAAAAGTATGTTTGTGGTAGTCTGTCTGTCTCTCCATCTGTCTGTCTGTCTGACTGTCTGTCTGTTGGATAGTTCCTCTCTCTCCCTCTCTCTTGTTCTCTGAATGAAGTGCGTGTAAAAGTCAGGGGTCTCTCCATCATTGGCCTCATTCCCCTGTATGTTGTCTCCCCGTAACCTTGGAGGGTGGATTCCTCTGAAGGGAAACAGGGCGAGAAAGGAAGATTAATAAGCTAAAGAATAGAGTGTTGGGGAGGGGGGGGGGGGGCAGGAGAGAAAAAAACTCACCTTGTCTGAGCTGTTCTCGGTCTGCCTCTCAAAGGAGTGGGAGAAAAGATCAGACTTTGTAAAGAGAACGGAGAAGGCTCTTTACAGAATAAGCACACATGCACACACAATAGACAAATACACAAACATACTCAAGTGCATCGGGACTAGGCGGTGGAACCAAGAATACACAAAGGACATAATAAATACCATCATTTACTGTTGGTTGGGTCGAACTTCATGGCTTTTCAGGGCTTAACATTAAGTGGAGCTTGTGAGCTGACTCTCTCTCTGTCTCTCTCTTTCACATGATGTATGTATTTGATGGGGGCCTGTGTGTGTTTGTGTGTGTGTCTATGTGTGTGTGTGTTCGTGTGTGCGTGTGTGCGTGTGTGCATGTGTGTGCGTGTGCATGTGTGCGTGTGTGTGTGTGTGCGTGTTTGTTTCTGTCTGCCTAAATGTATTCTGTATAAAGTTATCACTGACGGGCAGATCCAGGGGCAGAGTGATCAGGGAGGAAAATCCTCTTTGTAAAGTAGGTCAGGGAGTTAGCTGCCTAGCATTAGCCTAAGCACGCCTTAGCATGGCTGCTAATTATGCTGCCTGCACCCTGCGTGCTGAGTCACTGTCACAAAAAATCCCTTCCCGGCTGAGAGATGAGGTGCATTCTCGGAGCATAAAATGAACTCCATATCGACAAATTGGATGATTTGTAGTTTCAGTAATGGACACATGCAGTCTCCTCAGCAGCCGGCTGGACAGAGAGACGGACAGATAGATTGCAAATACCTCTTCCAGGGTTTTAATCAAATGCCGCAGAGCTTCGCGTACAATTACATGAAACGGTTCTTCACAGTACTGATGGGGCTGTGTAATAGTGCATGGCCAGATGCAGCATCCCTAATGGGGGGTGTGTGTGAGTGTGTGTGATCCCTCCACTCTGAGATAGTGAAGCAGGCCTTTCACATTCTCTCGTAACCCAATAATCTATCCAGATGACAGCAATCAATCAAGGATGGAAAAGGGCTTGCATATACGTGCACACACAATCACCTACACACATTCATTTGATCATGTGCACATACACAAAATCATACACAACTCACACACACTTACATCTTCCTTACTCACATGGTTGTGCATGTGAGCTTTGGTGCTATGTCTTATCTTATCACAGACAGCCTCTAAAGGCCTGTAGGCCCTTCTCTCACTCTCTCATTCTCACCATCTATCCCCATCTCTCCTTTTTCCTGTTTCTCCTCCTCCTCCTTATCCTCCTCCTCCTCCTCCTCCTCCTCCTCCTCCTCCTCCTCCCTCGTTTCCCTCTCCTATTTCCCACCACCCCTACGCTTCATTTGGGCTATGTTCCTCCTCATTATCCTCCCTGCCTGTTCCTTATCTCATTGTTAGCCTGCCAACACAGCACTCTTAGTGTCTTACACACCACACACACATACACAGACACACTCACGCCCACTCACGCACATGTAGTCATGTAGAAACACAGACAGGCACACAACAGAGAGGAATACGGAGAGAAAAATAAGGAGAGAAAGTTAGAGATCCAGCAGTCCCATGCAGATTGATTGCCGGTGTCTCTCTGGGTTAAGTGTGGGCCCTCGGTTGCTAACCACTCTCCGCCGCTGGCTCGACTCTAATCGTCTTACATTAGCCGCTGCTTGTTTATGGATGTCACGACCACTGGCCCGCACACCCATCATCCAATGTGCTCGCATCCGCACCAGTCAGACGTGTTGGTCTGCTGCCGACCCAGAGGAGAGCGGAGGAGGGTACTCCCTCGGGCGCTAATGGGGATCTGAACACTCCGGCTTTTCTCGGTCCGCCTTTGCCCTCACATCCCTTCCGTCGCTCCTCTTCACGTCCTGTGCTTCTGTGTGTCCGTCGCTCTCCTTCGGCTGGCCAGCGCTCCTGAGAGGAGGGCCGATATCCATCATTGTCTTCCAGGCGTGTTGTTGAATACACACTTTAGCCCGGTAGGGGATGGATCCCTGCCCCGCTTATAATGAGAAAACCACTGATACAGAAAGGGCCAGGACTGGGGTGTTGGGGGGCGTGGGGTCCGTCCCTCTTTGTGTCCCTCTCTTTTGTTCTGTTTTTCTCTCTGTCTTGTTTCAGTCTTCTTTATGTCCCCCTTCTTCTCTGTTTCTCTCTCTGTCTCCACTTGGGCCAGCCCAGATAACCGACGAAACCGAAATCGGGTGACGAATGCGTGGAATGATCACAGAGTGTGCGTGGGCGTGGGCATGCGTGCACAAGTGTGTGTGTGCGTGCACATGCACATACATATGGTTGTGTGAGTGTGTGTATGTGTGTGTGTGTGTGTGTGTGTGTGTGTGTGTGTGTGTGTGTGTGTGTGCGTGCGTGTGCTTGTACGTGGGCTTGTGTGCCTGTGTGTGTCTGTTCATGCGTATGTGAGTGTGCGTGTGTGTACGTGCGCGTGTGTGTGTCGTGTGTGCGTGCGAGTGTGTTCATGCGTATGTGTGTGTGTGTGTGTGTGTGTGTGTGTGTGCGACATGCAGATACATTTGACAAGCTCTGTATGCCGGAGCAGCTCCAGAGGAGAAAAGGGCAGCCCACCCACCGAGTCGTGCTGCCGGCTGCAGTCATCCTGCTGGCCTATCAGCACCCGCCAGATCCCCACTGCTTCCTGATATCACAATGGGATTGTTTTGGTTCCTGCAACATTTTTCCACAGATGCTTCACTATTTTCCAATGTAACACTGATACGCCAATGTTTTGGTGGGATCAGTTGGCCCCCACGCCCTACGCAGTGTAGGAATCGCTCTCTCTGTTCGCCGCCCAATTTGGTGTTCTCTCCTGTTTGTCACGCCTGGTATTGCTTTGTATTAGGGGCCCGGGCTCTATGGCTTCTGCAGATATTGACAGTTTCTAAGGCTCAGTGAACCTGTACCTGACACCTAGAGATGCGAGACGTTTTGTTCACACGCACACTCACTCTCTCTCTCTCGGGGCCCCGACCCTCCATTGGCACCTCCTGTCTCTGTCTCTAGCTCTGTTTCTCTCTCTCTCTCTCTCTCTCTCTCTCTCTCTCTCTCTCTCCCTCTCTCTCTCTCTCTCTCTCTCTCTCTCTCTCTCTCTCTCTCTCTCTCTCTCTCTCTCTCTCTCTCTCTCTCTCTCTCTCTCTTCAGATATATACATTGTCAGACAGGCATTCCCTCTGGCCGTGTCCCTAAACTCTGTTATCCTCTTTACTGGAGGCAGGGCAGTGCTGGCCGTGCCTCTCCCTACCTGACGGCCCTGAGCGGCTCTATATTCTTTGGGTGGGAGAATAAACAGAAGGTTTGGAGCGCCCGGTCGATGGAGCGCGTGCAGTGAAGGTCACCTTTGTGGCTGAGTGATAAAAAAAAGGCTTATTTTGACAGCTGGCCAACTTTCCACGTTCCATGCCCCCCCTCCCTAACACAACACACACACACCCACACACACGCGCACAATGATGAGATGACAAAGATATTTAATAGAGGATGTGTGTGTTCAGGTGTTTGCACAGTGTCATGAGCCATTGCATCCCACCCTCCCCCCCTACATATCACCCCCCATTCAGTTGAGTTGTACACTGTGTTTTCCACTTATCCTTTCTGTGTTTTTGTCGTTCGTTCTGCCATTGTCATGATTATTTGTGTCGTCATTTTTTGTGTTGTTTCATCCTTTGTTTTCAGTTGATTTTATTGGTGGATTTGATCCATTCCCACTCTACCATGTCAATGAGAAACCCTCCAATCTCCTGCTAAAGCCCATGTATCCGTAAGTATGGCTGTGCACTGCAGAGTGCGCTGCATGCAGTGCTTGGTGTTTCATCATGGGAATATTGTAGTCCATCATGCTCTTAGCAGTTCTAGTGTTCCCCTGTCCAATGTGTACATGCACGTTTCCTTTCATTTTAATGTGGACACAATTGCACTTTAAGCTAACACTTGCTGACGGTAATGTTAAACTTTGTAACTGTCTAAATTTGGCAGAGCAGGAGCTTAATCGTTGTTGGGGGAGTATAAATGTGTGGGTCTATGTCCCTATGGGCCCTTAGGCTTATATGTATAGCTCTGCTCCGATGACTGCAGTGTGATCTATTTGCCTATCCCTCACACAGTTTCATCACATTCTCGACATTAATAGCAAAACTACACAGCTCTGTTCAAAATTGGGTTCAATCAATTAAGTACCATGGGGAATTTATTATGCCTGGGATGTAATATATTAATTCTGTTCCAACATGGAAATGAGTGTATAATTAGCCTCTTGACAGATTAATCAGCATTGTCTTGGGTGAGCGAGAGACCAAAGGGGGTGTGTGTGTATTTCTTTTATGCGTATGTGTATTTAGGATTTTTTGTGTATGTGTGTGTGAGCAAGAGTGTGTGTGTATGTGCGTCTGTATTTATTATTGCATTTGCGTGTGTTTGTGTGTGTGTGTGCGTGTATATTTATGTATGTGTGTGTCTCTCTTTGTGTGTGTGTGTGTGTGTGTGTGCTTGTTTGTGTTTGTGTGTATCTAAATGCATGTGTGTATCACCAGTCCCACATTAACCCGGGCTGTACTGTTTTCTCTTCTCTCCAGGTCTACGTAAATAGGAGGGGAGGTGACGAGACAGAGCCCCACCCTGAGTGGCTCTCCGTGACCCCAAACCTCTGCCCGATGCCTCAGACCTGGGCACACAAATTCTCCTCTATCTCTACACTTCATCTACCCTCTCACTGTCCTACTTCAGACATGTTATTCCATTGACATGTTATACCGCCTCCAAACACACATGCTTCCTGGCATCGGCTTCATTTTGTTCAGCGTTGGGGGGGGGGCTATGGTGATGATGATGGTGGCGGCAGCGGCGGTGATGATGGCGATGGTGGATGTGCTGATTGAGAGGAATTAATGTATAACTGAGTCTCATACTGTGCACTTAGAAAAGTATCAATCTCTTTTAATATATTTTTTGTCCTTTGATTTTGAATGCAGATGTCAAATTGCTGTGAACCGCCATTATGGTTCATTACTTTGAAGAACGCAACTCTGCATTGGGAACGTGGGCAGCATCTCGATCTATGGGGGAAATGCAGCGTGAATGTGTGATCAGGCTGCGGGCGACCTTCCCCGGTCTGCGGCTCCCCTGTCCCTAGAAGGCTGTGGTGGGATTTGAAAGGGGTTTGCTGGTTCGGGATTCTCATGGTGGTCGGATGGCTGAATTACAGTGGCGTCTGTGGAGGGAGCCATTGTATTGCACGTCCGCCTGTTTACTTTAGACTTTAGGCCAGGGACTCTATGCAGAATCACGCAGGCCCGTCCAGGAAGAGAGAGAGACACAAACAAGGGGGAGAAGAGAGCTATAAAGAGAGACAGAAGGGACAGGGCTCCTGTCAAAAATAGAATAGTGTAATTATGAATCGGGCTTGTATCAAAAAAGAGCTTGGAATAGAGAATAGGGTGCAGTTTCAAAGACCATGGGATTCTTTAGTCAAAAGAAATGTATTACTATCACTGTCAATTTCCATTGTAACTACCAAGGGCCAGTTCAGTATTGCTCATTCTGCTCTTTCACGGTTTAGTTGTGTTAGATTGGAAGCCACACTCAGTTGAATGTGTCTGAGGGGTGATTTGTTTTGGTTGCTTCAAACTGCTGACAGACTCCAACGCTGACGGCGATGATTTTAACGCACACTCAAGAGCAGATTACACACCACCGTATTTGTCTGTGTGCTATAAAACAATATGACCGATAAATGGAAGGGGAAGGGTTTCCGAGAACAACTACAGAGAAACACAAAGGAATGAACCATGTACACTCTTCACCCTAGATCCTCCTGTGCTATGGTCTCAACTGTAAAGATGTACTAGCATGTTTTTATATGGGTTTTGTATTTCTATGTATATGAAAATAATGACAAATACATAACCATGATCTCCAATCATTCTAGTTGATTCATTCTGATACAGATAGCCTACTTAACCTAAAATGTTACGTGCAATCTGAACCTTAATTCAATGACTTTGCAACAGTACATTAAAGTCATTTAATTGATTGTTAATCAATGGTTAAAGTAATATTAACCAGTTATTAGCACTTTCTTATCCTGGAGCTCTTCAAACCAACTGAACTAAAGGCAAAACTCCTGATGCCTTACGTTTGTTTGAATCACTACTGCCCTCTGTTGGTAAATGTGTTCATGTACAAGCTGAAGGGCGCCTGAGATTCTGCTACCGATCATCCATCATCTTTCATTGTTCATTTTTGTAAAAAGCTTTTCTAAACTCAACAGTAAACTGTAGACGGTTGCGTGTGTTAAAGCATGTTTGTGTATGTATGCTGAGCTGGGTACGGCCTGTTTGATGCCGTTTGTGTTCCCATGCTATGTCTTAATTAAACAGTCCGGTGAAGCATTTGCTTTGAACATAAATTAGAGTTTAAAGATATTACGTTGTCCTATATTTCAATTCAATATTTACTTCCAAAGGTAATGCGGTTGATGTTTACTTTCAAAAGCCAATCACAAAATGTTTGATTTTAATTCAACTATTTCAGTGGTTTTCCTGCATGTCATTTTGATCAAATCTGATACTCTTACCTTCTCTTATTTTTAGAGTGGCCATATGTTTGCCAGAAATAGGCCGCACAATAACTCTTTGTTAAGCTTAGTATGGGTCCCAATAAGAGGTAAGAAACTATGCCTACTACAGTGTAGCTATAGTGTGGACTGGGTTAACAAACGTCTACTGGTCTTCATATTATGACAGCATTAGTGTTATGCTTCTAAGGTCATTTTGTGAAAATATGAGTATCCAAGTGCAATAGAGCGTCTTTTCCGTACCCCTATAATTTATAATTTAGCCAAAACCTGCTATGTGTAGATTCAACAGGAAATAAAAGATTAGCATCATTGTATAGGAATAACAATTTCTGTGGATAGGAAGTGGAAGGAAATTGATTTGTATTATTCGATACTTTTGTGATCACTGTAGCTTAAACCCGACGAGATCTTATGGTGTGATTCTAATCGTCAACAGCTGTGCGTTCGGTTCAACATGTAAATAGTCGTTTGTTAATAAAAAAACATGAACTTTTGACGATGTTTCCAAACTTTTATTCTGATCTATTTTCATTGTTTCTCGAAAAAATAAAGGTGTGTTAAAACAATTGATTCATAAAGATGGCATTATTTAAAATGCTATTCGTAATTGAATTACAATATCAACATAAACCTCAAGGCAAACAATGTAATGTCTGCAGCGTAAAAGACACTGCCTACAAATCATATGGGGAGACACTCTGGTACAACACTTTTACACCAGTGCACTCTGTCGTAAAAAGGGTTTTGAACCCCCACTGCACTTCTAACACGGGGCTCGCCGGGCCAAAGGCACGGCTCAGGACATGAACGCCCGAACGCTGCCCCTGATGCTGGCTCTGCAGATGGGGCAGTGGCGCAGGCTGGTGGCGCAGTCGCTGCACACCACCAGGTGGCCGCAGGGGATGAAGACGATGGACACGGGCTTGTCCATGCACACCTTGCAGGTCCGCTCCTCCTGCAGCTGCCTCAGCAGCTCCTCGGGAGTGGGGTCCACAGCTGCTCAGCGCACACACACACACACACAGGCACGCGCGCACAAGGATACACACACACACACACATAGGCATGCGCGCACAAGGACACAAGGACACACGCACACAAACATTTAAAACAAATATGAATCATTGATTGATGATTTCAGATGATTTTGCTTAGTAAATGTATTCCTTGATGGATACAAAAGTATCCCTGGATTTTGAACTCTGACCTTTCTCTTTAATGGGAGCCCGGGTCCTCAGTGTTCCAGTGCTGGGGCCCTGGTGTACCTCTGGCTCTGGAAGGTCAAATGACATGAACGTAGTCAGCACGCACAGCATGATTAAATGATTGTTAATCATTTAATCATTTAATCTTAACTATGTGCTGTGCATTTTTTATCCAAAGCAGCATACAGAGATTTCGGAATCTTGCCATTTATTAGCATGTGAGGTTTGGCTCAATGGTGCCTACAGGTGAACCGCATCAACGGGGTTACCCAAAACATTGTGTCCGGGAGCCAAACCCCCTAGCCCCTATCGAGGCGCCTCCATAGGCCTTACCTCTGCTCTGCGGGTCTCTCTGTCGCTCCTCCCCCTCGGCCTGCAGCACATCCGTCACCAGGTCGGAAACTGAGGTGTAGTGCTGCCCGCTCAGGAGGTACTTGGTCTGGACCAGGCTCTCCACCAGGCTGGCCTGGAAGCCCATGCGCAGCACGGTCTGCACCACGGGGGACAGCATGGCGGAGGAACCCCCCAGACCGGCCACCACGTCTGGGGGTTACGCGTTAAAGACACAGACCAGAGCACAGGAGAGGGATCAGAGAGGCAGGCGAAATAAGTCGAGCCAACGCAATGCATACAGAAAATGGGGATTTGGATTTAATATCATTGCAGTTGTATAAATAGTATAAATCAATACTATAACGTTTTTACTATACACTTTCAGGTGTAAATGTTCTGTTATTTGGTGTATTAAGTTGAATGTGAAGATCAGTTAAGTATTGTTCTGGATCAAGGTATTAAAAGTATCTCCTTACCATTCCGTGAGCTGATGTCTCGAGATACAGGAGTCTGTGATCCACCCTGAAACATTTAAAACCAAATACTGAGCCAATTCAGAGTTGGACCAGTGTGTGTGTGTGTGTGTGAAGTTTTAAAGTGACGGATGATACACGGTTATAGCACAGGTCAGAGGTTAGAGGTTGCATTCAGCAGGGATGAGAGTTATGCTGTTTCCTCACCACGGTCTCGCTGTGATGAAAGTGAGAGTCCTGGATGGTGCTGACGTAACCCTGCCCTCTGGACCGTAGCAGGAACTCACATCTGTCAGACACACCACATATCTTAAGTGGCACTTTTAATACTCAACCGGCAACTCATACAACAACAACAACAACAACAACAACAACAACAACAACAACAACAACAAAAAAACAACAACATCAACAACAACCATAAGTAGGAAGGATAGTGCGGCGGCTTTCGTGATCAACTTCAAGCCGAGTTGTCCTTTTTCATACGATTATAGGTTCCGTTGTTATTGTCCACGACCTCATAGGTTTGAGCCCGCCTACCTTTATATACCGACACTGTCACTTTGGGTAAACGCTAACTGTGTCATGGAGTAGTAGTATGCTAGTTATATAAACCACATCATGCTTTATGACTCAAAATGAACTTTGGGTCTGTGGGATGATATAAGCCGATGTGAGGATTTCTGTTACCTTGGGAACCACTTAGCATGTTCCTGCCAGGGGTCATCGCCGGGCTCCCAGTTCCTGAGACCACCGTCGCAGAAGAAACATTTAACATTGTCTCCGTGCCCTGAAAGGAAACACTGCTATCATAACAGTTTCAATTGGGGAAAATTTGTATAGTTCATTAAAGTAACCCCCGACAAAAACACCTAAGTAAACAAAACCCTGGGGACAACGAATGTTTCTGATGCTCCCGGTGTCTCTGTTTACTGTTTTGGTGTTGAGGTTGTGGTTGTAAAATGTAATTGATATTGTATAGGAGGTTTGTGAGCACCTTCTCCTTTAGACCTGTGCAATCCTGGCGCTGTCGAGGGGTTTCTGTCTACAACCCAATGGATCAGCAGTTCAATTGTCCTATGAACTCTCTCACAATGAGGGGTCGCTAGCCCCCTGTTTTGAATATGTGCCTGTTTGTTAGGTATTATTTTTATATATAGGCCTATATATATATATATATATATATATATATATATATATATATATATATATATATAGGCCTATTATTATACCGTATAAGTATGAATGAATAACCATTGTATAGTTTGGCTTTTGCTATTCAAAGTCGGAGGTCGAATTAATTCCTAATGTTATTGAATACAAAGCAGCCTTATCACAGGTGAGCCAGGTGAGCCAGCTCACCTGTGTAGAAAAACCCTGCCCTGGAGAGTACATCTGGCTGGACTGAGGCCCCGGGGGGCCAGTTGTGGAAGGTTGTAAGCCGGGCGTCCTCTGCCTCCATTTCAGGGTAAACCGCATGTCCGGCCGCTGCCTGGTCGTCCACAGTCATCCTCTGCAGCTGGCTCACCAGTTGACCGTCAACGGAGTCCGAGGACCCAGGGGCGACCACCAGCGGAATATTCCCCACGTCTCCGCCCAACATAAAACCACAAGTTGGAAAATACCTTTTGTGGTCGACAGAAGGGGTGTCTCCGTGAACCCAGTACCTCAGAACCCCGCCACAACAATAACATTGGACCTTATCTCCGGAACCCAGGTAGAAGAACCCCGCTTTGGCCAGATCCCCAGAGGTGACCGGTGCGTCAGCGGGCCAGTTCAGAAAAGTTCGAAGCCTTTCTCCTTCACGACGCATTCGTCGCTTCTCCAGATTACGGAACATCGAGCTCCTGTCATGGGTCATTCTCTCGCATGTGTTTTTTCCTTCCGACTCTCGTTCCGTGCCAGGCGGTACGTTTGCGTTCCATAGTGGAGTGCGCACTGAAGGCCAGGGCAGCGCGCCCGTAGGAAAACATGAGCAGCTCTACGGTTTGATAGCTTCCAGAACAGTCACCAAAGACCCACCAGGCCTATACACTGCAAGCTTGTAGTTCCTTGAATGGATGACAGCCTACGCCCAGTGTTTCTGTCCCGTTTGAAATAAACACACATGTAGGCCTACCAAAGGAAGTTGGAAGAGGTTAATAATCAGAGTAGGTTTACATTTCAATAGCCTACCAATTCCACCTATCAGGGCTTGCACATATATTTTATTATAATGTGTAGGCCTACCTCAATGTAATTATACTACGGTGACTGTTCAGTATATTGTTTATTATTTTGTTGACAGTAAAATAAACCGAATGCATGTACAACCCTGCTACAAGACCCAAACATAAGGATTATTGATGGATAGTTATTTGCATTGAGATGGCAGGCGGCAGTAATTACAACTCGATGCCAGATATGATTATCATGCGTTGCAGGATAATGGACGGTTAATTGCGTGGGCTACACTAGGGGAGAAAACGTATTATTACTACACTTTAGGAACAAGAACCACAAACTCAGAAAACACACACTGGTCAACAGGGGACCCCCTGTGAGCGCTGATGTAGGCCTGGGGGTATCCTAGATCGATCTGCTTCTAATTATATGTTAACACTTTGAGTATGACTGAAGTGTGCGGTTTATGCTACAGAACTATTTATTATAGGCTCCATTCGGTGCATACGGGGGGAAATAAACTCCAGCGTTCGCCCCCTGGCGGTGACACAACAACACGTCAAGCAGGAGCTCGGAGCCCGGATGGAGCAGCCAGCCATTGGGGAAGTAATGCACAGGGCTTCTCTCAACTGAGGAGGGATCTGTCTGGAAGTATTAAGACAAACTAAAGATCGAACCAAGACAGAAATAACACTGTAATTAAGGTCAAACCAGCCGACATTTAACGCTTCTATTCAAACTGTATCAGGATTTGGTTGATTTCGGACACAGCTTTCGGGGGCTACATAGTTGAAGTGTGGAAGTTGAGATCCGTGCAGCGGAGAGCACACAGCTGAGCTAGCTGCAAGCTAGCATTTAGCCACAAGATACACGGCATAACCAACCACATAAGCTGAAACTAAGCAGGGAACTTGTTTCACAAAACCTCGGTGGAAAAATATTCACAAGCTAAGGCTCTGTGAGAATCAAGGGACTTGTTTAATGCGTTATGTCTGCTACAAGCATTGACCCTCAGGTAGGAAGAATGAGTGAGCTCGCCTGCTAGCTGCTCTGCTAACTATGTAACGGGCTATGGCTATTTGTAGTGGATGTTAGCTAGCCTTCGACACTGACCGGTACACGTATCTAACCAGAGCTAGCTGCGGTCCATTAAAGGGTTGAGGTGGATTGGGAGATGTGTTG
The DNA here is from genome assembly GCF_031168955.1 of Gadus macrocephalus. NCBI lineage: Eukaryota > Metazoa > Chordata > Actinopteri > Gadiformes > Gadidae > Gadus > Gadus macrocephalus. The sequence goes on from NC_082382.1 coordinate 16,570,361, forward strand.
GGTATAATATCTATCCATTTATGGTTGCATTCAGTAAGACTGTAAGACCACGTTTGATGGAGAACGATTAAGTGTAGTCGTTCACTTGAAGTCCATAGGCACTGAGGCCAAGGCTGGTAGCTGGAGAAATAACAAAGAAAGTTAATGATTCACGTTTAACTGCACTTGTTAGAGCTGTTATCCGTTTTGCGATCAGTATTTGTTTATGTAAAGTTGGAGAGTATTTGACAGATGTCAGTTGAGCATGTTATCTACGTGTGTGTGTGTGTGTGTGTGTGTGTGTGTGTGTGTGTGTGTGTGTGTGTGTGTGTGTGTGTGTGTGTGTGTGTGTGTGTGTGCTTGCAACAGCTGCAGGTGTATACATATGTGGTTAATCAATTAGAAATTTGGAAGTTGGAATTAATTTTGAAACCACCAAATGCAGTATCTGTCCAAACCATTTTATGCAACAAAGCTGTCAATCACTAACATGTTATAAAACCAAGGCTGATTTGTTCATTCACTGAAAATTGTAATATTATCTTTTTCCTTCCCCACTCGTAAAAACCCGTCGATGATGCAGAGATCAAAGGGACAAGCATCTAAAAGTGAGTGGCTTATCACAAACACCATTTTTGTTACCTTTTGATCTCACCTACTCCACTAAGTGTTGTCTTGATTTCACTGTCTTTATTATTTTACCACTGCATCGCTGAATTACTTGATTATGTAACAACTGTTTTCATTTAGCAGTTATTTCACTGTAATCTCTCATTTCTATTACAGTCGTAGAACTCGTGTTTGTTGAGTGACATTCTTTAACTATTTGTTTAATACCACTCTCAGGAACGGTGATATGTGTTGAATCTACTTTTCAGCAGACCGACAGTGTGGTTATATAGATTAGATAACAGCATTACTTCATCCATTATGTTCCAGAAGTCAGTGTAGCATTCTTTCATTCATTAATTGTGTTCCAAATGTCCAAAGGAATTGTGTCCGTGTTTACAGCAAAAACATTAAAATGTCCCACGGTCGTTGTCACTGCGTAACTATTGTTTTAATGTATTTTTGTTCTAGTGCAAAATGGTTCACTGCATCAGAAGGAAAATGTCCATGACAATGACTTTGAGCCTTACCTCACTGGTCAATCCACTCAGGTAATATTTGGTATCCCACGTTTTTCAATGTTCTGCTATTTACAAGTAATCGGTCCGAGCTTAATGTAACAATCAAAGAGTTACTGTATCAATCTCAGCCCATCTTAAGTGTGGCTTTAAAAAACAAACAAACAGTGGTGATATTTAACATGTTCAGTCTCCTTTGCGTTCCAGAACAACAGCTACCAGTCGATGACGGACCCCTACCTTTCCAGCTACTACGCCCCCTCCATTGGATTCCCCTACCCACTCAGCGAGGCCCCCTGGTCCACCGGCGGAGACCCCCCCATCCCTTACCTCACTTCCTACGGACCCTTGAGCAATGGAGACCATCATTACATGCCGGACACTGTCTTTGGCCAGCCGGGGGGGCTGGGCAGCAGCATCTACCCGCACAGGTTTAACTTTTTCCCAGAGAATCCCGCCTTTTCTGCCTGGGGCACGAGTGGCTCCCAGGGCCAGCAGACCCAGAGCTCTGCCTACGGGGGGAGCTACAACTATCCTCCCAGCTCCCTGGGTGGCACCCTGGTGCCCGATGGCCAGACGGGCTTCCACAGCGACACCCTCAACAAGGCCCCCGGTATGAACAGCCTGGACCAGGGCATGGTGGGCCTGAAGATAGGCGGGGACATGACCAGCCAGGGGTCGGGGGTCAAAGCCGTGGGCTCTGTGATCGGTGGCCCTGCGCTGGGGCCCACGGGCAACGGGGCCATGCCTATAGGGATGCCCCCGCCGAAACCCACGTCCTGGGCTGCCATCGCGAGCAAGCCAGCGAAGCCCCAGCAGTTGAAGCTGAAGCTGAAGCCGGGCATGGGTCCCCCAGGCGGCGCCCTGCCCCCTCCCATCAAACACAACATGAACATTGGCACGTGGGACAAGGGGCCGGTGTCTAAAGTGGCCCCGGGCCCCATGCATCAGCATCAGCATCAGCATCAGCAGCAGCATCAGCAGCAGCATCAGCAGCAGCAGGCCCCTCTAGGACATCCCCACAACATGGGCCCCCAGCCCCCCCTTCAGCAAGCACCTATGCAGCCCCCTCCACCCCAATCGATGGTGCAGCCTCCCATGCAGCCTATGGGCTTACAGCCCCAGCACCACCACCACCACCACCAGCCTCCCCCGCAGCCCTACCAGAACCACAACCAACCCCCACCCCCCCAGGCTCGCTGGGTCGCCCCCCGCAACCGCAACCTGGGCTATGGCCCCAACGGGCCGGGCTACGAGGGCTGCGGCGTGCCGGGCATGGTCGGCGTCGGCAACGGCGGCCCGCCCGCCTCCGCCAGCGGCGGCATGGGCCCGGGCGCGGAGAACCACCCGGTGCTGGAGAAGCTGTGCGCGGCCCACAGCTACAACCCCCGGGAGTTTGAGTGGAACCTGAAGAACGGCCGCGTGTTCATCATCAAGAGCTACTCCGAGGACGACATCCACCGCTCCATCAAGTACTCCATCTGGTGCAGCACGGAGCACGGCAACAAGCGCCTGGACGGGGCCTTCCGCAACCTGAACGCCAAGGGCCCCGTCTACCTGCTGTTCAGCGTCAACGGCAGCGGGCACTTCTGCGGCGTGGCGGAGATGCGCTCGCCGGTGGACTACGGCACCAGCGCCGGCGTGTGGGCGCAGGACAAGTGGAAGGGCAAGTTCGACGTGGACTGGCTGTTTGTGAAGGACGTGCCCAACAGCCAGCTGCGCCACATCCGCCTGGAGAACAACGACAACAAGCCGGTGACCAACTCGCGGGACACCCAGGAGGTGCCCCTCGAGAAGGCCAAGCAGGTGCTGAAGATCATGGCCACCTACAAACACACCACCTCCATCTTCGACGACTTCTCCCACTACGAGAAGAGGCAGGAGGAGGAGGAAGAGGTGCGCAAGGTGGGTGGAAACCACGTGCTCTATCGAAGCTCAACACTGAAATGCGTTGCCTGCATGCTCATTCTTAGCAATACCTGTTTTTTTTGTTTTTTCGCATTCTTTTGTCTATTAGTAGTAGTCCTTTTAATGTTGTTTAGATATGAATTCCTCCTTTGTAAAGCAGTGGGAATGGCCTTGTGTTTGAAGGGTTTAATAAAATGGCTTTGCCTTGCCAATTGACCAAAATTAAAATGTAGGCGTTGTGGTGTTTGGATTAGAACAACAGGAACCCAGCTGATTCACACATTGCAGCTCATCTTTTTCGTAGCTGTGAACAACCTCCTGACTGTTGTCTCTCTCTTTCTCTCTCTCCCCGTCTCCTCCTGACAACAGACCTTTGAGCCTGCACCCATCCCCAGCCGCTCTCGCCTTGATCAGGTAAACGATATATACTTTTTAAAATCCCCATTTAAAACATGTTTTATTGTTGGTGTTTACAAAATTACACAAGCTGCTGATGAACACATATTAATACCCGGACACAGAACGATCACAATTGAACCGTTGTAATGTGATTACTGTATTGTGATCAATTGTGATTACTAACGTTGTCTTTCACTCTTTCAACAGGAGCGCCAAAACCGGAATAAACAATAGAAGATATTTATCCTTTGCTTGATCAACAGTTACACTAGAACATTTGATTTAAGAGACAGAAGAATATGAACATTAAACCAAGCCCATCATTTTTTTTCTATTTAATCCTTGTGAATCTTTGCCATCGTCAAGACGTGCTTTTCATGGCCCATGTTCCTCCCACTTCTTGAGCAGGGATAGTAAGCTGATTTCTGTGTAACCTCACCCCTACCACACTGTTCAGACTTTTTTTGTTAAATTTCTACCATTGTTCTCTCATCAGACTGGGTTTGTCTCCGGCCCATGCCCCTCTTCTTACCCCATCCCTTTTCGAATTGAATCAGGGTTTGACTGCACCACGGAATAACAAATCTGCCACTTTATATGTCAGTACAATCAGGAACTGATGCGTCCTGCCCCTATTTGTCCATTGGGGGGCGACATTGCCATGTTTCAAAGGTTTAACTGTGCCAACAAAGTTGGAGGATTCCAGATACAATGGTCTGCGGAACTGCTATAGTAAAACTTCAGTGGTTTATCTATTTTTCATTCAGATCAACAAAATCTCTATTTTTTGGCTTACTACTGACAATATTCTTTTCTTTTTTTCTTCTGGAGCCTTAATTTTGTTGCGTTGGACTTTTAATTGACTTGTCAGAAGAACCGCTCTGTAACAGTGACAGCGCTGGAGAAATCAGGGAAAGTGTGAAGTCACACGGAACTCGAGTCCTTTCAAACGGAGGAGTTGCAAGGTCTCTGGGAACGAAAAGAACCAACATGTCCTCCACGACCGGAGCACTCCCATAACTGAAAATCAAACAATTGTACTATTGACCCGTTGGTTTATTTTATTCTTAAATGTCATGGTCATTTGTATGTAACCCTGTAAGGGGATCATGTTTGGTCCACACAATCCAGTCTGAGAGAATTGTCACATCCATTTAAAAATTGTTTTTATGATCACCACTTTGTAATAATGACCCTGCTACATTTGAATTGAGTTGCTGCTGCTCAGGCAGTTTGTTCCGTACAAGGGGCGGGGGGTACTTTGTCCAAATCATCATCATTCTGAGGATTTTATTATGTTCCTTGAATTGGGTTTGCTTAGTCAGTTATGTCGTTCGTAATGCTAAGCTTTAACGTAGGAGCCTATAGTCATGGGAAAAGCCTAAAAATGTATAACCGAAAAAAATATGTAACTGATTTATTATCAAGACTAAGAGGAAGAAAAGAAAAAAAAATCAAGAATGAAATGTGGTTTCTGTGTGTTTTTTGGCTGATGGTTTTCGTCTTGGTTCAGATCCCCTTGAATAGGAGCGAACACAAGTAATTTTTTTTGTTTTCTGTTATGGTAAAGAAAGATCAGGGATTTAATCAAAACAATGTAAACGTGAGTAATTTAACAAATTGTACATTGACGCATGGCGAGCTGGAATGACGTATTGAAAGTATTATGCATCCTTCAGGGCCCTGGATTGTCGTGGGATTTGACCTAATGTTTTTGTTACAGGTTCCAGTCCCCCTTTTACCCCCAGTGTAAACGTCACAGTTTTCTGGTCTCCCAAAGCTGTACTCTGTAGCCCGTGTAAGACCTGCTGGACTCACTGAAACTGTAACCGCCATATTGGTATTCGGGGAATGGAAGGCAGCAGTAACGCTGCATACAGGCACAATTTTGTCTGTTTTCTCTTCCTAGTTGTATGTCTGTTGGAGACATGTTATACCATATGCTTAATTTAACGTCCTACCTTCACGTTTCTCCTTTCACATCTGAGGAACACACCTGAGTAGCAAACCTTGGTTCACATCGCTCACTCTAGTCAGTTAGGACTTGTTTGCCCCCTATAACACGGATATTGTAGAAATTCAGCATTTACTGATGTCAGTCCCTTGTGCGTGTGTATGTATAAGAGCTGGAATCAAACCTTTTTTTTTGGTTTTTGTTTTTTCTTCTTCCCAACAGTTACTTTCAACAGCCATGTATGTGTTTCCCGGCAAGCAAAGCCATTGTAATTTGACAACTGCCCGTACTCCCAATAGGATTATGATTTACGGTTGCTCTTTATACGTAAACTAGATGGGAGATCACACTCGGGGCAATGTGGTGAGCTCAATTTGAGTGCTTTTTATTTTTTTTGCTTTTCCCCCCTCACCCCCCACCCCCACCCACTGCTGGTAAACCCTTAAAGACGTCAGTGGCACTGTCGAAAGTCTACGAAATTCCCATGATTCACTGGGTCACAGCCACAGCGGTCGTTGCCTCAGGAGGCCTGAACTGGTCATGAAAACACTACAGGGCGGCTTATGTGCACATGAATGGACAACTTCTCTCAAGGTGTGAGTGAGCGCGTGTGTGTAAGGAAAACCGAGTGAGATCCTGGCTGGTGGGCCAAGAAAGTATATGTACCGTCACACTAAGAATAATTACATGAAATATAGAAGATGAATATTGATTATCCTATAAACCACAGTTGTAGTGGGCATAATAACCTGTAATGGTTGTAAAGATGTATCTTGGTTTATCTTTGTAGAAGAAATCAAGCCTTAATAAACTGTCCATTCAGCAAACCGGCTCTCCTTCATGTCTTACATTGTCAGCCTATTAGGTTGTGGAAATGTCACGGTGACCTTAAGCAGCCCGTGAAGATCGGCCTGTCTGCATGAATGTCGTCCAAGGTGGACTGTTTTCTGCCTGTCTAATCTCTTGTCCATTGCAGGATAATATAGACACACACACACACTTCTGCAAATTGAGTTGCCATGTAAGGTCATATCTACTTGTTTCTGGTTCCCAATCCGTGCCATTACACACACACACGCACACAGAAACAGACCCACATGTACACACGCACACTTTGACCTGATGGGAACTCTCCGTGGTGCTGAAACCTAGAATTCGACGAGTGCAGGCTAGTGTAAATGTAGAGACTATTTATATTATGCTGGTTAGTATAAATCGATGGTCACCATTGATTGTCTTTTATTTATTAGACATCAGTCACATAAAATAAGACTGACCCTCATGTGTGATTACAAATATAAAATGGCATGTGACATATCTTGCATATCTTTTCAATTAAATGTTTACGGCACACAGTGGACACAATCTGATGCAAATATGTAATCAAGAATCAATAAATTATGAGAAAATCACAACGGATATCAATGGATTAATTTACAAAATCATTCTTTATTAATTGTTCACACATTATAGTCTTACACAACATAGGTATACATTCAACAGACACGCTGACAATTATCTTCCTTAATTGAAATACGCTTGAACTCATTGACATTGTGAATAGATCTGCTAAGGGAATTTGCCAACATGTAAATGGGTTGTGTTAAACAGCTCAAAGATATTTAGGCGGAGGGCGGATTTCAAATAGGCTAAATAGACAATAGTAATTAGAAAACTATTCTCTCAGCACTATGCGCCATGAGGCGAACCTTTGAAGCAAGGCGAACCTTAGAAGCACGACCTGTCATGGCAACTGCTAATACAGTTTGACATCTTGGGTAAAATAGGCGGAATTAAATATTTTGGCAAGCTATGCTGGAAGGGAGAACTAGACGATAGATTATTATGAAATTAACGAATTAGAATACAGCCGCCTGTAATGGTTCAATTGTGCATTACAACAAAATGTCAAAGAAGG
>NC_082382.1:16582645-16595380 GCF_031168955.1 Gadus macrocephalus
CAAAATTCACTTGCATTTCTTTCCCCATCTCTCCGAGCGGCCCCTACAACTGAGGCTGAATGAAGGGGGAGCTGGACCCGTGCATTACAATGACATTCAAGCGCCATTCATTCAGCCACTGTCTAACGGTCTTTGGATAGCAAATGCACCCCCATCAGGGGGTCCCAGCCCCCTCATTACACCCCCAATCCCAACACGCAGCCCCCCCCCCCCCACTCCCCCCCCCCACAATAGCCACAACAAAGAGGAGAAGAGAATCGGGCCCAGTTGTGCAAGCAACGGCCCCTAAACTTTTGGGGTGCGCTGGGAAAAATGTCCGTGTGCGTTAGAATTGCACGAGGGAAAAGTTTCAACTTTCCACGTGAACGGGGCTCTTCACTCGATTATTTTTTTAAAGTTAACATTTATGAAACAATAATGTTTCTGTCAAAATAAGGTGAACAGCCAACTTTTGAAGCCTGCAGCAGAAGAAAACGGCATAACACGTTCTGCATCTCTCCAGCATAATATGAACGCACGCAACACCCCCCCCCCCACACACACACACACGCACACCCACCCACCCCCCCCCCCCCACACACACACACACACACACGCACACCCACCCACCCCCCCCCCCCCCCCCCCCCCCCCCCCCCACACACACACACACACACAAACACACCCACTCACACACACACACACACACACACACACACACACACGCACACACACACACACACACACACACACACACACATAAATATATATATATATATATATATATATATATATATATATATATATATATATATATATATATATATATATATAATAGGCCTACATTAGGCTATGTTTTATACTTACATAGTTTAGTAAGGCCCATAATTTACATTAACAAGGGGCCTATATATTAAATGTATTATATTAATTGGAAATTTAATTATAAAAAATAGCGTATGCATAGGCCAAACATTTGTATTGGTATTATATCGATATGTAGGCCTACAATAATATAGATAGAAACATTTGGATTATTGGACGTAAAGCCTTCTGAATTTAGAAAATGAGCGAATCTTATTGCCGCTGATATCTGATTTCCTTTTAATTACGTACAATCACTGAAATACATCTTGATAAGGCCTTCCTGGCGGATAAGAGCCTAAATTAATGGCGTTGAATTATTTAAGTATTTTAGGCCTACTATTTAGATATTATTATTGTTATATCTATTATTGTTATTATTATCATTATAATAATTATAATGAAAATAATAAGAATAAGAATTATGGTTATTACTAATATAAACATCATTATAAATTGCCATAATTATTATTAGTCGTAGTAGAATACTATTCCACCCGAAGTAAAAGTTGTCGTTATCGCTCCAGTTTGAGATTCCAACTTTCCCAGGAAAATCATACGATTTTCGAAATTCCAGTTGAAGGCCTGGATAAGCACAGCTGGGCATCTGCTTATGGGCCCATTCATCACGGGAAGAGGTCAGCGCTGGTCGTATGGCACGTCCGCGCCATACGACTGTCCCGCACATCCCCATCCTATCGCCCGCCACATATCACGTCCCTGTCCCCTCAGAACGAAACGTAACGTCAAATTATTTCATATGGGTAACATGTTAAGGCATTGGCCTACCTTTCTAAACCTTTAAGTGGAGTTTCACTGCATATGATCTCATTGTTATTTGGTCTATTATCTTTTAAAAAAAAATAGGGCACAGTTATTCCTTCCCTCCCTCATTTTTCCATTGCGTGACCCACGCAATGGAAAATTGCGTGGTTTTGTTACCGTACTGTCGCTGAAACAAAACGGTGATTGTTAAATAGCCTACAGACCAGCCCACTGTAGCCTCACCAGCCTACATCAAAGAGTGTCCGTCCTTGCTGTATTTCCTCCTAACCAGCACACTCGCATATTGACAGGGCTCGGCTACTTGTTTGGAGGGTGCATGTAGAATGAGGTATAATTTTGCAAACATTTCTTAAGTGTAGAGCCAGGAGGACCCTCCAGTATTGTCCAGCAAAAGAAAGAGAAACACATTCACAAAAGAATCTATTGTTCGCGGCGAACAATTCAAGGGGCCTAGTAAGCTGTCCTGTGTATGATTATGCAGCGAGGGGCCCAGGCCCTCGCACTCTCTCCTTCTTCGCCGGCCGCACGGCCAAATGGTAACTAGCAGGCGACCATACAAACGTTGACCGAAACCCTTGTCCACACACACACACACACACACACACACACACACACACACACACACACACACACACACACACACACACACACACACACACACACACACACACACACACACACACACACACACACACACATGTACACGCGAACGCACGCGGGAGAAGATAGTTATAAAGATAGTGGGAGTGTTGGGAGAGAGAGGGACAGAGTGATGGATAAAGACAAAAAAAATAACGACGGAACAAATCTGATGTCTGATGTGGTTTTGTTTTGGTACCGTCTTTGAGATTATGATCGCCTATAATCATTCGCTGCAATTTCAATTGAGGTTTGCCTCTCGCCCCGTTTTGACTTGGGTTGGCCTACTCACTAAATCTTCCGTTCCTGCTATTAGATGACAGTATGTAGGCCTTTATTTATGTAGGCTTATTTATTTGCTAATTGTTTATTCATGCATTATATTGTTATTGTTTTCTGGAATTGTATTTATTTGTGCTTTACTGAGGATTTTCATCAACACCTGTGAGCTATATAGAATGAGTCGCAACAGAGGCGCAACAAAAGACAGAGATTTGAAAACGGTCGAAATACACAACCATTCATATTCATGACTGGCAGTTGTCTTTTTCCTTATAGTCCAATTCAGTTATGTTAATTCCCTTGAACACTAGCCTAAGGAATCCCTTAATACTAAAAGCAGAGTAGGCCTACTTGACACTATCTCCTAAATGTCAAAAGCTTTTCCCATCGATTTGTTTGTTACAGAGTCAGGAGAAAAATTGCCTTAATCTCTCCATGCCTTTTAAAAAATGTGTCAAAATAAAAATAAAAGCATGTTTAATGTGGTTATGTGTGCGATATAGAGTTAGAGGTGAAGATGTATAATTTGGTTTTATTATTATTTGTGATAAACGTAAATATTATTAACAGTGAATGGACTGGTAAGGTTTAAAGGAATGTAAGTCATACCTAGGCATGCATCCGCTCTTCACCCCATTTCTATCGTTCATGCTCATTGACATTACAGGGAAAGATTCTTTCCAGTTTTCGCTCTCTTCTCTCTCTCTCTCTCTCTCTCGCTCTCTCTCTCTCTCTCTCTCTCTCTCTCTCTCTCTCTCTCTCTCTCCCATCTCCCTCTCTCCCTCTCTCTCTTTTTCTCACACACAAACACGCACAGATACGCACACACACACACACACACACACACACACACACACACACACACACACACACACACACACACACACACACATACACACACACAAACACAGACAGACACACACACACAAGACCAACCACGTTTCAATATTTCTTCGATCCACGTGTACTGAATAAACCTCTCATATTCATGTGCACTCTGCTCTCATGCACAGTGTCAGTGAGCCCTGCAATTAATGGGCACCTCGACCAAACCCTCATTAGATAGGGACGAGTTGGGCAGAGAAAGAGTGAACAAGAGTGAGAGAGAGAGAGAGAGAAGGAGAGATACTGAGACAGAGAGAGAGGGTGATGATTTAGAGACGTTATGTAACAGTACGATGTCCAAGGTTTTATAAAGGTGCACATTAAAAACGAAACAACAAAACCAGTTAGCAGAATTGTATAGCGACGCTTCAACACTCATCTTTGTGGCCTTGTGAAAATATGAAATAAAAACACAAATAAACAGGATTGTCTGAATTCAACCTCCATTGTCTACCTTTTAATTATCGTGTGTGTGTGGTGTTCCCGGCCGTGTTGTTGCAGTTTTCTGTAACGGATCAAAATACATATCAAATTAAGTGCTCTACAAATGGCAACGCAGCAATTGCGGTGTAGTTTCACCCCCGTGACCTCTCCCATCCCCCCTCGCCTGCCGGCTGAATGGATGGAAGGGCCGAGATCTAGGAGCACTGAGGGGTTTTAGCATACAGCTGTTTAATAGACCTGGGGACCCTTCCCCACCAGAACAGAGAAACACACATACAATCGAATGAATCAGTGATATAGAAAGCTAATGGAGCCATGACCACGGTATGTATTATACTAGTGCTCCTATTGAATTTAGGTCATGCATGCGTCATGTAGGATATCTGCATGCACGTTGCTCCCATAATTTCAGACTCACGTGTGCATTGCTTGAGAAGCAAGTAATCTCCATTAAAATAACTATGTGAGTTTATTGTCATTTTTTTCATATTTTTCTATCTTCCATCTTCTATCTTTATATACGTGCCTCCAACATCGATGACTTTTTCTTACAACACCCCAGCTTGCTCTAGGAGCCGCCGAGGCAACGGTAGGGACGGCTGGGTCACGTGGCCAGCGTCTGCCTCAGCCTTTGCTCTCCCTGTACGCGTCACCAGGGAGAACTCGTCCGTCTCCACCATAAGGAGATTACAGATGATTGTTTTTATTGACTAGCCTTCGCCACCGTTATCATAGCCGCTGTGTGGAGCGCCCATGAACAGACACACACACACACACACACACACACACACACACACACACACACACACACACACATACACACACACGCACACACGCACACATGCACACACACACACACACACACACACACACACACACACACACGCGCGCGCGCGCACACACACACACGCACGCGCGCAGCGCGCACACACACACACACACACACACACACACACACACACACACACACACACACACACACACACACACACACACACACACACACACCGTGTCTTTTGTTCCAGTCTCCGGCATTGTTCCTGCAAGCTCCAGACTCGGGGGTGATATGAATTTACTATGACAGTAAAGTACCAATTATGTGCATACATGACCACCATGGCCCCCAGTTAAGCTGTGTATGGAGTGGTAGTCCGAGCGGAGGGGGGAGGGGGGCGGCAGAAGGGCCAGTAGGATGAGCCAAGCTCGGACATCTCCAAGGGTCACAAAGGTAATTTGTTGTATGTATATTATTTTCAACCCAAACCCCCCCCCCACCTTCGCCTGCCCTGACTGGTCAAATAAGATGCTGGCACACCCAAGGGTGGGTGAAGTGATAGCAGGGTTGATCTGGTGTAGTGCTGGCCCACGCCGGAGCCCATCAGATACATCCATATCTGGAAACAGGCTGACTGCTATCAGGATTTGGGATTTAGTGTAACCAGGTTCCAAACTGTAATTAATTCACTTTATTGGTCTGATTGAGTTAATATTCAGATAACACGATTTGACAGTTGTATATTAAAAAAAAATCTTGCAGTTAGCCGTATTTCATTATGTGTGAAGTGTAGGGTGTGCGTTGAGTGTGTGTGAGAGTGTGTGTATGGGTCTGCAGGCAGGTGAGTGTTTGTGTGTGTGTGTGTGTGTGTGTGAGTGTATTAATGAGAGAGTGTGTATGTACAGTATATGTGTGTGTGTGTGTGTGTGTGTGTGTGTGTGTGTGTGTGTGTGTGTGTGTGTGTGTGTGTGTGTATGTGTGTGTATGTGCGTGCGTGCGTGCGTGCGTGCGCGTGTGTGTGTGTTTGTGCTCGTGCATGTGTGGGTGATTCTGAAATCTGTTTAAAAGCCCCTCTGGTTTTCCAATTAAGCACAGGAATCACACATGTCTAATTGTAATCGTCTTCTGTTTCTTCTACTTCTTCTTCTCCTTCTTCTTCTTCGTCCTATCTGCTCTCCCCCCTCACAATAAAGGTGTAAATCATCTTAACCGCTCACTGGCTATTATGACCAATTAATGCCTCCTGGTGGTGTTTTATTGTGTTATAAACTGCTATTGCTTGTGGTTCAGTGGGCAAACACAATGTGGGTCTGTGCTGCGTGCCACCGGGGGCTGCTGGGGCTCGGGTCCGGAGGGACGGAGGGGGACTTGGCACAGCCCACCGCCGCGGTGCTGCCACTCTAAATCAGGTTAGTTTTGGAGGGGATCCTAGTCGGCTCTTTAAGAGGCTTGTTAATGCCCCAGCCGAGGGCGGAATCACTACTAACGGCACTCCGTTCTTATAAACTCACATAAGCGCACTGTGTGAGTGCCGCACACACACACACACACACACACACACACGCACACACACACACGCACACACACACACACACACGCACACACACACACACGCACACACGCACGCACACACACACACAAATACACACACACACACACACACACAACGCACACACACACACACACAACGCACACGCGCACATACACAAATACACACACACACAAACACACACATGGACATGTGAGTGGCTGTGGGTGCAGATGTGTGTGTCTGTGTGTGTGTTTGGGTTCGTTCTTTAGTAGAGTAGATCAAGAGTGCAGTGATTCCCTGTCACAGGGAGTGGTGAAGTGCATACCTTATCTTTAGCATACTAAACGTTGGTGGGCTTCGTACCCATGTGGTGCACTCTGTTTTCATTCGACCTCCAGTGAATTTAACATGTAGATATGTTTAGGTGTTTGCCCTGGACGTACATTTGTCGCTCTGAGCTCAACAAGAAGCGCTGGGAAGAGAAAAAACCCAAGGCTGAGCAGAATGTCCCTCTATGGCCGCCCCGCGCGTTAGACCGTCTTCAAGGAAAGGTGCCTCTCGGTCGCCGTGGAAACCATGCCTCCCAGTATGCTTTGTGTGAATGACAGAAGGAAGGTGTGACTGAGTCTATGCCAGTGTGAATGGTCCCTGCTGGGAGCTATAGCGGCGCTCTGAGCCCTCCTCAGTTCAATTGCTAGCGTTTGCAGCAAGCTAATGCTCCTCTTTTGTTTTTCCACCTTTAAATGTATTCGAAAATATGTGTTATATCTTTCACTTGCATTTGATATCCCAACTCTCCCCTCTAAATTCATCAGCGTTGCCGCACAAAAAAAATAAAAAAATAAATGTAAGATATGATGTAATTCCTACCTCTGTTCACATGATCAAAGGCTTGTTTCCCCCTGAAGGAAAAGAGCAAATTCTAACAAGCGTGGAAGAAATGTAATTTTGCTGTTGATGGGAGTGAGTAGGACAAGTGCCCTGCCATGATTGGTTACAGCAACGGCAGTCTGTGCTCATTTTGCACCCCCCCCGTGTGCCCGTTCATGCGCGACAGCTCCAGGAGAGAGAGAGAGAGAGAGAGAGAGAGAGAGAGAGAGAGAGAGAGAGAGAGAGAGAGAGAGAGAGAGAGAGAGAGAGAGAGAGAGAGAGAGAGAGAGAGAGAGAGAGAGAGTGTGTGTGTGTGTGTGTGTGTGTGTGTGTGTGTGTGTGTGTGTGTGTGTGTGTGTGTGTGTGTGTGTGTGTGTGTGTGTGTGTGTGTGTGTGCGTGCGTGCGTGCGTGCGTGCGTGCGTGCGCTGCGGCGCGCGTGCGTGTGTGTGTGTGTGTCCTCTTCGAGGAGTAGACATGCATTTTCCTGCATGCTGAGCTCCAGCGGGTCTTGCCTTCTGACTGATTGTCGTTGGGGGAAAGGCCTCACCTGGTGTGTTTGTGTTTGTGCTTATGTGTGTGTTTGTGTGTGTGTGGGTGTGTGTGTATATATACTTTGATTGCATGCAAACTACCATGCATGAGTAAAGGGTCTGTTTCGTTTGTGTGAAAGAGCAGGGGAAGAAAAACATGACTCACACTTTAACTGTGATGTCCTACTCATCTAAACAGACATGCGTGTATCTGTGTGCGTGTGCATGCGCGCGTGTCTGTTCGTGTGCATGCGTGTGTGTGCGTGTGTATGTATGTGTGTGCTGCAACTTCAACTGCCCTGCTCATTTAAACCGACGTGTGTTAGTGTGTGTGTGTGTGTGTCGTGTGTGTGTGTGTGTGTGTGTGTGTGTGTGTGTGTGTGTGTGTATGTGTGTGTGTGTGTGTGTGTGTGTGTGTGCGAGTATATAGAGTGAGGGTGTGTGTGACTATTAAATGCACAATTCCCTTTTAAGAGCAGTAAATCCTCAACGTTTGTTGTTTACGTGCATATATTTGATTTATTTGCAAGTTTCAGTTGTGATCAACAGTGAAACGTTCAGCAGAGAGACATAAAACAGCTGCCGTTGCTGTCCCTCACTCAGAGGGAACATCTGCTCTGGTTTCTCCGCAGCTTGACAAGAGAAGTATTAGACATTTAGGCGCTTATGATGCTTATTTTGACAACCCCCCCCCCCCCCAAAAAAAGGGCTTACTGTTTGGGGTTGTTATACTGTTTGTGTTGTTATACTGTTTGCATTGTTTTACAGTTTGTCTTGTCTGACTGTTTGTGTTGTTTTAATGTTTGTGTTGTACTTTTTCTAATTTTGCTGCTCCAGTGGTATCCATTTAGCCTAATAGGACCATGGACCCTTCAGATCTACCTGAGGTCTACAGTACCGTATATTCTAAAAAGCAGCGACAAGATGTTTCGTTAGTACTTGTGCAAACTTTATCTGCTTTAATCCGACTCTCAGTTGCTAACACGTGCATACACAACAGTGAACATTGTGCAAATGTATATTTATATTCATTACTAGGCAATGGGCTGTACCCTCACCAAACATGTGCTCCTGTATGTTTTAGATAGAAGAACACACAATGTTTAGTGAAAGTGCTGAATAGCCTCTTACTCCAAATCGACAGTATATTACAAAGGTAATTTGATGGAGCGTGCAGTGTGGCCTTGTTCATTTGTCATCTGTTTGTTATTGACTTACCTAGCCTCTTTTGATTTTAGCATTCACAGTCATCAACAGGGAACATACAAAAGTTCAACTAATGTGTTTTCCTCTATGAAAGAAATTCATGTTGAAAGTTTCATGGGATTCGTTCAGCACTTCTCTTTTCACTTGTACTGCAAAAACTTGTTTGCCAGCGGGGACTGTGGATTGCAAAGATAACATTTTGAATCTATTCATGAGTTGGCGCAATGTCAAAATATAATAGATCAAAGGAGAGGAGAAGAGGTCAAGTTATTGTGAAAATAATAGGATGAAACAAATAGAGGCTGGATGCTGAAAAATAGCCTCCCCGGACTAAAGAAGATGGAGTCATAGGTACGGTGACGAGCAGGGCAGCCAAGACGTGAGAGAGGGCAAGGAGCAGGCAATGACAGACACACGGCATTCTGACACACAGGTTCCAGGGAAATAATCATAAGATAAATCCTGTCCTCTCATCTCTTTCACTCCTCTCCTCTATCTTATTTCCCTGTCTTGTTCGGTCTCTCCGTATGCACTCTTCTCTCTTCACCTCTTCTCTCCTCTCCTCCCTTCCTCCTCTTCTATCCTTTCATTTTCTTTCCTTTCTCCTTCTCTCCATCTCTCCGCCTCTCTCCTTCTCTACTTGTTTCTTCTCATCTCCTCTCCCATTCTCTGTTCTCCATTCCATCCCTCCTCTTTCCTCCCTCCCCTCCCCTCCCCTCTCCTCTCCATCTCTCCTATCTCCTCCCTCCTCCCTCCTGCCTCCTTGTCTCCTCTCCTCTGTTCACCCTGCATACCTCAGCAGCCTTTCCTCCCAGTTTGTCTGTGTTGGCATGAGCCTCGCTGGCTCTGCCCCTGCTTGCCCGTACTTTATGCTGATTGGACCAGCTGTTCCACTTAAATTCACCATGGCAACCACAACCTGTCGCCTAGCAACCCTACTCTTCTCCCTGAATTCTGGCCAATGATCTCCACAGGCAGAGTGGGGAGAGAAAAGGCGAGGAGAGATTGAAAATTCCCTCAGATTTTTCCCTGTGTGTGATGTGACAGAAAAATGCTCATTCTGACGAGGCGGCTAAATGCTTACTGTGTGTATGTGGGTCAGAGGGATCTGCGGCTAGCACCAAATATGGCTTGCAGGCATACAAGCGTTGGAATAATTGTGTGTGTGTGTGTGTGTGTGTGTGTAGTTGTGTGTGTGTGTGTGTGTGTGTGTGTGTGTGTGTTGTGTGTGTGTGTGTGTGTGTGTGTGTGTGTGTGTGTGTGTGTGTTTGTGTGTGCGTGCGTCTGTGTGCGCGTGCGTCTGTGTGCAAATGTGTGTTTGTGTGTGTGTATGTGTGAGAGTGTGCAATTGTTTGTGTGTGTGTGTGGTGTGAGAGAGTGTGCAATTGTTTGTGTGTGTGTGTGTGTGTTGTGTTTTGTGGAAATATGTGTGTTTGTATCTGTGTGTGTGTGTGTGTGTGTGTCGGGTTTTGTGTGTGTGTGTGTGTGTGTGTGTGTGTGCTTCTCCCTGCCTGCCTGTCTCCTGTGGACTGGACGTGTGTTCTCAGGCGTGGTGGGAGCATGCGTCCACGCAGCCTCATGCTAAAGAATTCATGGCTCTGCCGCTCCCAGAGGCCCAGGCTGTCAGTGCACAACCGCATGGCCCCAGCATACTAATCAGGGACCTGCATGGACATGTGCACACACACACACACACACACTCACACACACACACACACACACACACACACACACACACACACACACACACACACACACACACACACACACACACATGCACACAAATGCGCACACACACACTCGCACACAAATACCGCAAACACGAACACACTCGTACACACAAACCCCCCCACACGCACACACACACATTTCTACATATACAGTTTTGCACATGTTCCCATAAAATGTTACATTTGCTAATGAACACACACCGACACATAATGTGCAAACGTTCCCGTTAGCCAACGCAGTCGATGATAAACGGACACGCGTACGGTACAGATAGCGGGCAGGCGGGCCCTGTTGCTAGTACTCCGCAGGGCTACCTCCGGCGCTTGTCACCACGGACCTCAAACTCTGGTCGTCGTTTCCTTCCACCAGCGGTGGCGCCCGCGGCACCGCCCTCTCCACCGGAGGAAACGGCAGCCGGTTCCTGCGGTCACGCGGGCGTATTTAATCACATTTATTTTAGAAGGTTTACTTATTTCTTGGCTGCACCTTGAGCTCATTACCCACAGTGACACACAGACACAGGCACAGAGATGAGAGTTTGGACCGCACGGGGCTGTTGAGTTCTCTACCTTCTTCACACGTCGGGGATTAATCAGTTGCTTAACTTGTCGGAGTCCTCAGGAGTCCATCCCTGTACCGGGAGATCCAGGGGAATCCCCCGGGATCTTATCAGGATCCGGTACGACCTGAGGACTTAGCTCAAGGGCTGCGAGAAGTTCTACTTTATTTTCATCTGCTTACTTTCTGCAACCATCATGAATCTACCATACATCCATCATACATCCATCATACACCATCATGCACCATCATACATACATCTTACATCTCCCATACATCCATCATACATCCATCATACTTACACCATATATCCCCATTAAACTCCCCCCAGTTTGCACGTAGCTGCCTTTCACTCATATTCAGTCATTAATAATTCTGTATACAATTAATATCTGCTCTTTTCTCCAGCCATCAATATTTTCCTGTTGTCTTCATTTGCTCGGTTTTAATGATGCAAACTCATATTACCTTAGAGATGAATAACTTTTGACATCAGTATCTCTGTCAAAACTTCTACCCCCCTCTCTTCTGTCAAATTACCTTGTGTTACAGACACCCGCTGCTTCAGCTCCTAACGCCATTGCCACGTGCAGACAAACACACACACACACACACACACACACACACACACACACACACACACACACACACACACACACACACACACACACACACACACACACACACACACACACACACACACACACACACACACACACACACACACACACACAAACACACCCACCCACACACACCTCCAGCACCGCCTTGCGGTGTGTTTCTCCATGAGGGATCTTCCTCTGCTTCCGTATTCTCCTCCTTACTCTGTATCCAGGGAGCGGTTGCATAACGGCTCACACCTCAGAGCCCTAGATAAGACTTTTGTCTTAACTGCAACCCAGTAGCTGGCAGACTGCTCCTGTGTTCCCGTGGTGGAGAACACAGTCGGCTAATACTTGTATTTGGCTAACCGATAGGGCTTGCACATCAGAATGCATCATGGGATCTTTTGTTGGCGATACTCCACCATACTGAGAGGGATCAAGAGAGTTTCATTCACTTAAATATACCAGGCTTATGAAATCTTGCATGAGAAATGCCGTGGCAGCTTAAAATTACAATGACTCCACATAATGCCAAATAATTTCATAATAAATGACTAAACAATGACCAAATAAACATCGCCACCAACAAAATAATTATTCGAATGCTCCTGTCCTTACAAAATGGCGACGGTCTTTGCGTTGTGACGTTTTGATGTGCAAGCCTGCTACATGAGAGGGAAGGAAGGGGAGGAGATAAGCAGATGTATTGAATCACATTCACACCACATTGCACGCACATAACAACACCATCTCCACATTGAGATGCTCTCACACAAAATAAGCATGCATGCAGTGTTCATTAAAGTCAAGGGCAGACAGGGCTCCTAGCATGATTGAGATGGGTTTCTTGAGAGGCTGCCGGTTGGGCTTTCTATGGGGGCAGCTTCCCTTCATTCAGGACTGAGAAGGGCTCGAAGGGGTTAAAGTGTGACCTCTAAAGCGTCTGGGCTCCCCCCCCCCCCCCCCCCCCCCCGTTCCAAGCAGGGTGGGGCTCGGCACATGTTCTCATCAATGTGACAAAGTGACACTGCAATAACTGCAAATGTATT
>NC_082382.1:16595480-16612980 GCF_031168955.1 Gadus macrocephalus
ACCCTAAAAGACAACCATGATAGACCATACACACTCTGCCACTGTGTGCAGAGGCTGAGGTAAACCACATGTTCTATAAAGCGAGACTAGGCGTCCATGGAAGGGGAGCAGGACCAAAAAGGAGGGGAAGAACACACAAAAAAGAGATGGTTAAATTAGTTGAAGGGAGAAGACAGCGGAAAGACACAATGCCTAAAAAATAAGGAAGGTGAAGAGAGTAAGAAGAGAGAGAGAGGAGCAGAGGAGAAGCAGGGGGGGGGGGGACCGCCAGGATGAAAGAGATGGTGACACGGGTAGCAGGAAGAAGAGACTAAGTGGTAGGAAGCACGGGGTTGGAGCCGGGCGAGGGAAGGACGGGGCACGTCTTAATGACTGGGCAGGGGGCCTCCATTAAGGGCCAGAGGGTAGGTGGTCGAGGGGCAGGGGCAGGGGGAGGCCAGGGGCCAAAGGGGCGGAGGGGATCCCAGGGGCCAAAGGAGGGGCCAGAAGTCGGCCAGGAGCCTGGGCTCCGGCCCATTCAGCAGCCGACCTTGTAATCACACAGAGAGTTGAAAAGCAATTAACTGGGGCAATTATAGTGCCCCGAGAAGGAATGAATGGTTGGTTAAGTAAAGCTGTGTGTCACTGAATAGAGATTAATTGATGAGGGGAATATTTCAAGGTCTTTATTTTGACGCTTGTACTTGTTGAAAGCCAACGTGTTTCCCGCGTCTCGCCAGCAGTACAGGCAGTGCAGCCATTCTTCTGTTCTTCTCTCGTTAAAAGGTGCTCGTATCGAGGAAATGGACGTAAATGCCAGAAATAAACGTAATTATATTATGCCCTTAAGAGGGCCCCATTGTACTACGCCAACTGTTTATATTGCAACATTATGGCATGTCTAATGCACGACACTTGGCACTCTGCGTGGCATTTTGACAACTTTTCTGGCATTTTGACAGCATTTTATATTCCGCTAACAAGATATTTCCGTTTTAATTTGGGTGTGTGTGTGCGGTTAAACAGGGAAGCTCTGTTTTAACCTCCTACCTATCAAAACACTGTCTCCCCGTTCGCCCAGAGTGCTGGGAGGGGAGGACTCTCTCTCTCTCTCTCTCTCTCTCTCTCTCTCTCTCTCTCTCTCTCTCTCTCTCTCTCTCTCTCTCTCTAACTGAGACGTGGAAACCCCAGGTCGCCAGCCCAGCCGTGGTTTTCAGAAATCGCTCCTGACTCTGGAGAAATAATGTCTTCTGATGTCATTTATACAAAGCTTTTTCAGCAGGACAAGCTAGCGGCGGAGCGTAGCTTCCGCGCGGCGAGGTGCGTGAGTCGCACACGGTGGAGATTAAAAGAAGGCTCGAGCAGTGTTGATGTGGCACAATTTAGATTAAAAAGACAGCTATCTCCCACTGTGTACCCCATCTAAGTAGAAGGAATTGTGTGGTGAGATGAGGACCTTAATACCTGCAGGCGGGCCACTCAGATAGGGATCTGGCGCTCGCTTCAGCCTGATATTATTTAAATGTTTGGGCGGAGAATGGTCGTCCTCCTCGTGCACGTTTATTCTCAGGCCTATAGATAAATGATCCCATTTTATGTGGTGTTCATACGTGGCCCACCTCTCGCTGCTCCCTGAATGCAGATTACTGATCCGGTTATCAATCAATCATTCAGTTTGGGTGTGTATTTATCAATGTTTCAGCAAGCAACAAGGCAGTAAAATGGTTGAAGTTATGTGTTTTCCCGTTTGCTGGGAGACAGTCCAATTAAAAATGGGTCCATGTTTTTTTGCCCAACTTCCCTTCATTTTTCACAGTAATTAATGTGTGTGTGTTGTGCGTGTGTGTGTGTGTGTGTGTGTGTGTGTGTGTGTGTGTGTGTGTGTGTGTGTGTGTGTGTGTGTGTGTGTGTGTGTGTGTGTGTGTGCATGTGTGTGTGTGTGTGTGTGTGTGTTGCATGTGCACGTGTGTGTCTAGTTATCAGTGAGGGCCAGCCATGCTTTCGTCTCACTCGGCCTCATACTCAGTCAACGGTGAAGGAAATAGCAGAAAGAACCCTGTCACTCATACACACACACACACACACACACACACACACACACACACACACACACACTCACACACACACACACACACACACACACACACACACACACACACACACACACACAATGGCGCACACACACACACACCCCTGCATGTGCACTTGCACGCAGACACAAATATAAACATTCATTGAATACTATTCATGTACATGAAGATACATTAGCATTCAAATGCATTTGTGTGAACTTTGGGTGTCGTTGGAATAACTTGAGTTGGTGCTTTACCAGAATGTAGTCAGTGACATTAAATGGTTCATCTTCATTGACTTTTAATTGCTATACTTGTGTGTAAAATAAATAAATAAATAGAAGTATGAGAAACCCAAATATGCCATGACATTGATATGCTAGGCCCGTGATCATTATAACGTTAATTAAGCCAATTAACCTAGTGGAATATTTCAGTATTGACTGATCCCTTCCCAGATACACCAAAAGGACAAGCGCTGTTTCATATCATTAGCATAAACAAATGAGGGCATCACTCCCTCGTTAGGCCAGCTATGTCTCATTAGTGCCACAGCTGAACAAACCCCCTGATTAGACCCCACTGTATTCCTTTGAAGCCGGCAGGAGGGAGTGAGAGAGAGTGAGAGAGAGGGAGAGAGAGAGAGGGAAAGAGAGAGAGAGAGAGAGATAGGCTCTATATTTTTTAATGAAGCTCATTTGCATGGACAATTCTAAAAGCTAATTATTGAGATTCCTTGCGCTTGGGTGTTTTTCTAGCTCGTCGGAGAGCGTGTGTCAGTGGAACCGTTTCTACCTTTGCCTTGACGGGATAAAAGAACACAGCCAGTGAGGGAGGCTAAGGCCTGTGTTGTAGTCTAACGTAGGGAGGCCAAGGCCTGTGTTGTAGTCTAAAGTAGGGAGGCCAAGGCCTGTGTTGTAGTCTAAAGTAGGGAGGCCAAGGCCTGCGTTGTAGTCTGAGGAAGGCCAAGGCCTGTGTTGTAGTCTATAGCAGGAAGGCCAAGGTGAGTGTTGTAGTCTATAGCAGGAAGGCCAAGGTGAGTGTTGTAGTCTATACTAGTGAAGCCATGGTCTGTGTTATAGTCTATAGTAGGGAGGCCAAGGAATGTGTTGTAGTCTATAGTAGGGAGGCAAAGGTGAGTGTTGTAGTCTAAGGGAGGCCAAGGTGTTGTAGGGTGTCTATAGTGAGGGAGGCCCAGGAATGTTGTAGGCAGGGTGTCTAGCCTACAGTGATGCAGACCAAGGTTTGTGTTATAGGTTGGTGGTTGTCTATTGTAAGGGAGGCCAGGGTGTGTGAAGGTGTGTTGTAGGTTGGAGGTTGTCTACAGAGGCTGTTTGGTGACGCTGGGAGGCTACTAACTAGCAGCTAACATTAAGAAGGAAATGTGTATAATTATTGTTCATAGCTGCAAGCATGACATTATTATTATTATTATTATTATTATTAATTATTATCACGATTATTGTTTATTATTATATTTAAAAAGCTAAAAATATTAAGAATCATGAACATCATCAGCACCACCACCATCATCATCAGCAGCATCATCAACACCATCATCATCATCACTACCATCCTCACATTAATAATGAATTAAAAAATACAATTTGCTTCATTATTTTCTCATGAAGAGGAATGGGAGCGTGTGAGCCCTGTAATTACTTTGCCTCTGGTGGGTGGGGCTATTGATTGAGGCAGTAGGGCTGTGGGCCCGGGCTACTCCCTGAAGAGAGCTGCAGGCGGACAGGGACCAGGCGAAGAAGGGAGAGCAGAGGGGGAGTGGAGAGGGAGACGTGGAGGCTGTGTGGCATGCATGGATCTGGAGGTGACAGGGCAAGCATGGCATGTGTGTGTGTGTGTGTGTGTGTGTGTGTGTGTGTGTGTGTGTGTGTGTGTTTGGGTGTGTGTTTGTTTGTTTGTGTGTGTTTGTGTGTGTGCGTGTATGTGTGTGTCAGTGTGTGAGTGAGTGTGTGTTTGTGTGCGTGTTTGTTTTTGTGTGGGATCACATGTTCCTATGTTCGTGCGCACAAGAGAGAAATGTAAAATAACGGAGAAAGCAGGAGGAGAACAACAGAGAGAGAGAGAGAGAGAGAGAGAGAGAGAGAGAGAGAGAGAGAGGGAAAGAGAGAGGAAGAGAGAGGGGGATAGAAAGGGAGAGAGGGACTGAGATAGAGTGAAAGAGAGAAAGAGAGAAAGACAGCGAGGAGGAGATAGTGAGAGAGAGAGAGCGATAACGATGAGATGAGAGCGAGCCAGAGAGAAAGGAAGAGAGAGTGAGAGAGGAGGGGAGAGAGAGAGAGAGGAGGAGAGGTGTGATATTATCAATTAAATAACCCTCCCACGCAGCATCTGGTGTTCCCTGTCAGGCCTTCTGTCTCTTCATCTCTTCTCCCACTGTGATTTCATTTGTTGTCTTTCCCTCTTTATTCTCTTCCCTTTTTATGTTGTTTGTGCTTACCTCACTACCGGCAGTCGTATGGCTCACCGTTACCATCGGTGCAACTTTTCAAACTATACTAAAAGGCAGCCTTACTTTGCGCCTTGTTGTATGCCTTTAAAAAGCAACGCAAACCTTGCGTTTATATTTGTATGGATTGTACTCAGGTTTGTGAGTTAAATTGCAAGAGAGCAGGAGATAATAAAATAATGGCAAGTAAACTGTGTGACATTGTGCATTCTTCTTTATTAATGTATTCACATACAAAAAAAGCGCCCACACACACACACACACACACACACACACACACACAAGCATACACACACACACAAACACACACAGACACACATACACACAATTGAGTTAACCGTATGTACATTGTGCATACTTCTTAATTAATGTATTCAGATCCAAGCCATTTGGTTGATTATGCTATGCTGCTTGTTGGCTTGTTACGCAATTAGCTTTGTAGCTTGAGTCAGTATGGATAATTCTTTATTTTTGTGTGTGTGTGTGTGTGTGTGAGTGTGTGTGTGTGTGTGTGTGCGCGTGCGCGCGTGCGTGCGTGCGTGTGTGTGTGTGTGTTGGTGTGTATGTGTGTGTGTGTGTGTGTCACTCCTTCTCTTGTAGTGCTTGAAGCCACTGATGAGACGATGAAGTCTTCCAATTTATGCATTTGTGGGAGTTGCGCTTTAGTTTTGATGTCTGATTCCAAGATGAGAGAAGGATAAAAAGAAAAATTAATTTGAAGATTTTGGGTTCCGAATCACCAGCTGGGGTAATACTGTAATCAGAATGACCGGAAAAAATTTAAGATAGGACATTTTGATGGTGTCTTTAAAAAGCGCATGAATTGAAAATATGAAATGTCCCAATTTCGGGTTGTAGCTGTTTGCTGTCAACACTAAATAAACATTATTAGATGGTGTTTGTGCTCATGTGTGTGTGTGTGAGTGCGTGTTTGTGTACGTGTGCTTGTGTGTGTGTGTGTGTGTGTGTGTGTGTGTGTGTGTGTGTGTGTGTGTGTGTGTGTGTTTGTGTGTGGGGTGTGTGTGTGTGTGTGTGTGTGTGTGTGTGTGTGTGTGTGTGTGTGTGTGTGTGTGTGTGTGTGTGTGTGTGTGTGTGTGTGAGTGAGTGAGTGCATGCATGCATGCGTGTGTGTGTGTGTGTGTGTGTATGTGTTTGTGTATGCGCGTGTTTGTGCGTGTGTATGTGTGTTTGTCACATTAAAAGGACACTTCTGTTTCATGTGGCTGATTTGTGAATCTAGGTCAGAGGAGTGAATCAGGCAGCCTTGGGAGCAGCCGTCTGCATCAGTCTGCATAGCTACACAAGACATACACAGACACAGACACACACAAACACACACACTCATACATACACACATACACATGCACTCAAACAGACACATGCACACGCAAACACACACACACACACACACACAATTAAACACACAAACACATATAGAGACACATACACAAACACTACTTCAAACTGCCACTAGACAACAACCCAATCCTCTCTCATAAGGGATCAACAAGGGCCAAATACAAGCCCTCAATAATTCAAACAAAAATTGTTACATCAATTTCCATTACCTCCTCTGTCACATTTGTATAGTCTGCGCTTGAAAAATGGGGGCACAGTTTTTACCAGATAGAGTTCTGTTTGCAAATATGGTAAGAGGGACTCCAAAGAGGTGAGAACGAGAGGGCTTTAAGTTTGCACTCTTTAGTAAAAAATAAAAAGGAAAAAGACACACAAATCTGTTGGATAATGACATGTTTCTCTGTTAGAGGGAGGCATGTTAGACTAACTTTCAAATCTCTGTGTAAGACAAAATAATGAGGCAGCAGACAGCGCAAACTTCAGAGAGAGCGGGAGCGAGAGAAAGTGTGATAGGCAGAGAACGCGAGAAATGGAAGAAGAGACACACACACAGGAAGAGACAGCATGCCGGAGAGAGAGAGAGAGAGTGAGAGCGATAGAGGGAGATAGTGAGCGACAAAACAGAAAAATCATCAGAATGTCTGATCTCAGCCTTCTCTCAGAGAAAGTTTCTGCTCTCACTCTCGTCTCTCTCGCTCTGTTCCCGTCATCCCCTCTGTTTTCTGAGTGTCCAGATGCTTGTTCAAAACTTTCTCTTCCTCCAATACGCCTACTGATCAACCAGCGGACAGCTGTACTCGGCTTACTCTCAAATGGTGGAAGGGCTCTCTGGAAACGGGACTCATTTGAATGTAGTGCATAAACAGAGCCAGTGTCATGTGTGAGAGTTGTTGGAGTGTGTTTCGGAGCTTGCAGTCTATTTGACTCATAGCTGTGTAGGTTTACTCAATGTGCCTTTTGCTAGGCATGTTATCTCCGGGCTTTAAGGGTTTGGCAGCATGTATGGGTGTGTGTGTGCATGCATTGCATGCTTTGAGTGTATGTGTGTGTGCATGTGTGTGTGCATGTCTTGTGTGTGTGTGTGTGTGTGTGTGTGTGTGTGTGTGTGTGTGTGTGTGTGTGTGTGCGTGCGTGCGTGCGTGCGTGCGTGCGTGCGTGCGTGCGTGCGTGCGTGCGTGCGTGCGTGCGTGCGTGCGTGCGTGCGTGCGTGCGTGCGTGCGTGCGTGCGTGCGTGCGTGCGTGCGTGCGTGCGTGCGTGCGTGCGTGCGTGCGTGCGTGCGTGCGTGCGTGCGTGCGTGCGTGCGTGCGTGCGTGTGTGTGTGTGCGTGAACATGTGTGTTCATCCATGTATTTGTGAGTTTAATTGTGGGTCTGCATGTGAATGTACATTTACTTTCACATTTGAGGTTGTGTGTGTGGTTAGATGTGGTTGTGTGTGTGTGGTTGTGTGTGTGTGTGTGTTTGTTCAGGGATGTGGTTGTGTGTGTGTGTGTGTGTGTGTGTGTGTGTGTGTGTGTGTGTGTTTGTTCAGGGATGTGGTTGTGTGTGTGTGTGTGTGTGTGTGTGTGTGTGTGTGTGTGTGTGTGTGTGTGTGTGTGTGTGTGTGTGTGTGTGTGTGTGTGTGTGTGTGTGTGTGTTTGTTCAGGGATGTGGTTGTGTGTGTGTGTGTGTGTGTGTGTGTGTGTGTGTGTGTGTGTGTGTGTGTGTGTGTGTGTGTGTGTGTGTGTGTGTGTGTGTGTGTATCCGTGGGACAGAGTAGCGTGCTCTGATGGATGTTAACGTGGCCTGACGCGTGGGTGTCCCCCGAGGCAGTGAACATGGCCAGCTAGGATGGAGGGAGTGGCGAGGAACAGAGGAGAGGACACGAGGAGAGGAGAGGAGGAATAAGGAGGGGCGCACTCACTCCTTTAATCTGCTTCTTCTTCACAGAACTGGAGCAGGGAAGAGGCACTGAACCGCCCAATGAATAAATAAAAGATCCCCCCCCACACACACACACACACACACACGTACACACCACACAAAGGTACACACCACACACGCACCCACACACACACCCACAGACACACAAACACCACACATGCACACACACACACCAGACACACACTAACACACCACACACATACCACACACGCACACAGCACACATACACTAACACACCCCGCAAATACAACACACGCACACCGCACACACACACACTAACACACCAAACACATACCACACACGCACACCGCACACACACACACTAACACACCAAACACATACCACACACGCACACACTCACACACACACACACACACACACACACACACACACACACACACACACACACACACACACACACACACACACACACACACACACACACACATATACACCTACTCCCCTCTTCTCCCCTCCCCTTCCCTTAACATGCTGCCTGAAGCCCTGTACAGAAGCACTTAAAGGCATTTTAACAAAAGAGTCACTTCATTAAATATGGACTTCCTGTCCACCGAAAAAAATGAAAGAAAACCTACAAGGAAACCTCTCCGACTTTTTACATGGCAAGGCATATGGTGGTAGAAGTAAGGTGGGGGAAAACCATTACACATAGCAAGTCAGAGAGAGATAGATGCAGAGGGACGGAGAGAGAAGTGAGAGAGGGATAAACAGAGCGAGAGAGGAGAGGAGAAAATGAGAGTAAGAATGCACAATGCACAGTAGACAGCAGAAAAACGAAACCATTACGCTCTGTGGAAAAGAAAAAAAAGAGAAACAGGGTAGGGCGAAAGAGAAAATGATTGCACTTCAGAGTGGCTAAACACAAATAAACAAAAGCCTGAAATCTCCCCTCCTGGCTCCTGCAGTCGTCGTCAGCAGAACCTCTGAGCATTAACCAAGCCTGGACTCACACAGAGCGTCTCGGGTCACCGGCTGCGCGTCACCTGCATTACATATTCCTTTGTGCTGAGCAATCTTCCCCATAAAGCCCATATAGGACACCTAAGAGAGGGTCCCCAAAGAGAGCCATTAAGAGCAACAATCACATGAGGAAGGAGGAAAAAGGGCGACCATCGGCAGTCAGAGAGGAGAAGAAAGAAGTTTTAAATGTGATTTTTCTCAGTTCTGACCGAAAAAAAAAAGGAAAACTCAACCTCCCAAACGAGCTTGAAATGTGATTAGCGACAAAGAGCACAGCGGAATATTTGAAGTCATGGAAAATGTTCGCACCTGGTGTCTGATCGCGAGCTGGCTGTTTTCATAAGCCTTTGAAGGCTATGAATAAAAGATGGATGGATGTGCCTACATTAGCCAGTGCTGCATCAAAATTAGCCATTTGTTGTCATTAAAACTGTCTCCGTTCCAATATGCTATTCAAAATATATATCATCTCTGACCCCTTGTGGCCATGGCACCTGTCCCGGTATGGTGACATCATGTCACATGCCTCTTCTCTCTCTGTCTCTCTCTCTCTGTCTCTCTCTCTCTCTCTCTCTCTCTCTCTCTCTCTCTCTCTCTCTCTCTCTCTCTCTCTCTCTCTCTTCTCTATCTCTCTCACACACACACACACACACACACACACACACACACACACACACACACACACACACACACACACACACACACACACACACACACACACACAAACCCATACACCCACACACCCACAAACACAAACCCATACACCCACACATACACACACACACACATTTTCGGGCCAAGCGGCATAAAAGCGCCCTGTGCTGTTTTGGACATTCTCCCCCACAGCAGAAACACACTCTCACTCTCTCTTTGATCTCGTCATTGTTTCTGGCATCAGCTTGATGGTCGCTTGGAGACTCTGAAGGCAGCGAGGAGCATAGTTGGAGGAGGAGGAGGAGGAGGAGGAGGAGGTGGAGGAGAAGGAGGAGAAGGAGGAGGAGGAGGAGGAGGTGGAAGTGGAGGAGGAGGAGGAGGAGGAAGAGGAAGAGGTGGAAGAGGAGGAGGAGGAAGTGGAAGAGGAGGAGGAGGAGGAGGAGGAGGAGGAGGAGGAGGTGGAGGAGCAGGAGAAGGAGGAGGTGGAGGAGGTGGAGAGTGAGGAGGAAGAGGAGGAGGAGGTGGAGGAGCAGGAGGAAGAGGAGGTGGAGGAAGAGGAGGAGGCTGTGGTACCTTGAAGGGGTGCGGATGGGACTCCAAAGTGGGTCAGAGTAAAAATACCTTCAACAATTATTCATGGGATACCTCACCCGTACACTCCCCCCACCCCCGCACACATCGTGCCACAGATCTGCATTGCACTGCAGCGAAGGGAGAAGGAGAGAGGCAGGAGGGGAGTGAGAGAGAGCGCCATGGAGAGGGAGGGGTGAGAGAAGAGGAGGAATATGAGATTGGCGGGGGGGTAAGGGACGTGAAAGACATAGAGTACATAGTGGGCGCCATGTTGACTTGCCCCGGCTGGGTTCATCATGATGAAACGCGGAGGCAATACGGCTCATCTGTGCAGGGGCAGGTTTCTGTGTTCTCCCCCTGGGTGCTGCTACATGCTACCGCTAGCTGGGTTTAGCACAGCATCCACTGCAGCATTTCACAACGTGAGGTGCGGGGGGGGCCTTAGAAGCAAGACGGGGGTGGGTTAGGGAAGACGTGAAATCTCTGTGATTAGCTGTACAAAGATACACGGGCACATGAATGGCTATCATGGCCAGGGTCTCTCTCAGGGACTTGCTGTTGGATTCTTTAAAGGTTGGGTCAGCAAGTGGGGAAATGTTCCTTCTCTTTGGTACACAATGATGATTGGTGGGTGAATAAAAGCTGGTCAGGGATTGGTGGAGAGAGGCGGGACTAAGCAGCGTTGTGGTTATACAGGCCCTGTATGGCTTCAGCGTCAATCCACACATTAATCAGAGTCAACAGATGGATCAAAAGAGCCTCCTTGACCATTATTACTGAGCTTAACTTTGATGTGCGGTGTGTGTGTGTGTGTGTGTGTGTGTGTGTGTGTGTGTGTGTGTGTGTGTGTGTGTGTGTGTGTGTGTGTGTGTGTGTCTGTTTGTGTGTGTGTGATGTGTCTGTGTACTTGCACATGAGCGTGTGTGTGTGTCTGTGCATTGACATGGACACGGTCACCTATATGTATTTGCCCTTAAATATGTGTACTAGCACAAGCCATAGGATACCCAGGATGCATAATTACACTCTGTATCCTTGTGCGCATGAGTGCAGTGTGCAGCTCAGCGGCAACGGGAAAACAAGACTGCACTGCCTCTCAGTGGTCATGTAGTGTCAGCGCAGCGTGCTTAATGCTTGCCTCACAAAAAGTCAATATCAAATGATGTGGCCCCATTGTATGGCGGCTGAGCCTGCAGTTACCATGGAGACCTGGATCTGCAGCACCCACTGTGCACGTGTGTTACACATGGTCATTGTGCCTGATTCGTGGGTGCAACACAAGGGTTATTCCATTGTCGACTGTGAGTCGAGACTCTCTGATTGTGTGTGCGTGTGTGCGTGCGTGCGTGTGTGTGTGTGTGTGTGTGTGTGTGTGTGTGTGTGTGTGTGTGTGTGTGTGTGTGTGTGTGTGTGTGTGTGCGTGCGTGCGTGCGTGTGTGTGTGTGTGTGTGTGTGTGTGTGTGTGTGTGTGTGTGTGTGTGCGTGTGTGTATGTTTGTGTGCGTGCGTGATTGTGCACGGGCGTGCGAGAGTTTGTGTGTGTGTGTGTGTGTGTGTGTGTGTGTGTGTGTGTGTGTGTGTGTGTGTGTGTGTGTGTGTGTGTGTGTGTGTGTGTGTGTGTGTGTGTGTGTGTGTGTGTGTGTGTGTGTGTGTGTGTGTGTGCGTGCGTGTGTGTGTGCGTGTCTGTGTGCGTGTCTGTGTGTGGGTGAACTAATGGGCTACCTTGCGTTCCTGGTGAGCTGACATTTCTACACCCCGAAATGGTAATTGTTGTGAATAAACTAATACAGGACATTAATGAATACATATAAAATACTGCATTAAAGCCAATCTTACCTTCAACGCGTACATTTACTTCAGCGTTGACGTGATGTCAGCCGTCTACTAGTGAAGTTGTGAGCTTTCCTGCCCTCTGCTGGCTATCGTTGGCTCTCGCATTTATTAATCAGAGAGCGCGTAACAGGGCTAAGTTTAAGATAACTAAATTAAATTGGTCATCAGCACTATTGATGAAACCTCTTATTCAAGTTAGTTGTGTTTCTAATGGAATATTTTAACAGAGCTTCGCGAAGTTTTGCAGTAATGTATTGTCCATGTTTGTTTTGTAATGATTGTAGCCCAATACTATTTAAATACTTAATTATTGGCTGATCAAGTTGAGTGTAGTTGTGCAGTTCTGTTTCGTTGTTTTTTTTCCGATTCATTGCGCAGAAAACGCTTAGATCATTATAACATTATAAAATTGAAGCCAACCCCTAGAACATAGTTTGTAGTTGTACCTGAAACTAGTTGTAGTTTCAGGTTCTAGTGGTGTAGTGTGCCCTTTTCGACACAGGGTGGCAGCCCTAACACTATCTTTATAGGCCATGCTCAAACCAAACACCTGTTTAAAATGATGCTCAACAATGATTCATTCGTACAAATGTCTAAATCCAGTTACATATCCAAATGATCAGAATGATTTTCTCATTTAAATATTAACAATTTTAGTAGACCGACCAAATGCAATGTCAAATAGAAGCATGGCAACTTCTTAGTGACTAATAGAGGTTAATGGATATTAACTGTGACAAAAGATACAATAACAACTAATTGATCAGTGAATTCTGAATAAATAACAGCCACACACGCATGTGTGTGTGTGTGTGTGTGTGTGTGTGTGTGTGTGTGTGTGTGTGTGTGTGTGTGTGTGTGTGTGTGTGTGTGTGTGTGTGTGTGTGTGTGTGTGTGACTGTGTGTGTGTGTGTGTGTGTGTGTGTGTGTGTGTGTGTGTATTTGTGTGTGTAATGTACCTACAACCCTACATACATACATACATATATATATATATATATATATATACATGGAGAGAGAGAGAGAGAGAGAGAGAGAGAGAGAGAGAGAGAGAGAGAGAGAGAGAGAGAGAGAGAGAGAGAGAGAGAGAGAGAGAGAGAGAGAGAGAGAGCATCACTTCATAATTTTTTCACATAATGTTTAATCTAGGTGTACAGGCATTGCATTTCAACAAACAATGAATTGAAGTCCAGCAGTCCTTTGACTGCTGGACAACAAGCTCATTTGAATTTAAAAAAGCCACTTCTTTGGCTCAATGTCCGTCTGTGTTTTTCAAAAGTTATGCTGAAGCTGTGATTTACAGTGGTAGCAGACCTGCGCTGCACCGGAGTAATTAAGGAGCGTCCTGATTGGACAGGGAGATAATCCCGGTGGGCCTCGCAGTGCTACTAACGCGCGAGTGGCACAGAGCGCGAGTCACAATCTGCCCAAGGCGAGGGCAAGACGCACACCAAGAGGAACCAGGGACGCGAGCGCACCAGTCTCCCCCACGCGTCTTTACGCGCGCCTTACGAGCGTGACGAGCGGTCGGTGCGCAATTAGTGTTCCTGTAGACGTTCACAGACGATGCGCAGAAGACAAAAGTCTTGTGTACAGACAAGTGAAGACAAGACCAAGGGGTCTACTTAAAATAGACAGAGTCACACAGCAGCGCTCACGAGGGGGAATCCGTAAAGAATAACCCAAGTTGAACCAGCAAAGTGAGTAGCGCGATCTTCAATCTAAACCAGGACGGCGAGAGTTTTTTTTAAATAATAATTTTATTTTACAAAGCATTGTTTTGGAAATCAACAATGAATCCTGGGGACGAGAACCTGCTGAAGGCGATCAGCAACGACACGCTCCTCGACCTGACGCAGCGCTACGGCCAGTCCGCCTTCGGGTTCGGCGCTGGGCATGGTGCTGCAGGGAGCCCCGGCCGCTACCCCCTGACGCCCGCCGCCGACTTCCTGTCAAGCCAGACCGCCAAGTCCAACGAGAGCGGCGGGGAGCAGACGAGCGATGACGACGACGGCTTCGACCTGGAGTCGCGCAAGAGGGGCTCGGCGTTCGACGACGACGACAAGCACGGCGGACCCCTGGCCAAGAAGCCCAAGGAGCAGCGGTCCCTGCGGCTCAGCATCAACGCGCGGGAGAGGAGACGGATGCACGACCTGAACGACGCGCTGGACGGCCTGCGCTCCGTCATCCCCTACGCGCACAGCCCCTCGGTGAGGAAGCTCTCTAAAATTGCCACTCTACTACTGGCCAAGAACTATATCCTGATGCAGGCGCAGGCCCTGGAGGAGATGAGGCGGCTGGTTTCCTACCTGAACCAGGGACAGACTATTACTTCCCCGATCCCCGCCGCCCTGGCGCCCTTTGGACAGGCTGCAGTTTACCCTTTCTCGGGTTCGACATTGGCCACCTGCGCTGAGAAGTGCACCACCACTTATTCTGGGACACCGTCCAGTCTTTTCAAGCACTGCAACGACAAGCCTTGATGTGATACGAGGCTCATAGCAGAACTTTTACCCGCGTTGCATCTATTGTCAGTCTCTCTCTCTTACACACACACACACACACACACACACACACACACACACACACACACACACACACACACACACACACACACACACACACACACACACACACACACACACACACACACACACACACACACACACACTCTCTCTCTCACTCTCACTCGCTCTCTATCCCTCTCCATCCCTCTGTCTCTCTCTTTCTCCCATACCAGTTATTTAAGTACATTCTGTGGAGAAAATGGTTGTCCATTTCAAAGACATTTGAATCACATGACTATAGGCCTACTGTCTACCGTCTACTAAGCGTGACACAAATAAAAGATGTGTAGACATATTTATGGCAGGGTGTAAGTGAAGTTGAACGACTCACGGTTGAACAGAATAACTTTCATTTCAAGACAGCTTGCCCTTTTTATTTATTTTAAATGGTGGGAATATCTAAGAGCGCTTAGACTATTGTCATTTATCATTTGTAAACTATGCAACATTATACAACGTCTCCAAATTGTATTTGAAAACCCCAAGAATGAGATCCAAGCTGCATTTACCTTCTGCAACGGCAATACACATTGTAGGATAACTTATCTGTTCTATTGAGTGGAAAACGTGATTTTGGATATTAGCACTTAATAACTGCTTCTAAAGCAGTTGTTTTTTGTTTACGCATAGGCCTACTTTACATGATGGTAGAACTGTGCATAAAATACTTCTTGCCCAACGTCTGTCATAATAAGGATGAAAACATCATAAAAAACTGAAAAATGCATTTTGTTTTTGTCGCAACATGATTTTCACCTTGGCCTATTATTTTTATGTCTTTATAATTAAATCACATATCTATGCTTGGAGCTGCCTTGCTTAATTTCTTCGATCCCCTTGCCTTTACGCAAAATAATCCCTATAAAGACCACCAAAAAAACACCTAATGACCTCCTGAAGACCACCTAAAGACCACCTTAAGACTGCATTAACAATACAATTCCTTTATTCGAGGGACGTTCTGCAGTTGGCTATAATGATAAAACACAGATTTCAATATTTTTCGAATTGACTTATTATCATTCATTATTACAAATAGGCGAAATCAAATTCTGCATTCATATAGGCCACATAGGCCTATCAAAGAGTTGTCGGCCAAGTTATTTGACTAGATGCTAAACCATTGACGTTCCGTGATGTAAGGCTTTAAACGGGCTGTCTGGGGCTGGTGGGCCTTTAGGTGCTGCTGGGAGGAGGGACGCACGAGCAGCCCGGGGCCACCAGGACCTGTCCGGGGGTATTTGGATGATTGTAAGCTTCCTCGGCTGGTTCTGACCCCGGACAGTTATTAACACGATTCCATTTCCTGTCCCCTCCCTCCACTTCATTTGACGAGTGTCAGAGGGCCAATTTGTTTTGCTGGTTCGGATTGAACGCGCTACTTCCCGAAGAAAGAAAAAAACTCTGATCTTGATATTCGTGGTTTATTTGATATATATAATATATATAAAAAAAACAGGATTTCATCCACTGTTAGAAATGTGATTTCACAAAAGACTACAAAAAGATTATGTTAAAAAAGGGATAACACAAGTTATAAAAAAAAATGCATTGCTGTAGCCAAGATTCAAATAAAAGGCCTATCTGAAACGTGGAAGACCTATTTAATTCAACACAATTGATTTACAATAGGTCATTGAACTTATTCAATTATCCTTGCCCTTTGGCAAGGATGATACAAATTTAATCAGATGTAGAGCTACTTAATCCTACATTGAAACACTTGATCTTATGAAGACTAGGAGAGTCAAATATATAGCAACTGCTTTGGAAACAATGAGTTCATTGCCAAAATAGAACCATGGTGTAAAATAAGAGCTCTGTCAAAATTTGCATTGCATCGTAATTCATATCGCTTAGGTATAGATCTATGTTACAATATGTATGTGAATTAGGAATAGCCTCGTCAATTACATCCAAACGACTTTAAACGTCCCTGCACAGCTCCTGTTTTCAAACACAATATCCCTTATCATTTATTCACCCCACTTTCACAGGTGTGCCGTCCAATAACACGTCCCCCACTCGTGTCCGAGCGCTTGTGTTCCAGCCTGCCGTCCAAACCGGACTCTCACTACATCCCCTCCTCGTCATCCCCTCATCGCCCGACCAACCCCGCTCCGACCAATCACGTCGCAGCGTGCAGTTTAGCCCCATGTCACAACAAGATCCTTTGCACCCGTGATGTCATAAATTGGCTATTTGATGACATAAGACTCCTCGTCAGAGGCCCCGGTAGACGGGCCGGGCGTCACTCAGACGAGATGTGACAATGGGCTGAGCGGGGGTACTAATGACAAGGGGCCCCGGGCCCCGGGACCCTCTCGTCTGTCAGTCAGGGACCAGCCTAATTGCTTTACATCGGCGTGGTCACGTGTCCCTGTTTCGTACCGGTCACTCGCTGCGCTTCCCCGGTTCTCTGGTGTCAAGCTGTTGACACCAGTGTCGCTGTGGAGGACGTATGCAATTATCCTAATGCGACTCCGGCCGGTGAATGGTGGCCGATGCCTCGTTAGGTATATAGGGCGCAGCTGTGGGGCTATGGGTTGTGTTTTCATTAAGGCTGAGGTCCAATAGTCTCAGTCAGGAAGGTTCCTCACTGAGTGGAGTGACCCGGATGTATCTAAGTGGCCGCCATGATGAGTGCTGGTCGATTCTGTCAGTGCTAAGGAAAGGTGCTTCAATGCTTCCTTTCTTATCTGCCTTAGCATAGGGTGCACTGGACCGTCCTTTACCAAAGGAAAGAAGATAATGCCGTCCCACATTTAAAGACACACCATTCGGTCATTCACGAAAACAAACAATCAGCATGGCCGATAGTTATATTCCTACAGGATTAATGTCGATGAATATGAGTGGACAGGAGGATTAGTGTGAACAACCATTGTCAATGGGACGACCACTTTGTTTCCCTTCTGTGATTCGGAGGCGATCTTCATTTTTTAATTTTAATTAAAACGGTTGTAATGAAGTTATATTTTACGGTACGCTTGCACTGGCAAAGTATCTACGATGTACTTTTTTAGCAGTTAACCTGTAACTTCAACTTCCTTTGAGTGTAGTTTCACCACATCAGACCCATGTTCATGACAT
>NC_082382.1:16630480-16632374 GCF_031168955.1 Gadus macrocephalus
CCCCACCACCCCCTCTCACTCTCACCCTCGTGGCCTGGAACTGTCCTCAATGACTTAATCTGCAGGGTGACAGTCCTCTGAGCGGCGGGCGTGTGAGGGCGGGTGAGGGTGCTCTCTCTCTCTGTGATCTGTAAGGGGATTGCAGTAATTACTGGGTTCTGTGCACCGTATTTATCTTTTCAAGGGACGGGTGATCCCGCTGTAAAAAGCCTTAACATTTGGCAGTTAACTAATGCGCGCCATTAGATTGATTGTGTTTGTGGGTTTTTGTGTGCATGAGTGTGCGTGTGTGGGTGCGGAGGGGGTCAGTAAAGTTTGCATGTGTGTGGGTGGGGGGATGAATGTGTGTGTGTGTGTGTGTGTGTGTGTGTGTGTGTGTGTGTGTGTGTGTGTGTGTGTGTGTGTGTGTGTGTGTGTGTGTTTATGTGTGTGTGTGTGTGTGTGTGTGTGTGTGTGTGTGTGTGTGTGTGTGTGTGTGTTTGTGCGTGTGTGTGTGTGTGTGTGCGGCTCATGTCAGTGTTCCATATTTCCGTCCCACTATGTCTACTTGTGTATTAAATAATGCTTGCTTGTTCTCTGTAATCCTGATTAAATGGGAGTTAATGGGTGTGGGTGTGTGTATGTCTGTGTGTGTGTGTGTGTGTGTGTGTGTGTGTGTGTGTGTGTGTGTGTGTGTGTGTGTGTGTGTGTGTGTGTGTGTGTGTGTGTGTGTGTGTGTGTGTGTGTGTGTGTTTATGTGTGTGTGTGTGTGTGTGTGTGTGTGTGTGTGTGTGTGTGTGTGTGTGTGTGTGTGTGTGTGTGTGTGTGATACCTATTCATGAGCTCAGCCTCCGTGACCTTCTATGACAAGAGAGCTTGTGTGAAGGAACATGCTTAAAGCACATGATACATTATACCAGGGTCAACATAGATATGTTCATGGGTATCAGAGCATTCAGATCCTGTGTTGTGTTTTTTTCTGCTCCTGAATCCCAATATTGCATGAGATATAACGACCAAATAATTGTTGTTATTTTCCTTTTTTTAAAAATATTTGGCACATCACGACCAAAACCTTCTTCACTATGAAACATTTTTTTTTCCAGTAAAGTCTGAGCTTTCACATGAACGACAATGAAGTGATCACTCTTTCAGCGTGTGGCTAAGAAACTAACAGATTGACCGCTCTTCGCCTTCCAAAATCCTCCCCCATGCATGCAACATGTTCCGCACGTCCATCTTGCCTGTTTGTGCTTCTTTTATTTTTTCAGATTTTGGTGTTAGCGTGTGTGTGTCTGTATGTGTGTGTATGTGTGTGTGTGTGTGTGTGTGTGTGTGTGTGTGTGTGTGTGTGTGTGTGTGTGTGTGTGTGTGTGTGTGTGTTTGTGTGTATATGTGTGTACGTGTTTGTGTGTCTGTGCGTGGAGGCTTGTGAAGACGGAGGCTGCACCAGGCTGTCTTGCCGACACAAAAAAATCAGCCCTTCGTTAAATCACCTTACTGTGCCATCCAGCCGGCACTGACCTGCACTCTCCTTGGCTCTCCGTGTGTGTTTCTAGGAAAGGCAGATGGGGGGGAGGGAAGAAAGGAGAATAATTATAAATAATAACAGAAAAAGAACAATGAGTAATGTTCATAGTAGCAATGTCATAGATTGTCATCTTCGCGCCCACCCCCCCTCCGCCCCACTGAAACATTGAATATCAAAAGCAGTCGATGTTCTTTGCTCCTTCTCACTTCCAACTCTCGCTTTTTTTCCACTCCTCTTCATTACTCTGCTCTTCCTCTTCGTCTTTTTCTATCGCTTTAAATCACAGGTCCCACTAGCAATGTCTCGTCCTCTTGTATCTTATTAAGTTTAATGTTTCTGACCTAGGAGAACAGGGCGATAAGTACACCAATATAATTATCCCAT
>NC_082382.1:16632474-16729974 GCF_031168955.1 Gadus macrocephalus
TGTTATTAAGTTACAGGTGTTTATTATTCTGCAGAAGGCTAATGGGAATGGGAAAATGAAAATGGTTTGGACAACCAAAACAAAGCCGTTGTGTTCTCTGCTGAGAATTCAAGTGAAAAAGGAACTAACTGTAGTCAATTATAAAGATAAAGTAAGCATGTTGACAGGAGAGAGGAAACTGTGTT
The DNA here is from genome assembly GCF_031168955.1 of Gadus macrocephalus. Taxonomy (NCBI): domain Eukaryota; kingdom Metazoa; phylum Chordata; class Actinopteri; order Gadiformes; family Gadidae; genus Gadus; species Gadus macrocephalus. Next base: position 16,632,660 of record NC_082382.1, read on the forward strand.
TTGACTGCTGCTGTCATGGGAGGTTCCCTCTTCCCCGTCTAAAGTTTACATACTAAATGCGAGGCCTCGCTGATTGTGTGTGTGGTGTGTGTGTGTGTGTGTGTGTGTGTGTGTGTGTGTGTGTGTGTGTGTGTGTGTGTGTGTGTGTGTGTGTGTGTGTGTGTGTGTGTGTGTGTGTGCGCGTGTGTGTGTGTGCTTGTATGTTTGTGTATGTGTGCATATGTGCATGTGTGTGTTTGTGTGCGTGTGTGTGTGTGCATGCGCACTCATGTACTCATGTGCCCCAGAATATGCGCCTGACAGTGCATGTGAGAATGGGCGGCTGTGCACGTTTGTTAGTGCAAACCAAATGATCAACTTCTGCTAAATACTAATTACTGAATAGTTGGTGCCGGTGCCCTTTCTATTGGGTCCCTTTAGTATAAACATTCATTATGGCTCTTCTCTCCTTTGTAGCCCATCATCATTATTCCACTGCATCCCCCCAGGAAGGAGAGAGAGAAAGAGAGAGAGAGAGAGAGAGAAAGAGAGAGAGAGGAGGGATTGAGAGCGAGAGAGAGAAAGAGGGAGAGAAAGAGCGAGAGGGGAAGATAGAGAGAGATGAGAGAGAGAGAGAAGAGAGAGAGAGAGAGAGAGAGAGAGAGAGAGAGGCAGAGAGCGAGAGAGAGAGACCACGGTTGGCCCAGGTTGGTAGGATAGGAGGGTGTGTGTGTGTGTGTGTGTGTGTGTGTTGTGTGTGTGTGTGTGTGTGTGTGTGTGTGAATGTGAATGGATGGAGGGGCTAGGGGTGGGGGTGGGTGGGGTTGTGGGGTGGTGGGGGGGGGTACACAGTGGAACTAGAACGGCAGGACCTGGAATGCACACAAGTGATATTTGTGTGCCGAGATCAAAAAGCATTTACCTTTAGATGTCGCCCTGATATGAATATTCAACATCCTTATTGAAATCTAATTTGGGTCTTACTTGTCTCGGGGGTCTTTTCATCAGTGGCTGTTGCCCCGAGGCCACTGCTGATTGACAGCCAAACTTTAGTAAAGAGAGAACAGGGGGAGAGGGGGAAAAAAAAGAGAGAGAGAGAGAGAGAGAGGAGAGGAGAGAGAGAGAGGAGAGAGAGAGAGAGAGAGAGAGAGAGAGAGAGAGAGAGAGAGAGAGAGCGAGAGAGAGAGAGAGAGAGAGGAGATGAGAGAGAGAGAGAGAGAGAGCGAGAGAAGAGAGAGAGAGAGAGAGAGAGAGAGAGAGAGAGAGAGAGAGAGAGAGAGAGAGAGGGTGGTGTTGTTGGAGATGTAAGCGGTATGGAACAGATGAATGCTGGGCGTGGGGATGGAGGGACGGATGAGGGGGCCTCACCTCTTCCACTGCGTGCACAAACAGAGTATAAAGAGAAATGGAAAGTGTGGAGGCGTTTTCCCGGACCAACAGTTTACGCCCGCCTGCCGTATTCTCTCCATATTCACCTGATGAGAGTCTGATAATGAGGGTGTCATGTGGACATGGTGACAAGAGATGAGTTGAAACATAGCATAAGGTGCATTTTTATTGTTTGAATCCCTTTACTATAAGGGCACGTTAACCATTAGTCAACATATGTTAATGCAGTGATAACAAATATTCTATAGCATTAGCATAGTCGGTTAGGGCTAGGAATTTGTTAGCTAAAGTTCTTGTTTGTTGAAATTACTCTGGTTAGGGTTAGGGTTAAGGAAAGGGGGATGGTTATTCAGGGTTAGGTTAACCTTAACACTGATTATTTGAAAACCTTAGTTAACATTAACACATTAGTAAATAATTACTGCACAATTCGATAATTTTTTATTAACTGTAACTTAACTTATTACAGAATTAACTATTTTAATAGCTAAGCAATCTGCCCTATTTGTAATGTGTTCCAATACAAAAAAAGCGACATATGCAGTTTTGTTGCATTTAAATAATTGATCAACCTAAAAGTATTTATTTATTATTTGAATACACTGAATATTTAATACATCTGAGCATGTTAAACAAATCAAAGGCAAAACCGCTTCACAATAATACAATAATGATGAGTATATTTTAATCTTCTCCCCCCTTCAATGTACCGAATCATGATTGAGTGTTTGTCTTACAGAATATGAATACATCTGGCTTCTTATTTTCTTTTCACGAAATTGCCAAAGAATTAAAAAAATGTCCTACTGGTGGTTGCGGGTCTGACCAAATGTCCACTGCTAACGTTCATGGAGGTTGTGGTGTGGCCAGTGGCGGAGTGGGGGTCCGTGTGACTGATGCGCAGGTGTGGGTCTTGTCCCTCAGGGTTCTATTAAAATGGTGGCCGGCTTCATTTGCTCTTTAGATTCAACACAGGCCATATGTTGGCAGCAGACAAACAGCTGATGGAGTTTAATTGATGGAAATCAACATTTTTCGCGGGTTGCTTTTGTGTGCGTTTGTGTGTGTGAATTTTCTGTGTGTGTGTGTGTGTTTGTGTGTTTGTGTGAGTGTGGAGGAGAGAAGTTGCTCGAAGCCTGCCTGCCTGGCTGCATATGTGTGTCTGTGTGTGTGTGTGTGTGTGTGTGTGTGTGTGTGTGTGTGTGTGTGTGTGTGTGTGTGTGTGTGTGTGTGTGTGTGTCTGTGTGTCTGTTTGTGTTAGTGTATTTGCATGCGTGCAATCATGTTTGTATCAACATTAAAAGAAGGGTTCTGAGGAGTAAACTGACAAAAACAAATGAGAAAATGGTCCGAGAGATGTACAATCACCCTAAAATACACTATAGTGAAGGGATCTGTTCCCCTAATTTGTGGGTTATGATTCCTAGAGGAACCCTGCTGTGTTCAGAGTGTAAACTTCATGTTTCATCTGCCTTCACACAGAGAGTGTCCGTGACTGCAGTCAACTTGTACAAATTACCACTGGCATTGAGCTGATTTAAGCACAGAAGGGGACGCAAAACAGATGAGAATTTACATCCACTTTGAGGACCCTGAACCCCGATCAGAAGGACGAACGAGAGAGTGGCGCAGAATTAGGAATTAATCACACCGACCACGGACCCAAATATGCTACATTTCCACACCAAAAAACATAGAACGGAGAATATTTTAAAATATATAAAAATAAGCGGGGAGTCACGAGGGACGAACCAACATCGGGTTATAACAGGCGCAACGCAATTAGCACATAAAACCTGCCAATGGCCCTAAATTCAGACTTATAAAGGCCTCCTGATCCATTACGACAAAGTGATTAATCCATCTCACAATAGACAGTCTTAAAATTGCCCTTTATATCATTAGTTATCCCCCTATATAGCAGCTCTTCCTTTAGCATTGCAGTAATTAGCATTCGTATCAGGGGCCCTGGGACCAGGGAGCTCACCGGCCCCTCCACCACACTGGCAGGATGTAGAATGAGGCGGCAACACACAGAAGAAATGTCATTAACTTGATGTTAATTACTAATTAATAGGGCCATTTCATTTACATGTATATCTGCCTCACTGATGGACCCTGCGTTACTCTGCTAGCCCCGACTCACCCAAAAGGTTGGGGGGGAGGGGTGAGGGGGGTGAGGGATGTGGGGGGGAGGGGGGGTCACCTCCCCTTCTCTTTGACTCCGTCCTTTCAGTGTATCATCTCTCTTAATTAAATAGTGGACCACTCATCATGATTATGTCTGTGTGGTTTTTATCGCATCATATCCTTATCAGCGAACGATACTCGTAAAAGTGACATTTCGAAGAGGCCTGGCAGATTTTAGTTAAATTAAAAAAGAGGGAAGAGCAGCGGCAAAAAAAGAAAGAAAAAAACGATGTATATGTGGCAAAAAAAAACAAAAAACACTTCAAGCGACGACTTTTACAAGACTTGTGAGTTCCAAACACTTGTCTGACCCCTCCCTTTCTTTTCATCACCACGGCAGCTACAAGCCACCCGTTTCTATGGTAACCTGTGCCATTCAGTCCCAGGAGAGAGAGTGGGCTGGGTTGACTAGCGTCTGGCCATTCACACGTGGGCAGTGCCAGATAGCCAACATGGCACACAGCATCCTGCCATATGGTGCCTCCCCATAAGTCCTTCTCTGCCTGGACCGGGGATACGGGCCTGAAATGGGCTACTGGTGTGAAAGGGACAGACTTACTCCAGAATTCGCCCTCCTCCCAACCCCACCCCATCCTTCCCCCCAACAGCTGATCCACAACAGCTGAAACGCAACAGCATGGGGACAAATCTTCAGAAAAGCTCTACCTGTCCAAACAAAGTGCTAATTTCATTATAACGTAAGGTTGGGTTTGATAAAAAAAATAAGAGTGTTATAGTAAGAGTAGTTAGAGTAGAGAGCCTAGAGCCTAAATTGTCCATATCCAAAATTTGCGATTATTGGCTCTTTGCCGTGGTAAGTAATGCAGAATGATTTATACTGTACTGCCCCTTTGTGGCGCTGAAGAGAATGACATGCATCGACAACAATTAAAAGGTAAAGGCAGAGATGGAAGAGCTCAGCGCAGTTGATAAAATACATTTATTTAGAAGTTGAACACAATATCATAATTAATATAGAACAAGCTCTATTATGACAGAGGTGAATGTTGCAACCTATCCTACGTAATTCTTGCAAATGGCGATGAATAGAGGACATTCAAAATATTGCATTGCTGTATTTAGAACCCCTTATAAGGGTATTTGGTTTGAAAAGGTGTTAACTGACTAATGTAACAGCAAACCCAAGCAGGTGCACGTTATGTGCAATGATCACTAAAAGTAACTCTTAATGCTTCTATGGATAAACATTCAGGTAAATAGACTTTAGGTGTACATTAAGTGGACAGAAAACCATGATATTGATTAGATTAGAATAAAATTAGACTCTTACGTAGTAATATCAATAAACTAATAAACTTTGCCAACGTTTTGGGAGCAAAGTGACAAATGCACTTATGATCTTTCCAGTATTAAATAAGTAGTATTTTACCACTAATTATGTTACCACTAATGAAATATGGCTAATTAGCTTGCAAATTGGCAAGAAACAGTGGAAATCTGTTTAGTACTTTACAATGCATAAATTAATGAAGGGTCAACATAGACGTAAGGAAAAACAACATTCATAATTACAGAGGGAGGTTTATTAAAATATAGAATCATATCGCATTAAACTTTCATCCTTGACCGTTGAAGCAAACTAAGCCCAACAATAGATCATATTTCTAAATTGTCAAGACTTTTTAGCAGCGAAAACAGTAAGGCATAGATATATATATATATATATATATATATATATATATATATATATATATCCAAAATGATTATAACATGAGGTATTCGTCTTTCATGCAAATCGAATGACAATAATATCCTTTGGTCTTAAATTGTATGCAAAAAAAATATGAATCTAGACATTGGGAAACGTTTTGAGTAAAAGCCCAGTAACAACAAAGAGAACCGCCCCACCACAGCCTCCCAGATCCAAAGTGAATGACAAGATGATGAGCTTGTAACCATGGCAATGGGCACAACAGAGGGGCAAGTTGTACAGGACATTTTAATGGCTGCCGGGTAATTAGTCACTCGGTAATGAGATGTCACTCCGACTGGTTTGTTGAGGAGAGGAGGATGGTCGGGGGGGGGGGAGGGGGGGGGCTTGTCACTTACTAATACAAAGTCCACAGGTGGGAGAGCCTTGCCGCACACACACGCAAAAAATACCCAGATGGGGTTCACTACCCTCAGGGTAAAGGAAAAACCCTCTTGGTCTGTGACATCTGTCAGAGTCCTCACGAGACATGTCCATCACCATCACGTTGTCATGGAGACCAACCTTGTTCAGACAAACACCAAAAAACAGAGGTGTGACGGAGGGGTGTGGTGGTGGGGTTGGTGGTGGTGGTGGTGGTGGTGGGATAAATAAATGCAATGAAACTACAACAGTAACATATGCCCAAATGTTTACAAAGGTTCAACAAAAAGGCTTTCTTTCAGTAAACTTAAATCTGTGTCCTTTGTAGCCCAACTGCGCTTCCCACATTCCTGTGTCCATTGTTTCAAAAAGACTAAGTATCTAGTCTTGAACCATCACACATGTGACTAGACAGTAACATCTGGATGTGTTTTCAGCCGAAATGCTTCAAACACGCAACGTAACACCCCAGGATTCTCTCGCCATTAGAATTTCAGCAATACAACATACCTCCGGTTACACGGATAACACATTACAATCCGACCAGTTTCTGAGTCCAGGTCCCATGGCACCCTGTCCCTCATCTCCTTCCTCAGGTTCCTGTTGAAGGTTCCCCCCGTGGTCTCTGGGGGATCAGATGTGGATGTGGTTGTAGCGCTGCTTGGCCGAGTCGATGTCCACGCGGCGCGCCTCGGCGAAGGCCAGGAAGGTGAAGAGGCCGAAGAGGTTGACCACCGTGATGAGGAAGAACACAGACGCCCAGGAGCCCGTCGACTCGATCAGGTACCCAGAGAAGTACACCATCAGGACCCCTGTTGAGACAGACACACACACGTCACACACACACACACAAACACACACACACACACACACACACACACACACACACACACACACACACACATGGGGGTCAGACAGGGAAGGGCAGGAGATGTGAGAAGAGCGCCAAGATGAAGTCAAGGAAAGAAAATATAACAATGATAAGAGCCTAGTTTCATCCAGGGGAGAGCTATGCCCAATATGTTCACAGATGACACACACACGCACACACTCACACACACACTGAGGACATCTGGCTGTCATTTTCAGTTTTTTTTTTTATATTATTCATTTGACACAAATTCCAAAAGGATTCCGTAATCATTTATGCATGGCACATAGACAGCAACTTGACAGACAGGAAATACACAGGCCAAAGTTTAACTTCAGACAACTCAAGCCATATATTACGCTCGATAGTTAATGAAAGGCCAAACAAAAAGGGTCAACTCTGCGAACAACGATTCGATTGCAGTCCACCTCACCTGAGAAAGCTCCACACGTATTCATGACACCTGGAGAACAGAAAGGACACATTTTCACTTCAAAAGCATATCAAATTGAACAAAGACCTTTTCAGAAGTTGTAAAAATGAAACATCATAAATGATGTCAAGTGTATAATGCATTATGTAGCGACTCATTTTCAATCTTCCAAAAAACAACAACATTATTCCATAATTTTGTTTTCATCATACCAAACAAGGATCCGGCACAGGAAGGGGCCAGGTCCTGGACATTCACCGACACCCCGCTGAGGGAGAAGGAAAGATCACGTCACATGTTGTCTCATCACAGCAGATCAAACAAGGGAACAATGTGAAAAAAATGTGAATAGATTATACATCATAAAAACACTCCCTGTTCTCAAACAACACGAGCCACCACAATGCAGACAAGAGCACGATCGCGTGCGATAACGTGGGATTTTTGCATTGACGTATCCAGATATATTCATACCGAGCATTAAAAATATGTTATCTGGATTATATGATCTGACTGGAAGAGAACGCAGGCTTATGAAGTGCCTATATTCACACACTCTCACACACACACACACACACACACACACACACACACACACACACACACACACACACACACACACACACACACACACACACACACACACACACACACACACACACACACACACACACACAGGATGGCTGCATTCAAGGAAGAAACGACAAATACACTGAGCAAATCTGTGTCCGTGGGTGTGTGTAGGTGTTGTAGAGTTACCTGTGGCTAAAGGTTGTGAGGCCCATGGTGATTGACACAAAAGCAACCGCCCAGGGAAAGGTGGATGTTCCACAAAGCAGAATGGTAAACACACTGGTAACGCCCATGGAAAAAAACTAAAACACACACACATACACAGACAGAGACAGAGACACAGGTGAATCAAAGATCCATCCATCTTGTATAAGTAGTGCGGTAGGCCATACTCCAGCTTACTCATGGATCTAACTCTAGATGGTCCAGTGAAAACCTTGACATAAGTAGGAGATATTGATATATTTTGTTGCTGATCAAAAGAAACGGAGGGTTTTAACCAGCCCTATTTGCTAACAACTGTACTGTTAATACACAAATTATTCTGGGACCCCACTGATGGGCGATATCATTTGAGGAATACAGAGATCATCTCACCTGCATTAACTTCCTCACAGAGGCTGTATCGAAACCTGTTAGGATTAGTAAAACAGACAATGTATTGTCATTATATATGCATCCCTATAACCTGCCCTATGTATGTCTTCCCATAAGCATCTTCTAGTGGTTTGTGTTGTTATATGGTTATATGGCTGGATGATTATTCTTGAGAAACTTTACCATTCAGATAGAGCGTAAATAGCTGCAGTGGAAAAGTGACATATTGCAGGTCTAACATTGCGCCACTATTTTACCTTGACAGATGAGGTGGTCAGAGAGACATCCGCTGAGGAGAGAAGAGGGAATGGCCACCAACCATGGAATGACATTGAACACCCATCCCTGATGGAAAAACACAAACACGTCATATGGGATTTTTATTCCAATCCAAGTAAATACAATAAATGATGTACATGTTATATGACATTATATTGTTGCATTATGTACACGTCTATATTGTATGTTCTCACACAATTTTCCCTGTGTAATATGTTTCATATAAGCTGCATAGTATGTAAAGTATAAATAATTTAAACATTGGACATTTGAGAAACAAGTATAGGATATATGTAAATTGGATTTTTAGTGAGTGGGAGTCGAGATTGTAATTTATTTATAGGGGTGGATTGTGGAGGGGGAAACCATTACCTTTGCATCAGGGAACGTGTCCTTAAAGAAAGTCGGAAGCCATGACAACAGAGTGAAGAAGGTGCTCGCTGTGCAGAGGTGAGCAACAATCACCGCACTAATGAGGTGGGCAGAGACAAAGAGTTTATTAAGAAAGGAACACTTATAGGGCGCCTATTTTACCACCAGGGGGGACTGGGATTAGCCATTATGGCCCCGTCCACACGGAGACGAATTTTTGGTGAAACCGCACAAGTCTTGTGCGTTTCGGCCGACCGTCCAGACGGAGCCGGCAAATCCGGTGCCTGAAACCGGACATTTCTGAAACCACGTCCGAGGGTGATTTCAAATCTATCCGGTCCTATGCGGTTTCGTGTTGAGATTCATGTGGACGCCTTAAACACAAACGATGACGTCATTAGCCCCACACCAGCTGGGCGACGTCAGAGTTGAGTCCGTTTATTTATTTATTTATTTTATTTGTATTATTTTTGTAGCTTTAAATACAGCCCCTTGATAAATGTAATTACGAACTGTAAATTAAAAAGTGTTTCTGCTCAATTTAAAAGGTTGAATCTCCTCGTGACTGAATGTTTATATACAGCGCGCAGGCTGTATGCACGCAGGCTTGATGCGCTCCACTTTTTTCTGTGGAGAACTAGCGCCTTGAATATTTACTACAGCGTTTCTACAGCTCGATGCGGTTTCGCAATGAATCCGTCTTTACGGAGATATTCCTGAACCGCATAAAATGAAACCGGATCGTTTTCGCCCGTTTCGGCTGTGTGGACGGAGCCTAAAAGGCATTTCCAAATCTGCCTGCCCTGTGACATCACAAGTGGGAGTATCCACCCAGATGTATTATGGATGGATCAGTCTACCAGCCTACCCAGTGGAATGTACCAACTGGTAGGCCCATCTATCCATCAAACATCTAGGGGAACTTCCACTTAGGATGTCACTATGTCACAGTGCACGAAAAAATGGTTTGTAATGGCTAATCCTGCTCACACCTGGTTGTAAATAAGGGCCCTTTAAATAGAGTGATTCGATCTTGAATTTAATGCGTTGAGAAAGGGTGTTCAGAAACACTTGCATATGGGCTGAAATGTACGTCATAACACACACACACACACACACACACACACACACACACACACACACACACACACACACACACACACACACACACACACACACTATAGATTAATATTTAACAAACCACACAGCCGGTTGTTTGAAGAGGCGCAGCCAGTGTCTCTTGGTCAGTTTGGACTGAGATCCACCACTTCCAAGGGACTCCAGTGTGATAATCGGACCTGAAAACAAACAAACAACAATGGAGACGAATGAACACAGAAATACTCCACAAAACAGCCCATGCCAACAATGGCAGTGAAGTAAAAGTGATTGCAAGAAATGCAATATAGTCACCTTCCCCTTTAAGTAGACACTTCCACATGCAGTATGCCCATAGGACAGAGAGGAGGCCTGTCAGGTAGAACACACTCTCCCAGCCATACACGTCCAGCATCAGAGAGCCCGCCCCTCCGATGATCAACGTGCTGGAGAAGAGAAGAATAAATTGATAATTGTATTAAAGTATGTATGGAAAGATATTTCCTCAAACTACAACTGCGTTCTCAGCTTTATCACCTGGGCCTAATTCCCACACCTACTGGTCTGCTGTATTCTCAATTCAACCCCTCTCCCCACAACCAATGTAGAATCCCAAGATTGCATTATTAATTACTATACAATGACAAAAAACCTTTACTTCCAACCCAATATCTAACATTATCCAATGCTGACAAGCTTCCCGTACTGAATCATTCATCTGGAGGTGTACTTGCAATGTGCACGCCCTTTAAAGGCCTAGTGCAGGTTACCCGGAAGTTTTGATTAATGGGTACATAAAGCACTCAAAACATGTGTATAATTTATAAAATGTCTCCAAAATAGTGTTAAAGTCCAGTTTTTGTCGTTCTGGGCAGTAACTACACAATCACTCCAACTTATCCGACTCCAAGGCAAGGCTGCTTCACCAAGACCACAACTAACCACAAGGCCTTCATAACCATGCAGTATGCCAAAGGCGAAAAGGACACACGCAGTCGCACACACACATCTTATGCAAAACAATCCGTTTTATCGTCAACATTCAGTAACTGCAAAGATTTAAAGACAAGCCTCTTACCATAAGTTAGAATGGATCTAAAGTATGTGATTGATACAGTCTGGTTCGGCTTTCGCTTGCTATCCGTTTTTAGTATGACTTCTCAACATTACGTCTTTAGGCGCACATGGCTAATTTGCATACGCGCACAGGATTTGCGGGCTCCGCAAGGCAAATAATAGAACATATTTAATTATCTTTCTATCTATATATCAACGCATGGGTCTAGTTTTAATGTGATGTATTTTGTGTATGTCCAGTCAGACTTGTTGTCTCCCTTGTTCTGTTGTGGCCTTGTAGGCTATACTGTGTGAGCCGAATCACCTAAATGAATTCCCGACGTGTAGTTTGGTATTAATAAAGACTTGACTAGGCTATCTATCTAGGCTATTAGTCAACAACTATTAGCGAAGGCGAAGTGAATAGTGCGGAATAGCCCCCGAGACCGAAGGTTTATTTGTTGTTATCAGCTGACATTTTGCGATGAAAACAATATCGAGTTTGAGATGTCAATCATGGGATATTGCCCAATATCCCGAGATAGCGAACCAATCAAATTGCGTCATCTTAGGAGGTTCACGTGTAGCATATAGGCTACTAACTATACATCATATCGATGTATTTATCTATGTATCTGTATAATCTGCTGAACACAATCATGGGTCTCAATGCGGCTTTGGTCCGTGTCTCCCCAACGTGACGTCATATAAATGCATTCTGGGAGAAATGAGAATCAATAGCAAACTGCTAAAATAGTACCTACTTTTTCGTATTACATTCCGTTTGTGATACGTAATAACATTAAATACAATAAATAACAGTTTAAATTTTAAATACCAACAAGCAAATTGCCCAAATTAGTTGGAAAATAAACCCTGCAACACAGCCTTTAAACAAGGAGCAACCACTCACCCCAAGTAGGAGCCACTGCCCACGGTGCTCATCAGAAAACCTCGCTCACTTTCCACTACCTTCTGGGAGCACAAGCTTGCCAGAGAAGGATAATGTACCCCTGGATATGCATTGGAAATAACCATACAATGGGTTAAGAAACTGTATAATTTAGGAAAGAGTTATTTATGTGAATGAAAAGGTCAATGACTAAAATACAGCCTTGATGGTTTCTGCCATTACCCCCAAAACAAATAAACAAACATGCAGGAATCCTTAGCCTAAGGCCTTTCTTTTGTCGTTGCTTTAGGTTTAGTTTTGTGTGTGTTTTTGTCCCAGGGATAAAAAGAACTGTCTGTAAGTATAGGTCAGTTATGACCGTGTTTCTGTCATGTCTAGAGTGGAGAAGACGAGACAAGCCGTGGCACCTTGAAGCAGTCCCATGAGGAAACGAGCCAGGGTCATGGAGAAGATGGGCTGAGAACAGAAGTGGGCCAGCACCGGTGTGAAGGCGGTCATAGCCCCCCAGGCTGCGGCAGACAGGAGTAGGACCTTCTCCCCCCCAACCCTGTGTGAAGAAGCACAGCAGGAAGGTCTGCTCATCTGTGTGCCATTCCTTACTTGTTGCACTAGCATTCCCTCGTGTGTACATTGGGAAACTGAATTATCAAATGTACTCAACATTCATCCCATCTGCCTAAACGGTGACTTACCTGTCGCTAACATATCCCCCGAGGACTTGTGTAAAGCAGTAGCCCCAGAAGAAACTGCCCAGCACCATGCCTGACTCCCTCTTGGTCCAGTTGAACTGTTGTGCCATGCTGACGGAGCAGATGGGCATTGCCACACGGGCACAGTACAGCAGGCACGTCCCAAACAGCAGGACAACGGTCCATGTCCGCGCCAGGGGTCTACAGAGGATGTCAGAGGTCGATTTACATTTTAACTACCAATTGCTTTGTAATTGATGGTTTGTTTTTTTTTCAAATCGAGGTTGATTTTTAATTTATAACCACTTGCTATAAAGTTGCATTTAAAACATTAAATGCCTCCTATGAGTCAAAAGGGGAAATGAGTCAAAGTAACACACCACGTCACCGTTTTTACAACACTACGTTTTTTTTAATGTTTCCATGACAATACTATGATGTGATCTTGCAACAATAAAGTCTAGGAACGCCAAAACCCCTACTATTCACATCTGGATAATCCAAGTAAGAACATTGTAGTACAACGTAAACGATAACAGCCATGTGAATAGAAGCTTCGCTGGGCTGAAACATTCAAGTTATTTCCTAAATATGTCGAAAGCTACCTTGACCAATGGGCATTCTGTTCGGGACACTTCTTCTGACATCCAGAGACCCCGCTCTTGTCATGTGGATGGGTTTCCTTATTGCAGACCAGTTGTGGACAAGAGTTCTTTCCGTGTTTTTGAATAATTGCCATTCAACGCGACGTATCACCAGTCCCCTTTGGATCTTTTTCTTTCGATCGTTCTCTTTTTGAAATAAAGAAAAAGTACACGTAAACAAACTCGTTCAGCGTGCGATCAGACACATATTTGCTATTCAAAGCTTTTCTCATCCATGCCTTACGTTACATTGATGCAAATCAGGAAGTCACGAGTCACAGAGGAGAGTCTGTTTTTCGAAGAGTAATCCACGTGTCAGATTTCTACTCAAGCCGCAGTTCTTCTAGCCGTCGATAGGGTTCAGGACTGGGGCAGACGTTTTTCTCCCCCCAATGTCGCCTCGGAAACAAGCCTTTAAAGAGTCTTTTCTGCTCCGCTCGGTCCATCGTTAAGAACATCAGAAAGCCGCTTCAAGCCTAGGCGCCTCTTCATCATGACGCTGCAATACAGACCGCCGGGACTGTGTGGAGTTACTCGGTTGGACGCTATCTGTTCACACAGGGAGCGTGCATCGTTATTGTGGTTCACTAAATACCTCCCGAGACTTCCTCTCCCCTCGTCCTTGGTGGATCACAATGACATTCATGATGCGAGTGTCCCATGCTGAGATGATGCTGCTGCTGTTTTTGTCCACTGTAGGCAGAGATGCTGCGCAGTACCTACTAGGAAGTTTAAAGATGGTCTCTGTGCCCCGGGAAGGGAGAATGATCCGATGTCCTTATGCAACACCCTGCATTCACCTGACCGTTGCTATATCATGTGGGCTTTGGGCTCCGTAAATATCAATGGAAAAAATAATAACGATTAATAATATCGGCTACATATACAAATATTATTCACGTCACATGGCCCCGGACCAGTTGAAAAAAAAACGTTTATTGTAAAATAATACCAGCAAAGCACATCAAAGTTTTAAAGGGCTACTTATTCTATAAATGTAAAGATTCTTCGGATAAACCTTGCCCATGCCAGAGCCTGCACTTTGTTTTGTAACTCTTATTTAACATGTAGTCATGTTCGGCCGGGCATTGTAAGGGCTGATGCATCCGAGGTAGTTTGCCTTTGCCCATGCCTTTTAACTGGTTAGTAGTACCATACGTTAGATGGTATAGTGTTTCAAGGGATGGCACAGTATATTTAATTTACACTGTCGAATCACTTTATCCTACTACACCACACTGGAACATATCTTGGATTGAATGCTATTTACAAGCAAAAACATTTGTCTTTCAAAGAAATGTGTTAATTTGAGCCAGTGAACAATCAGCCAAATCCAATAAAAACTCGTTCATATTGTATCGGGTTGCATTCAGAACCAAATGCCTAATTTAGGCTTATTTTTACTTCATGCTATGCAATATCCCCTGCAACTTCACAAAAAAAAAATTGTATCTGAAAGAAGAAACCAAAGGACCCTACTTAACTTTATCATATACATATGAACAAACATATTTGTAGTCAAAGGTTTTTTTTTTATATGTAGACAATGTTTAAAGTATTTAAAATACAGACAATCCAGTTTGCACATTGCATGTTATTAAAATATTGCAAAAGCAACCTTTACAAAAAGAAAAAAAGTCTGTACTGCATGAGTCACTTTGTTGTGGTATAAATAGAATAATGAAATGTGTCCATTTTGTACCAACGATATAGCTGGTGGTTTCCCTTCAAGTCCTCATTTTGGATCCTCGATGGTTCCCTTGCTGAGGTCTGTCATTTTGGGGTACTTCACTTTCTTCTGATCAAGTTCATTCTGTGCCCAAAGCAGTAGTTTTAGGAGTTTAGCCAGCTTAGGTGTTGATTCTCTGTTCTCATAGTCAAGGACTGACTGATTTACTTCACTCCATACCTAGGAAGGAAATTACAGTTGAACATTTGGACACAAAATATCAACATCTGACTGTTGAATGACTCATCCCAAACAAGCGGCACTGGGGCTGTAACAGGAGCTTTTGTTTCACCTTCTGTCTCTGCATCATGTTCAGCAAATCTCCAAAGGGGGAGTCCTCGGGGTTGTCAAACGCCAGCAGGGCTAGCGTTCTCTCCATCTCGGTCAGGCACTCTCGACTCTCCTCGCCCTGCTCTGCCAGCTGAGACTGGGCGAATTCAAGAGCAGCCTCCGTCTCCCTTGAACGAATCAACTCGATCAAGTGCTGTTGCTGCAGATGCAGAATAAATGATAATGACAAAATATAAAACCACGTTAGATGAAATTGAGATACATAAACTGAAGACAATCCACATTTCCCAGCTGGCATTCTGGTCTATTAAGACAAGCCAACATGTTTTACAACAAGAAATAAAATATACATTTACCTGTAGGTGAAAGTAAAGGTAACGGTTGGTATCAAGCAGTTCTGGATGCAAGCTGTTGATAAGTGCAATAGCTTCCTGAATCTGTCCCTTCAAGAGCATCTCTCTTATTTTAATTCTTTCATCTAGTGAATCAAGGTCTACGCTAGGTTCTATTCCAGATTCCATACGAAATTTTTCGGCTGCCTCCTTGAAGCCCTCTATTGAAGTAAAACCAAAGTGAGATAGTTGTTACTTGACATGAAGAACACATTAATAAACAGCATTTAGAATCTGACTTTCAAATACATTTTTGGAAATAAATGCAGCTTTCCACTGTACCTGTCACCAGATAGTTCATGATGAGTCTGTTCATGTCGGCTCTCTGAATGTGGACATTGTTGAGTTTTTCCATCCATTCTTCCCTCGATATGTCTTCTGGTTTTTCAGTATAACTCATGATTTAACCTTTGGATAGGGAGGTTGTTGGTGTGCTGGTTAGAACATGAAATTCAACAAGTACTAACAATGACTTCACAAGTTTGACTCACAAGCAGACAATTGGAATGGAAAACGGGTTTCAATAATAACGGCCAAAACGGCCCCTTTTTTTCTGTAGCAATAACGTATTCAACATATTGATTCTCATGTTTCAAGGAACAACTCAATAACGCTTGCCAGAGACAGGGTAGGTTACGTTTATTACAATTTCATGTGCATGAATTTGATGCAACTGAATTATTTACGTCAAATTCAAGTTTAAGACCAACGTATCTCTACTGTGTGTATGGTGTATTTGTGTTTGTACATAACTCTGAGGAACGCCCCCAAACGCACCATAATAAAGAGCTCCTCAAGAGCCTTGGTTATATGTACGCATTTTTTAATTGATTTGAAATGGTTGACTTTAAGCATCGGACACGAGTGGTGGTAGCATAACTCATGTCGTTGACCACATAGCTTTGCTTCGGAAATGCTTGGACAAATCAAAAATGTAATCTCTCACACCGGACATTGGGTACATCATCAGAAACACACCGGAAATTCGACGCCAAAAATAGGGCCTTGGATGAAAACACAACATTGAAGCCTAAGCATCGTCCACACACCAGTCCTAACTAAGAACATGCTACTCGTTGTCTAGCCATCTGTTTAACTCTACGTGATAGAACGATACGTTATTAAATAATGCTTCGCTAATATTGTTCCAACGGGTTGAAAACATTCTTAACACTATTGTTATTTTAAATCCATTACCTGGATTATGCCACTACTCCACAGCAGTAGCTAGCTCCTAGCAGGGTAATCGCGCGGAGACCTCGCGTTATGTTCGAAGGACAAAAATGAGATTTCGTTTCGCCCTCGTCGATTGGTTACAAATACAATGACGTTGAACCCAGGTCCTGGTGACGTTGCAAGATGTTAGACCAATCAACGAGTAAAGAAAACAAACGCAAGGTGTCATTCCCATGGATGTATTATAATAGTTACTATGAGTATTCTAAAGGCCACTAGTGATTCAACCATGTCAGAACTTTTGTAGGCTTACACTTTATTGCAAATCCACCCTTGTTGTATTTTTGTGTTAGATACCCAGGAGATATATTACGTGACAATATCTCAACTGTCTTTACAAAAATATCGCCAAATCATCAAGGCTTTTTAATGATAGCTTAAGAAATGCCTTGAGGGCAATAACTGCAATCTTGGCCTATTCATTTTCCTTGAAATAAGAACAAGAGCAACATGTTTCCGATCCGCGCCAGCTTTATTGTTCGTTTCCATGACAACAACATTGTTTACGTTCTCTCCTCGACGTTACGATACAGCTGTAACTCTGACAAAGATGTGCCCTAATGTAGCGATGAGATAACATCAGAAAGAAAGGACCACGTTGACCCATGCAGTACAGCTGAGCTAGTTAATAAAGTAAGTTACTTTAGTATCACACGAAAGAGCTTCTCCGAATTATCCCTTCTTTTAATGATCGAAGATTATGTTTTGCTGCATCTGATCTGTTCTATAGGGAGATGAACCCGCGAATAGAAAACATGAGAAAGTGTACAGTGCTTCCGCCAATACCAGACCCACAGAAGTTGGGATTTACTGGGCCACCACAGTCACCAGCAGAAGAAGCAAAGGTGGCAGTAAGAAAAAAGATATTGAGACACAGGAGGAGTAAGGTTCAACAACAGCAACTTCATGAAATAATGTAAGCATGTCATTTTACAGTACACCCTAGCAACCATGTATAACCACCCAGGAAAGCAAATGCCCAGAACACCTTAGCAGCTGTGAAGAACCCAACATTTGTATCATAATGTTCAATGAAAGACAATCATACAGGGATTGGACACATGACGTGGATGCCTTGTGAGGCTCGCAGGTCAACAGTGATGTCTGATGGACACTGTCCTCTGTGGGTTCACACAAACATACACACACAATCAAACACACAAACACACACGCACACACACACACACACACACACACACACACACACACACACACACACACACACACACACACACACACACACACACACACCACAATTTCTTCTGAAATTATACTTTTTAAATTTGTTGGTGGGTGGTTGGGTCTAATTGTGATCTCTGTTCTAATGCAGGGTTTCTAGGGCCGTTGAAGCCTACCGAAAAAGCACAGAAAGGCGTTCAGAGCCTGCTCAGCCCCCAGAGCCTCAATTTCCCGCCAGTGTGAGTAATCAGTTGCCCAATAAATATTCCCTACCCCCTTAATGTTTGCTGCAAGAAGTTAATTTTCAAATATATTAACATTTGACCCTTTTTAAATTACAGATGAACAGTGAGAGTCGGAAGCAGCGGGTAATAATTGTGAACGTTCACTCTTGTACATTTTATTTATAATATCGACACAGGGGGCCTATTCATGTCCAATTCTGCTCTCCCATTTTCACTCCTCTACCTGTAGAATAATTTCCTATTCCTGAGAAAGTGTGTGGAGAGCAGAGAGGTGGTGCCCATACAGCAGGAGTGTCTGGACTCCATGCTGTCTCGCATCGCCTGTCCCCTCCAGCAGGGCCCGGGACAAGAGAGGCTGGTACAGGAGCTCTGTGAGGAGGTCAGGGAGGACTTCCTCAAAACAATGGTCAAGCACACAGGTTGATTCTGTTTTATTTTGTTGAATGTTACATTTTCTATTTGAACTCAAAGTAGCCTTTACAGATTAGATTGCAAAGTTGACAGATGCTAACCATCCCCTCCATGTGATGCACGCCTTCATTCTAGTGAACTCCTTCCTTCGGCAGCCAGAGCCGGACGGAGTGGTGTCAAATGAAAAGAGTGACTTCTCCCCAAAGTGAGCGCATCAGTGAATCCACCCATCCACAGCACCACTATGCATTAATGTTATGACAATATGCTGCGGTTGTAACACGTTTGATTTTTGGTTTAGGTTACTCCATTTGTCCACGCCTTGGCACGAGAGCTTCATTAGGAGTCGGGAAATGATGAAAGAGAATCTACACGTTCTTCATCCTGTGATGCGGAGCGTGTTGGATATTGGCTACTTAACGTTTTCTCCACTGCTCCTGGCCGACCTTTCACGCTGCAAGTGAGAGTTATTTCCTGAATGACTGCGGTATTCAAATCTATCCACGAGTACAACAGTACATTTTAGGCGGTTTGGGTTACTTTCACTAATGTACTGTCCGCGGTGCGCTGTCGCTGTTGTCGTTGTCCCAGGGCGTTGGGGCCGGTCGACTGTGAAAGCCTCAGGAACCAAGTGATGGTGGAGTGTGACAGGACTGAGGAGCGCATCATGAAAACCTGGTTCCCAAAAGTCGTCCATCTAGTGAACAGCAAGGAGATGATGCAGAGCGTTAGAGCCAAGAAGCTGCAGCACTTCTCAAACAGCTTGTGCACCCTCATCTCCAATCAGGTGAGAGCTTCCCTGATCAAGAACAGGGACATAGAAGTAACACAAATAGGCCTAGTCTTTTCATACCTCTGCTAAATGTATGCATCTTTATTACAGAACATGTTGGTTATTTTGTGGATGTTTGTTGATATACTAATTATATTCATGTAGTCCAATATACCTCTGAAGAACAAGTCCTGCCTCCGAGGCTCCTGTTCTCTCGGTCAAATGTCTATGGGAAATAACATGCCGTTTTTGAATGATTGTACATAACAAACTCTGCATTGATTACAAAATATATAACAAAATCTGTTTTTGGATTGTCGGTGCAGTTAAAGTAGCATTGAAGGTCCCATGGCAAAATGTCACTTTATGAGGTTTTCTAACCTTAATATGAGTTCCCCTAGCCTGACTATGGTCCCCCAGTAGCTAGAAATGGCGTTAGGTGTAAAACGAGCACTAGCTATCCTGCTCTGACAAAGCTCAGACGCGCTGATTTGGAATTTTTCCCTGTGTGTCATCATACAGGGAAATGTTACCTCCCCTATCTCTGCTTAGCCCAGCTACGACCGTGCGAGCGCCACGTGTGTGTGTGTGTCAATACACACACTGTAACGCAAGTGTTGTACACTTCTTTGCTATTTGGATAACCGTTCTGCTGTTGGTGCTACGGCGCACAACCCGTCAGGTTCTCTGGGTTATCTCAGCCATGGTCGAGAAGGAATTTGGGGAAAGGATCTATGGCTTTGACTCCCTGAAGTACATGAACCGCGTCATGGAGGAGAAAGGGATTGTTGCCCGCGATTGTCTCCTGATGGAGCCCCGCCGCCCGCCGCCCACTGCCCGCTACAACCGCGGGCAACAATCCCTTTCTCCTCCATGTCATGCTTCAGATTGATGTGGACGTAGAAGAACCAGAGACGTCAGAGAACCTGACGCAGTCGTTTGAGATTCATATCGTCTGGAGGCGCACACAGCGTTTGGTCGTGATAATATTAGAGCTGTCAAGCGATTAAAATATTTAATCGTGATTAATCGCATTAATGTCATAGTTAACTCGCGATTAATCGCGATTAATCGCAAATTATTTTTCTATGCTAAATATCCCTTGATTTTTTTGTCCCATAATTCTTCTCATTTTAATTCTCTTATCAACATGGTGAAGTGCATCGGTTTGTCTTGTGCAAATGATTTTTTATTGATAACAACATTGGCATATACTGATCAAAACAGGACGATACAAAAAAAGAGCCTATAGTGCAATTAAACGACTGCTTTGAACAAATGTCATTTGAACATAGCAGTTATATCATATATATTATATGATATAAATATCTATGTATAATATGATATTATATAGGGCCGCAGGCCTATTGCATGCAATATGAATATACTCTTAGCAGTTGTTTATCTACACCCTTCTTATCTTATACAAACACATATTTTTCCTTCTTGATTCACAGTTGAAATCCTTACTGGAGAGAAGTGTTGGAGCATTTGTCAACTTGTTTGATCTGAGTAATACCAACAAGCTGCCACTATTCCATATGGACTTGACCTTTGATGACGAGAAGATCGATTTGTATCCCAGCTTTCAAGATCTGGAAGATGCTGTCCTGGAAATTCTCAATGCCATCACAAATACTATGCAGGTCAGATGATCGAAGCAGATCTAAAGACAACTGTGTTGTTGTTTTTGTCTTACACCTATTGACGTTGTCCTGCAATATCTATTCACAGAAAGTACAGACGATCCATTTAGGGCAACAAAATGACAACAACCCATTTGTTGATGCAAAACTGTCCGATCACGTTCTCACCTGGGGTCATGCTACTGTGAAGAATGCTGTGTGCTTGCACTTAGAGGAGCCCAACAAACACTTCCAGAACTACGGTGACTTATTTTTCAATGTGTTAATTCTTCTTCTTTGTGGGAAGTATGGTTTCTATATGTGTACTTACTTTTAACCTCACGCCCGCAGTTACCAACTATGACTGGCTGGTGAACGGAGCAGCACAGACCAAAGTGGAGAGTTACTTGGAAGAGGAGCACACCTTCAATGAGTACACCGAGGTGAAGTCACAATTGGTCGCTCAACATTTGCGGTCTCTGCGAGGACCAATCCTCTCTGTGTGTACGCCTGACTTGGTGCGTTTCTTTCAGCTTGTCGAGGAGTTTCTTGCACTCTCGAGGGAGATAAGCAGCCTGCCAGAAAAGGCCCACTTCACCATGATTCATCTGGACTGTGTGGATCTGAAGCAGGGGCTCGCCAAGAAAGCTAAATCCTTTGCTGAAGTCATTGTGGCGAGGCTGGTCACAGACCACCGTGAGCAAAACCTTAAGTAAGTAAACCCTTGCTGTGTTATCTAATGGACCAACGACAACAAAAGTTGCTCCTTTCCATCGCATGTTGTCCTACATTGACTTCTCAAAGGATCTGCCAGGAGTTTGAGACCATCAGAGAGAAAGCGCTCAGCGTCCCGGCGAATACAGAAGACATGACAGAGATGATCACTTACGTCACTGACATCAAGGCGAATGGCGTTGCGGTGTTACAGGAAAAAATAAAGGTAAGCTCAAGACATCACATCGATCCCCATTGAAACACACTAATCATTCAGTCAGCATGTTTTTGGTGTATTTTCTTCATTGATAACATGTTGTTGTCTGACGTTGGCTTTGGGCAGGAAGCCTACAATAGGCTAGGTTATCTCCTGGACGTGCACGTGTTTGACCAGGAATACCTGGAGTTGAACTCAACCGTCTTCCTGTGGCCACAGAACATCCTTCCTGTCTTTGAACTCAATGATGAGGTCTCATCTCAAATCTACGTCTGGCACACAGACTCAATTTATTTAGCTGAACTTGATCTATTTTGGTGACGGTGATGTCGATGGTGATTGTGGGCGCCCCCTTCTAACCCCACATCCAGGTGGTAGAGAAGGCTAAGGGCAAGGGCAAGGAGGAGCTGCTGCTCAAGAGAGAGAAGCTGATGGTGGAGCTGGAGAAGGTGGGACGCAGGATGGAGGCGTTTGCAGAATGCTCCGAGTTGGACATGGCCCAGCAGGTATACTAATGATTTTAACAGCTCTTCAAATCATTAAAGAGGTTGTATTTATTTATATTTTATTAATTGCAGCACCGCATGTGCAACGATATCGAGCCTTTTGTTTGTATTTTGACAGTACTTGTCAGATGTGAGGATGATCCAGAAAATACTCAACTCTGCGGAGGAAGCCATTGAGTTTATCAATAAAGAGGAAGCCCTCTACAAATGCGAAGTGACCAGTTACCCTGAACTTGAAGCTATCAAGGAGAACGTTGAACCATACCAGGCGCTGTTTGGACTAGTGCAGAAGTGGCAGCGCTCTGAGAAGAGGTATTTTTCCAGTTTCTATTGTATTCAAATTATTCTACTACTTCTATCTTTGTTTTGTTTTTAACACACGTTGCAGGATTTTGGGATTGGTCAATGTAATTTTTTTTTCATTATTAATTATAAATTTTAATTATTGATGCTTTAAGTTGAAGTTTCACTCAGCGGTCCATGTTGCGCCATTGTGTCTAGGTGGATGGATGGCTCCTTCCTGGAGCTCAACGGAGAGGGCATGGAAATGGAGGTGGACGAGCTGTTCAGGGAGAGCTACAAGATGCACAAGTCCTTCCATCAGAAACAGAAGAAGGCTGATCAAGAGCAGGGCAAAAGGGCCGACAGTGGCAAGCGAAAGCGGAAGCAGGAGGATAAGGGCAAGCAGGAGAATCCCATTCTCCTCATGTGCTCTCGGGTATTGGATCAAATAAAGGAGTTCAAGGTAACTCATGTCCCTGTATGCTTCATGGTCATGTTTGTTCATAGCAAATATTCATAGTTTGTGTGGGTCTTTTCAACAGGCGCATATCCCTATCGTGACCATGCTGTGTAACCCCGGGGTCAGAGAACGCCACTGGCAACAGATGTCCGAGATCGTGGAGTATGACCTCACTCCAGACTCTGGCACCACACTGCGCAAAGTTCTCAAGCAAAACCTGGCTCCTTTCCTGGAACAGTTTGAGACCATCAGCGCTTCTGCTAGCAAAGTAAGAGAACCAGAATCTGACTTTATTTACGTATCAAACCACTTTCTGTAAACAAAATAGTAATATTGCAGTAATTTACAACTAGATTACTTTTTTGTTTCAATAAAAGTATGATGGAGAACAAAAATTTTGCCATATAATTATGATTATTAAATAATTATTATCACAGATAATAATATATCCAGTTGACTGCTGTAAGGTAACCTACTGTGTGTGCGCGTATGTGTGTGTGTGTGTGTGTGTGTGTGTGTGTGTGTGTGTGCGTGTGTGTGTGTGTGTGTGTGTGTGTGTGTGTGTGTGTGTGTGTGTGTGTGTGTGTGTGTGTGGGTGTGTGGGGGTGGGTGGGTGGGTGGGTGGGTGGGTGTGCGTGCGTGTGTGTGTGTCTATGCAGGAGTTTTCCCTGGAGAAGGCCATGCAAGCCATGGTGGAGATCTGGGATTCGATCTCCTTCCACCACTACCCCTACAGGGAGAGCGGCGTGTCCATCCTCACGGCCGTGGATGAGATTCAGACCATTATGGACGACCAGATCATCAAGACTCAGACCATGAGGGGCTCACCCTTCATCAAGCCCTTTGAGGACGAGATTAAGGTCGGCAGGAAGTCTATGTTCCCAAAAACCAGTGGATGATCGATGAAGATTTCCTTGTTTGATTCAGTTTGATATGACTCATGTTGATGATGACGTGTCCTCCAGCTGTGGGAGGAGCGCCTGGTCCGAATCCAAGATACCATCGACGAGTGGCTGAAGGTGCAGGCCCAGTGGCTCTACCTGGAGCCCATCTTCTCCTCTGAAGACATCATGCAGCAGATGCCCGAGGAAGGGAGGCTCTTCCAGGTTGTGGACAAAAACTGGAGGGAGATCATGAGGCACTGCGTCAAGGACCCAAAGGTAGGTGGCTGGGGAAATCTGGTCACAAAAGGGCTGCTCTTGGTAAGATAGCAGTATTTCTCTGGAGTCCAAATAATTTGATGTGTGAATGTAGATGATTTTTCTTGTAGATTCTGCCAGCTACCTCTCTGCCCGGGTTGCTCGAGCGGCTCCTTGATTCCAACGGCCTTTTGGATACCATCATGAAGGGACTCAACGCCTACTTGGAGATGAAGCGCCTTTTCTTTCCACGGTAGTTACTTCATCCTTTTTGTTCAGGGTTCTTCCTGTTTGTTCTTCTTCTTTGCACAAATTGACTTTGAGAAACACCTCACTACTTCTGTGTTCATTCTTCCTAGTTTCTTCTTCCTGTCCAACGATGAAATGCTGGAGATTCTCTCAGAGACCAAGGACCCGCTGCGCGTCCAACCCCATTTGAAGAAGTGCTTCGAAGGCATCTCCAAACTGGACTTCCTTCCAAATCTGGATATCCAAGCAAGTCATGTTCACACACTCACTGACTCACTCAGACACACAGAGAAACACAGAAACACAAACACACAGACACAGAGACTAAAATGCATACACACACACTAACTCCCACTAACTCCCACTCAGGTTCTGAAGTGTTCCTCATGTCCCCTCAGGCCATGTACAGTAGTGAAGGTGAACGTATTGAGCTCATCAAGCTCATCTCCACCTCGGAGGCCAGGGGAGCTGTGGAGAAGTGGCTGCTGCAGGTGGAGGACATGATGCTGCGCAGCGTCAGAGACGTGGTGGCCCGCTCCAGGGTGGTAAGAGCATCATCCACAATGCAGTTATAATATGAAGCCACCTTCAACGAGAAGCTCCTGAGAAACAGCTAGGGGGCGTTGTTTCATTAAACAGTTACTCTCCTACTGACGCATCAATACTTAATTGATGCGTCTTATTTACGTATTTACTTACCATTATACCAGTATATAACATTGATCCTATTGATAATATGCATATTGATATGAATATAGTTGAATGCATATAAAGTAATAAGAAAACATTTAAATAAAGTAGATTAGAGAATTAATTCATGTACAGTATTTCACACTTATTTTAACTTATTTTAACTAAGTTAAAGTAATGTGAGATGGTAAAAATGTGTGTTTGTGCATGTGTATGTGTATCTGGGTGTGTGTGTGTGTGTGTGTGTGTGTGTGTGTGTGTGTGTGTGTGTGTGTGTGTGTGTGTGTGTGTGTGTGTGTGTGTGTGTGTGACAGGCCTATGCTGAAACCCCGCGCCAACAGTGGGTGAAGGAGTGGCCAGGACAGGTGGTCCTCTGCACCTCCCAGATCTACTGGACCCTGGAGGTGCATGAAGCCATCAGAGAAGGAGCAAATGTAGGTTTCAGTAATACGGGGTCCGAGCAAAATTAAAAGTCAAGAACACACTAATGGAAGATATATAAATATGACAGATGTTCATGGACATAAGATGTTCCACTTAATGCAACACTGTGCCTCGGCTTTCCGGTGAGCTGCAAAGCAATGGCCGAATGTCATGTTCAGCTTGTTCATAATGCTATAATCGGGATTCGACCTCCTAACCTAAGGATCACCTGTACAAGGTATTATCCCATTGAGCCCCTGATAAACCTGAACTGCAGCCTCATTCACATGGGGAAATTGTCTATTGATAAGCATACAACATCCAGAAACCTCCAAGCACACATTTCTCAAGTGAATTAGGGGCTTTCGTAAAGGCATATACCTGAAAAATCTTTGAAATTCTTGGTAAATTAAACCTTTGTAGTCAAGAACACTAATGGAAGAAATATAAATATGACAGTTAATTATGAAGGAAAAATGGTTAAACATGATGAGTGTTTCTGTGTGTGTGTGTGTGTGTGTGTGTGTGTGTGTGTGTGTGTGTGTGTGTGTGTGTGTGTGTGTGTGTGTGTGTGTGTGTTTGTTTACCTTGGCAGGGTTTAAAGAACTATTATAAGCTGCTTCAGACCCAGTTGGAGGGCGTGGTGGAGCTTGTAAGAGGCAAGCTGCCCAAGCAGACCCGCACCACGCTTGGCGCGCTGGTCACCATCGATGTCCACGCCAGGGATGTGGTCATGGAATTGATCGAGAAAGGTACATTGCAAAAAAACCTGTACAAAAAAACACACACAACTAACAAGTTTTAGTGAAAATAAACGAGTAGTAAATGCTCCACTTCAGGGTCATTCAAATGGATGTACTGTATATTTTCAGGTGTGTCACATGAAACCGACTTCCAGTGGCTGGCTCAGCTGCGGTACTACTGGACCAATGAGAACGTGCGAGTCCGCATCATCAACTGCGACGTGAAGTATGCGTACGAGTACCTGGGGAATTCCCCCAGACTGGTCATTACCCCGTTGACGGATCGATGCTATCGTACCCTGGTAGGCCGTCCGTTAACGCTGAAGTCGTTCTACCTCACTGTGTTGTGTGAAGGTGTGTGAAAACGTGGAGCTGTTAGATTCACCCTGTATTCTGCATCCTCAGATCGGAGCGTTTTTCCTGAGTTTAGGCGGAGCTCCTGAGGGTCCAGCCGGGACCGGTAAAACCGAGACCACCAAGGATCTGGCCAAGGCGTTGGCCGTGCAGTGTGTGGTTTTCAACTGTTCCGATGGGCTGGATTACCTGGCCATGGGGAAGGTGAAGCCCATTGTACTCAATCTCCTCCCCGTGTGACAACGTTACTGATCTCCCTTCAGCAATGTTTAAACAAAGTGTCATCAGATCCAACAGTAAGCTATATATATATACCAATGTCTTTCTGTGAATGTTGAAACATCCAATGCCCTTCAACAGTTCTTCAAAGGTCTGGCGTCCTCGGGTGCGTGGGCCTGCTTCGACGAGTTCAACCGCATCGAGCTGGAGGTGCTGTCGGTGGTGGCCCAGCAGGTGCTCTGCATCCAGAGGGCCGTGGAGCTCAAGCTGGAGTACTTTGACTTTGAAGGGACCACTCTCAAGCTAAACCCCAACTGCTTCGTGACCATCACAATGAACCCCGGCTACGCCGGCCGCTCAGAACTCCCGGATAACCTTAAGGTTTGTCGTTTGAATTAACTACTACTTATCTTTTGAATTGCTGGATGTGCTCTTACACTCGTCTTTTTTTTTTCCAAATGTTTTTTTACGGCACAGGTGTTGTTCCGTACGGTGGCCATGATGGTCCCGAACTACGCCCTCATAGCGGAGATCTCTCTGTACTCCTACGGCTTCCTGAACGCCAAGCCTCTGTCGGTGAAGATCGTCATGACATACAGGCTCTGCTCAGAGCAGCTCTCCTCGCAGTTCCACTACGATTACGGCATGAGGGCCGTCAAAGCCGTGCTGGTGGCCGCGGGAAACCTCAAGCTGAAGTTCCCTAACGAGAACGAGGACATACTGGTCAGTGCGCCGAAATACATCAAACGTTCGTCCATCCATTCATCCATCCATCCATCCATTCGTCAATCAGCCCTTTATCTCCATCCTTCATTCTGCTATTTATTTATTCATCCATCTAAATGCTCAACCATCTGTGCAACCATCTATCTATCTTATCAGTCCATTGTCCAGCTTGAAATGTAGATAATGTGTTAAAAGTGAATCTCATTCGCAGTTTGTGTATTGCTTTGCAACATGACCAGCTCCTGAGATCCATCAAGGACGTGAACGAACCCAAGTTCCTGTCACACGACATCCCACTGTTCAATGGCATCACCAGCGATCTCTTCCCAGGCATCTCACTTCCTGTCGCAGACTATCAGGTTTGGTTGTCTTCACAAACCGCATTGCACACATCATGTCATGTCAAATTATTCTGGTCTCTTCAACTCCAGTGATGTTCTGTCACGGTCGTTTCGCAGCTGTTTCTTGAGGCCGTGAGAGAGTGTTGTAAGAATCACAACGTTCAGCCAACACAATTATTCTTGGAGAAGATCATCCAGTCTTACGAGATGATGATCGTCCGGCATGGGTGAGATAACACAGCATTGTCATACGTTACAATCGCTTTACAAAGTGGAGTACAAAAGATGGGTTTTTGTTCATATATTAATCTGTGTTTCTGTGTCCCAGGTTCATGCTGGTGGGGGAGCCGTTTGCCGGGAAGACCAAAGTTCTCCACGTGCTGGCGGACACTCTGACGCTGATGAACGAGAAGGGCCTGAACGAGGAGGAGAAGGTCATCTATCGCACTGTCAACCCCAAGTCCATCACCATGGGACAGCTCTTTGGAGAGTTTGACCCCGTTTCCCATGAGGTCGGGTCGGCACACACCTTCCATGCTAACATGTTAACAAACTGCTCATGTGTGCTATGTGGATCAGCTTTGCATTGGAACTCTAAATGTCAACTGAATTTCTAACTTCTTTCCCCGCCTGTCTGTACTGGTTGACGCGGTCTCTCGTGTAGTGGTCGGATGGGATTGTGGCCAACACGTTCCGTGAGTTTGCTTCCTCAGAGACACCAGATCGTAAATGGGTCGTGTTCGACGGACCCATCGACACGCTTTGGATCGAAAGCATGAATACCGTGCTTGATGACAACAAAAAGGTAGCGGTCAATACGGACTAGGGGCAGGAAAAGGGTGCTGAGGGGGCTTGTCTCCTGGCCCAAAAGGCTCTGGGTTCAGACCACAATGTCCGCAGTCTGTAGGCAGCCCTGAGGAAGATGCCTGCTCTTTAATGACAAGTAATGTAATGTACATTTATTTGTAAAGCACATTTAAAAAACAACAACAGTTGACCAAAGTGCTAAAAAAAACAAAGATAAAATAAAAAAAAAACAGTAACAATCATTAGTTTGAGACGACGATAGTTACAGTAACAATCGTGATAATAATGACATTAATAACAATGATAATGTTGGCAAGACATGTATCTACAATCAACAGAAATTCACTTCTGAAGATAGCATCTGATGAATGATGAAACCGCATAGTAGTAGCAGTTCAACACATGATTTTTTATTGCAAGTTTTCTCATTCCATAGCTGTGCTTGATGAGTGGTGAGATCATCCAGATGTCGAACCAGATGAGCCTGATCTTTGAAGCCATGGACCTGTCGCAGGCTTCGGTAAGTCCAATGCTGGAGGGAAAGGTTATTCGCCTAATACGTGTATTAACATACAACTGATCGAATGCATTTTAAGGGTAACACAAACATACTGTTAGCATAGTACACTATCCATTGACCCGTGTTTCCTTTGTAATTGCTCTGCTCCTCAGCCTGCCACAGTGAGCCGCTGTGGTATGATTTACTTGGAGCCTTCTCAGCTGGGCTGGGAGCCTCTAGTCACCTCCTGGATGAACACGCTGCCCGAGGCCCTGACGGGCCCCGACCACAGCGCTCTGATCCAGGAGCTCTTCCTCTGGCTAGTACCTCCTACGCTCAGGGTGCTGCGTAAACACTGCAGGGTGAGCGACCGCGAATCACCCCACAGGGATCCCCGCCTCAAGGATAACGGCATCTTATAATTGGTTGTCATTTGTTATCAGTTATTTGAGATGTGTGCTTTTCAGTATTAGTGTATTTTCTTATCTGTCATCTGGTTTGTTCATGGCTATAAGCTTTGAAAATGTGTGGTAAGACACTGGTGAGACACTGTAATAACAGTGTCTCAAAGTTAATTAAAAACTTGGTTATCATATATTGTTTGCCATGTCATCACTACCAATAAAGATTGAAACTAGTCAGTAGAGGTAGGTACTGCTCCACTTGCTCCAGTGTTGATCTGCATTCCGTTTGCCGAAGCATCTCTGCCTGTCTCTGATTGGACAAGAACATACATAGACCGACATCCACATGCATGTGGACTTTTAGTTTGTTATTTTTTCTGTCCTTGCTCTCTCGACTGAGACACGCTTTTCTTTTTGTGAATGATTTTTCTGTATGCAGGAAGTCGTTGCCACCAGCGACAGCAACACGGTGGTTTCTCTGTGTCACCTGTTTGAGGTCCTGCTCGCTGAGCCTGTTGGGGAGGACCCTGGCAGCAACAACATACGTACATGGATCATGGTACCAGAAAGATGCACAACACTGGAAAACACAGATGTTCTGTAGTGCACTGACGCATTGCCCTTCTTTACGTACATACATTCACATTGTTTTCAATTGAAAAGGAGAATAACCATATATACACTACCATTCAAAAGTCTCTTGGATCATTTTTTCCACGAAAGCTTTATTCAACAATTTGCAGCTGTGTTAACATAATTGCACGAATCAATTAGCCTTTTTCGCACAATTAGCTAAACAATGTACCGTTAGAAGACAGGAGTAATTGTTGCTGGAAGTGGGCCTCTGTACAATCTGCCATTTCCAGCTAAAATAGTCATTTACCATATTAACAATGTCTAGACTGTATTTCTGATTATTTAAAGTTATCTTCATGGATTTTTTTATGCAGTGATGGGTTGATTTGTTTATTTATTAAAAATAGAATATTTGAGGTCTTGTTTAATAAACTAACACAGAGTTATTTAAAGTTGGCCCCCATGTCAATGTGTGGTTTTGTGGCTGCAGGCGGCGTTTGCCTTCTCCCTGGTGTGGTCCGTGGGGGGCTGCTGCGACGCAGAGAGCCGGGAGAGGTTCGATGGCTTCTTCAGGGAGATCATCTCTGGCGAGATGGACAAGCACCCCATCCCCGCCGCTGTAGGGAGATGGGAGTGTCCGCTGGACGAGAAGGGCCTGGTGTACGACTTCTCTTACGAGGTAGTGTGTTGTTCACAGTCGTAGGAATCTAGGACACTCCTTAGAGTCGCCGTTCGATAAAAAACTCCCAGACCTTTACAGTGAGTTCTTGTGCAGTTTAAAGGAAAAGGCCGGTGGGTCCACTGGAACGATTCCATCAAAAACATCAACCTCGGGGACAAGAACACTAAAGTACAGGACATCATCGTTCCCACCTTGGACACTGTGCGCTACACCTACCTCATGGATCTCTGCATCAATAATGCTGTGTAAATATTGTCATTTTTTCCCCATGATTTTCATGAAAATTATTTGGAATTTGGAATTATTACGAATGAGGAGAATAAACGTATAATTTTATATAAACTTAAAATTTGTTGTCCGCCAGCCAATGTATATTTTATTTCAGTACATAACATTTATTTTTCACTTGTTTTTATTGTACAACTCTTTTTCCTCACTCAGGCCTCTATTGTTTGTTGGTCCCACGGGCACTGGGAAGTCTGTTTACGTGAAGGAGAAACTAATGAACAACTTGGACAAAGACCGCTTTCTGCCTTTCTTCATCAATTTCTCCGCCCGCACTAGCGCCAGCCAGAGTCAGGTCAGTAACACAAAATAAAAGACTAGGCGACTTTGAGGTCAATTTATTTCTGCAGTGCTTGGAAGTCCTCAAATGTAAGGACTGTTAAAAATAAAATATATTGATAAAGATATATACTTTATTGATCCCCGAGGGGAAGGTAAAGTATAACAGCTGCAAATAAAAAAAGGGATAGACAATAACATAAAATAAAGCATCTGCAGTGAAATCTGTATCACCAATACAAAGAGTATGAAATGTCCTGTCAATGACAATAGACATCTTCCACAAGAGTAATACAAACATCGATATAATAACATGCACTATACATTTACGCTGGTAAATCGCCACCCATAAAGTTACAGCTAGTTTTAACTTTCAAATCGTTTTTTCCTGCCTAGAATATAATCATGGCTAGGCTGGATAAAAGAAGGAAGGGGGTGTATGGGCCTCCTATGGGGAAGAAGTGTGTCATCTTCGTCGATGACATGAACATGCCTGCGCTGGAGACGTTTGGAGCCCAGCCCCCTGTGGAGCTCCTCCGACAGTACTTTGACCATGGGAACTGGTAGGAACTGTTCAGTGCTGCGTTTA
This sequence comes from Gadus macrocephalus, assembly GCF_031168955.1. Taxonomy (NCBI): domain Eukaryota; kingdom Metazoa; phylum Chordata; class Actinopteri; order Gadiformes; family Gadidae; genus Gadus; species Gadus macrocephalus. The sequence continues at coordinate 16,664,902 of NC_082382.1, forward strand.
CATCATTTAGAAGTTTCAGTTTAACCAGCATTATGGCGCCTTTTGGATTGCATTTTCCCGCAATTCACTCAACAGTCCTTTTAAAATGACAAAATCCAAGATGAGTTTGAGTTGTCGGGGGATGAGTTGTGTTCTGTAATTAAAAAAAAAAACATTTTGTTAAGCAAGTGTCATGCCTCCAACTATGTTAAGGTTGATTTAACAGTGCAGGTGTTCACCCGCATTTCTGAGGCTAGGGTAGGAATATTTGGAGAAACAAGGCAGATTTAGCTAGATTTTGAGGTATCCAACCAAAAAAAAATCCCATCTCTACCTTCAGGCCTCCTTCCAAAGCCACTCCCCCAAAATACATGACTGGCCCACTAGTTCATCCAATCATTTCATTGAAGAGGGGCCTATTACAGGCCTGCGACAGACCCAGACTTTTTCTTTCTTTGTCAGAGCATTGCTGTTAGGAAATAGAGGGAATTGAAACAAATAGGATCCATTTTTTTAATATATATTTATTGCCTAGCATAGCTTTAAGCATGTGACTAGAAATACAAACCTGATACAAAACAGCAGCTGGTGCTGACTTGTGATTGTTGTCTGTCAGGTACGACCTGAAGGACACCACCAAGATCACGCTGGTGGACCTGCAGATCATCTCGGCCATGGGGCCTCCCGGCGGGGGGAGGAACGCAGTCACACCCCGCTTCCTGCGCCACTTCAACATCTGCAGCATCAACGCCTTCAGCGACGACACAATGGTGCGCATCTTCTCCAACGTGGTCGCCTTCTACCTGAAGAACAACGACTTCGCCCCTGAGTACTTCGCCGTCGGCAACCAGATAGTGGCCGCCACGTTGGAGGTAAGTCCTTCCAATACACACAAGAATTTGTGTGTATTTGATTTATTTTTAGAACAAAGGATGATGTTCTCAAAAATACATTTACTTGACATTTTATCTTGGGTATCTTGAGTATAGTATTACAATTTCACTGCCTGTTCTTTATGATACTTCTAGAATAGACATATGTTTAAAAAAGGCAAACTCAAACGAATATGTATTCAAACCTGTGCCCAGCCAACAACAGACACAGTGTCGAGCCATCCGCAACTTACGCACTGTACATATGTACACTTTTGTCCCACGTTTTCCTACTGAGTATTCTTCACCCTCTACCCCCCCCCCCCCCCCCCAAGGTGTACAAGAAAGCCATGAAGAACCTTCTTCCGACGCCGGCCAAGTCCCACTACACCTTCAACCTGCGGGACTTCTCCCGCGTGGTCCAGGGCTGCCTGCTGCTGAAGAAGGAGTCGCTGGAGAACAAGGGCACCATGACGCGCCTGTTCGTCCACGAGGTCATGCGTGTGTACTACGACCGCCTGGTGGATGCCGCCGACCGCACCTGGCTCTACCAGCTCATGAACGACATCGTCAAAGTCCACTTCCGGGAGTCCTTCGAGCAGCTGTTCGACCACCTGAAGAAAGACAAACAGGTGTGTTTGATTTGGTGGATGTTGTATTGGTTGTCGTCGTTGTTGCTGCTGTTTCTCTGCTTTTGTTGTCATGGATTTAGAAGTTCAGGGATTGACTTGAGTGTTGAGTCTGGAGGCAGTGTTCCTTAATGGACCCAGCAGAGCGGATCACAAGAGTGTCATTGAATTTGAAAGTGAAAATATGATCAAAGCCTCAAAGCAGATTTACTGTAGCTTTTGCTATTTACCATTTATACTATATTTTTCATCCCAAACGACTTACAGTGAATTCCGATAGAGATCATAAAGGATCTGGTAGAGGGTTAGACATCTTGCTCAATGATGCCTAAGTAGGTTAGGGGTGCGGACACTGAGGTGTCACTGAGGTATCCGCACCCTAAGTTTTCATTTGGATGTTGCCGCTTCTCCCCCACTCTCAGCTGGTTGAAGAAGACATGCGCAGCCTTTTATTTGGTGACTACATGAACCGTGACCTGGAGGAGGATGAGCGCTTGTATGCAGAGGTGCCCTCCATGGAAAGCTTTGGACAGGTGGTAGAGCTTTGTCTGGAGGAATACAACCAGACTCACAAGAACCGCATGAATCTCGTCATCTTCCGGTGAATTATTTTGACACTATAGAATCGAGTTCAAGAAAACATTATTCAATTATGTATTCTATGTAATATATTATTTTATGTAGACCTCAAACGTTTTTTCTATCTATAATTCTAATACTCAAAGTCATAGACAATATATGATACATAAAATGAATAATGCGAGGCAAAACTTTTAAAGTACTATAAAACAAAATCCAATTATTTCTTTATGTTAAAAATTAACTCAATGCCATAATTCTCATGAGACTCACAAAGACCAACAGAGCACCTAATGACCACTCCTGTCTCTCTCCTTCTAATCCACAGTTATGTTCTGGAGCACCTGTCCCGTATCAGTCGTGTGCTGAAGCAGCCGGGAGGTAACGCTCTGCTGGTGGGGGTGGGAGGCAGCGGACGCCAGTCCATCACCCGCCTGGCCACCTCCATGGCCAACAATACCATCTTCCAGCCAGAGATCTCCAAGAGCTACGGCATGAACGAGTGGAGGGATGACCTCAAGGTTGGCATGGTCTCGCTTCCCTTCGACAAAGAAGAGTATCTCTATAAACAGAGATCTGCATTTGAATGCAGAATCTCTTGGCAACGGGAGCGAGATTTTGGGATCGGAGCGTTCTGTAGGTTTCGGGCAGGTTAAAATTCTGTGTGGAGGGCAACGATCTCTGAAACCATCGGCTATCGTCTGACGACGCCTTGGTTTTATTTTGGCTTAATCAAGTAAATTTCTCAACAAAGCAGTTGTAGTGGTTTTAAGCTGTTTTCAGAAAAGTTGATTACTTGTTAAAGCATTCGGTCGTAGACATTGACTATCAACGCCAACTCCATTCTTGTTCTCAAGCTGCTAACGGGACAGTAATATTCGTTATTCGTTGTCCATCTCTAGAAATATGGACTGTTGTCCTCAGAGGTAAATCAAAACCAGACTTTGTTGTTTACTGAGATTGGGAAGAATATACATTTTTTATATAATTTTCTTTCTTTATCTATATTTTTTTGTTAATGTTCTGACACCCAACCTCGGCTGTCTTTTGCCTTTTTAACTATTGTGTTTTTCTTTCCATCACCACAGCTTCTGCTTAAAAACACAGGAGTGAAGGGTGAGAAGACTGTGTTCCTGCTGACCGACGCCCAGATCAAGGATGAAGCGTTCCTCGAGGACGTGGACAGCGTGCTCAACACCGGGGAAGTGCCCAACCTGTTTGCCGCGGACGAGAAGCAGGAGATCATGGAGGTACTGGGGCTCGCTACAGCCTTACTGAGTGGTACATGGTCATGATGCAGGATCTTGATGTGATCTCAGCCTGGTTCTGCTTCCCCGTTCCACAGGCCGTCCGTCCCATTGCCCAGGCTGGTGACAACGACCTGGAGTTCAGCCCTCTGGCTCTCTTTGCCTTCTTCGTTGGCCGCTGTAGGGAAAACCTGCACATTGTTGTGGCATTTAGTCCCATCGGGAACGCCTTTCGAAATCGCCTGCGGCAGTTTCCATCGCTCATCAACTGCTGCACTATAGACTGGTTTCAGGTACAGAAGCAAAGAAAATATGAAAAAAAATGATATTCCATATTTCAAAAATAAATATGTTATTAATTTAGTAAGCATAAATCTATACGACTATGTGGTTCTCATGCCATATCGCTGGGAATTTAATAATGCCTTCGAGATGATTCACAACGTTCTATGCGTATGTCAGCCGTGGCCAGAGGAAGCCCTGGAACGAGTGGCCAACACCTTCTTGAAAACCCTGGAGATGAGCGAGCATGAGCGCAATCAAGTCATGCCCATCTGCAAAACCTTCCACACGTCCGCCATACAACTCTCCCATAAGTAGGTCACTCTCTCCTTCATGTGCCTTACTTTCAATAACAATATCGGTAAATAATAAATAAAATTTCATGTTTGACATTCCCTGAAGATTCATGTCGGAGTTAGGACGGCACAACTACGTGACGCCCACCTCCTACCTTGAGCTCATCGCGGCCTTCCGCCAGCTTCTGACCCAGAAACGAGACACCGTGATGAAGGCTAAGAAGAGGTACACCAATGGTCTGGATAAACTGGCCTTTGCCGAGTCTCAGGTGGGTCGCATTCCAAATGATTTAGAAAATCCCAAATGCGTCTCGTATTGCTTAGTGGGATTTTCTATGAAATGTTGCAGGTGGGGGAGATGCAGATGGAACTCATCGAGCTACAGCCAAAGCTAGAGCAGGCGAAGATCGACAACACCAAGATGATGAAGGTAAACACCCTACACTTCCTCGCTAACGCTAAGGGCGACCTTTACCTCCGGTCTCAACCCTCTGCTGCGTCTTCCACCAGGTGATCGAGGTGGAGTCAGTGCAGGTAGAAGCCAAAAGTAAGCTTGTACGCGTTGACGAGGAGGCAGCTACCATCAAGGCCAACGCGGCGCAGGCCTTGAAGGACGAGTGTGAGAGCGACCTGGCCGAGGCCATACCCGCCCTGGAGGCCGCTCTCGCCGCCTTGGACACACTTAAAGTGGGACTTCAATTGTTTAGCTTAACTCTGACACCTCGCTATTTCTAAATGTTAATTTCTTGCCAATAAGGACTGTCTCAGTAACGTACCTCTTTTACCCCAGCCATCCGACGTGACGATTGTCAAGTCGATGAAGAACCCGCCGTCGGGGGTGAAGCTGGTCATGTCAGCGGTGTGCGTTATGAGGGATATTAAGCCGAACAAGATCGCCGACCCAGCTGGGACTGGACAAAAGGTTTCACTCTGTCCAGTCAAAAGCCTTTTCTTGTAGCTAAATAAACATGGTCCGCCCTGCTTTGATGTGCTGGGTTGTCGTATGAAAAAGAACACATATGCAGTGGTAGTTTCCAATCTGATCATTGATGTTTTGCCTTTCAGATTTTGGACTATTGGGGACCAAGCAAGAAGTTATTGGGTGATATTAACTTCTTACGAGACCTAAGAATATATGACAAGGACAATATCCCAGTGAGTTGCAATGGAGAAATATAATGTTTTAAAAAATAGTTTCTTTCTTTTTGATTCTATTTGACTGATCCCTTTCTCACTTTCTGCTTAAGGTCGCTGTGATGCAGAAGATACGCAGCGAGTACATGACCAACCCGGACTTTGACCCCACCATAGTGGCCAAGGCCTCCTCTGCAGCCGAGGGCCTCTGCAAGTGGATAAAGGCCATGGAGGTTTACGACCGTGTGGCCAAGGTAGCTCCCATTGTTCTCCATACACCCCCCCCGATCTCTCCATTCTGTAGCACCTCAAAGTGCTTTACACTTCCTTTAGCACCCCAGTCTTTCTTCCATCCCCTCTATCTCGTCAAGTGTTCCTCCTTCTACCTCCCCCGGTGGTCTGTAGGTGGTGGGTCCGAAGAAGGCCAACCTGGAGGAGGCCCAGCAGTCCCTGGCCACCACCATGGCCCTGTTGGACCAGAAGAGAGGGGAGCTGAAGGAGGTGGAGGACCGCCTGGCCAACCTGCAGAAGACCTTCGTTGAGAAGACGGAGGAGAAGGCCCAGCTGGAGTTCCAGGTGGACCTGTGCGCCCGCAAGCTGGAGAGGGCGGAGAAGCTCATCGGAGGCCTGGGAGGAGAGAAGACCAGGTGGAGGAGATTATTACACGTGGCTAGCTCACCCCATCCGCCAACTCTAGGTCACTTTGGAAAGCGTCTACTGAATAGATTAGTGAATATATGATGTTGTTGTCAAGATGGTCCAAGGCCGCAGATGAGCTGCAGCACACCTATGACACCCTGACCGGGGACGTGTTGATTTCTGCCGGAGTCATCGCCTACCTGGGGGCCTTCACCTCCGGCTTCAGGCAGGACTGCGCCAAGATCTGGACCAAACTATGCCAGGTAAAGAGAGAGCCGATGCTGGTTCTCGAGGACCCTGGAAATAAGTATTGGTTTGACTGTTGACTGTGATGAATTATGTTACAGTCGAAGAAGATTCCGTCTTCAGATGAATTCTCTCTCAGCAAGACCCTGGGGGATCCCATTAAGATCCGGGCGTGGAACATTGCAGGGCTGCCCACCGACAGTTTCTCCATAGACAATGGGGTCATCGTAAGCAACTCCCGTAGATGGTGAGGCCCTTGAACTGATGAACTGAACTCTCTCAGGCTACAACAGAAATATCTGATGAGAATGGTACTTTGAAGTACAGATGATTTTTTCATATAAAGAGAAATACATGCATACCATTCATTTAGCGTTCTATAGATGTTATTCCACCTCTCTCACACACGCACACACACACACACACACACACGCACACACACACACACACACACACACACACACACACACACACACACACACACACACACACACACACACACAGAGACACAGACACACAGACACACACACACACACACACACACAGACACACAGACGCACACTCTCACATTCACACTCACACTCAGAAGCTGCTAGTGGTAAGGTGAACCGAACTTCTAACCCTGCTTAACCCTGCAGTTGCTGTGCAACCTGCCATAACAGCTACTGATCTACTGCCACTGCTTCAATGGACTGCAAGGCATTCATTAATTAAAGGTATCATATAATCTCCCCTATGTGTGCAGGCCTCTCATGATTGACCCCCAGGGGCAGGCCAACAAGTGGGTGAAGAACTCTGAGAAGGAAAACAACCTGAGTGTCATCAAGCTGACGGACGGGGACTACATGAGAACGCTGGAGAACTGCATCCAGTTTGGAACCCCGCTGCTGCTGGAGAACGTGAGGGAGGAGCTGGACCCTTCGCTGGAGCCCCTGCTGCTGAAGCAGACCTTCAAACAGGGTACAGTCGTGTCCGACGTCGGGACGTGCATTGGCGACCCATCCTCACTGTCCTCGAGGGAGTACTAGTCTGTTTTGTTCTGCTCCAGGTGGGGTGGATTGCATCAGACTGGGAGAGAGTGTGATTGAGTATTCCCAGGATTTCCGCTTCTACATCACCACCAAGCTGAGGAACCCCCACTACCTCCCAGAGCTGGCCACCAAGGTGTCCCTGCTCAACTTCATGATCACCCCCGAAGGCCTGGAAGACCAGCTGCTCGGGATCATGGTGGCCAAGGAGAGGTAGGACCCTTAGGTTCATAAAGTGTCATCCAAACATCCAAGATTCTAGGATATGACGCGGTGTGTATAGTTTAGCGATCCCTGTGCCTCCCGCCGCAAGGATCTGGCTGCGTCTTTGAGCAAGGCATCCTTGTGCGAGGTGCCTAACCCCTACCAGCTCATTCATTCAAATCGAGTTGCTCTGACTGAACAACGTCTGATAATAGTGAACAGTATAGTAGTGTAGTAGTGAATATAGTGGTGGCTCCCCTCCCTCTGCCCCAGGCCAGAGCTGGAGGAGGAGAGGAACGCCCTGATCCTGCAGTCGGCCACTAACAAGAAGCAACTGAAGGAGATCGAGGACCAGATCCTGGAGACGCTGGAGTCGTCCGAAGGGAACATCCTGGAGGACGAGAGCGCCATCAAGGTCTTGGACTCGGCCAAGCTCATGTCCAACGAGATCTCCAAAAAACAACAGGTCAGACCAGTGCAGCTCCGACCTAGAGAGAGGGAGAAAGGGCACCTGATGTGTAATCAAGGATTTGTGTCTCAATCTTAAGGCATCCTAATTGTTTTCCGTTTTTGGTTTTCAAACCGCCCAGATAGCTGAGAAGACTGAGATCAAGATCGCTGAGTCCAGAGAGGGCTACAGGGCCATTGCCAAACACTCCTCTATTCTGTTCTTCAGCATCGCCGACCTGGCTAACATAGATCCCATGTACCAGTACTCTCTCTCCTGGTTTGTTAACCTTTACATCAGCTCCATACAAGACAGGTGAGTTGCTCACAAGGCTTTGAATGCTGTATGTTCAATGTGTTAATTGGGTGGTCAAAAAGTTAAATTAGCCGACTAGGGTGTTTAATAAAGGTGGTCAAGGATGGAATCTAAGGGTTTAAGAGCACATCTATTCTCAAAAATAAGTACTTTCCACAAAGAAAATTAAGATCCATTGCAAATTTCCATTCTAGATATCCGTTTCATATATTGTTATGTTTTCCTCTACTCTCTTAGCAACAAGTCCTCGATCTTGGAGAAGCGGCTGAGATACCTGATTGATCACTTTACTTACAATCTGTACTGCAACGTGTGTCGCTCACTGTTCGAGAAGGATAAACTGCTTTTCTCCTTCCTGCTCTGCTCCAACCTTCTCCTGTAAGTGTCTAAGCAGCGGAAAAAGTCTCTTGATGTTAGAGCTATCCCTAGGCTTGCCAAAAGTGTATTGATTTGCAAAACTATAATGTCCATTTAGAGCAAAGAAGGAGATCGAGTACGGAGACTTGATGTTCTTGCTGACTGGAGGCGTCGGCCTAACAAACGCAACCCCCAACCCGGACCCCTCCTGGCTGCAGGAGAAGAGCTGGGATGAGATCTGCAGAGCCAGCGAGCAACCAGGACTGGCTGGAATCAAGTAAGGCCTCCTGTGAAATATAGTCCTGCGTAATCTGCACAATACACTTGAAACTATTAGCTAGCATTTACTCAATGCAACACCCTCTCTTTATTTACCACCTCACTGTCCCTCCCCTGCGCACACATAGAGAGGCGTTCCTAAACAACTCGGACAGCTTTAAGACCATTTACGACAGCAAGGAGCCCTACAACGCCCGTCTGCCCAGACCCTGGGTGGACTGCTTAAACACCCTCCAGAAGATGATCATCTTCCGCTGCCTCAGGCCTGATAAGATCATCCCGGCCGTCTCCAACTACGTGACCAAGAAACTGGGGAAAATGTTTGTGGAGCCACCGCCCTTTGACCTGAGCAAAAGCTACCTGGACTCCAACTGCACCGTGCCCCTGGTGTTTGTGCTTTCTCCGGGAGCTGACCCCATGGCCAGTAGGTGGCGCGCTAACACCCAGATAACCCTTTTGAATTTATGTTAGAACCTATTTAATACCACGTTTAAATTCGTAATAAAGCCAGGATCAAATCTGGTGATTATTAAGTCATTGAATCTTGCGGTGACTTATAAGTCTGGAGGCATGCTACACATTAGACTGTCACGCTGGACCGGAGACAGGCACCCTACATGTTGGACTGCGTTTCTGTAGTCCGATCCCGACAGAATGGTTCTAACATCATTATAACATACCTGGGTCACAATGGTTTGACATTTGACTAGTTAATGCTACTGGCTCCCTTAACCTGTGTTCAAAGGCTGGAAGCTTGGAGTCCTGAGGAAACAAAAACAGCCAGACATACAATCACACACCAAACCCTTGTTAAGTGTCTATGTGGTCTGGTGCTTATACGGAAAGGTCAATGGGTTCAACTAATGTCATTTGAAGAGCAATAATATTTTAAGACTGTTTGAAAAATGTAGAAGACCCTTCATAGATGTTACCCATGGCTGGTTGCTAACCATATGGGAACATCCGTCTTCCTCTCCAGGCCTGCTGAAATTTGCCAATGACAAGAGCATGGGTGGCGCCAAATTCCAGTCCATCTCTCTCGGTCAGGGACAGGGTCCCATCGCGGCCAAAATGATATTCGCATCCATGAAAGAAGGTACCTGGGTGTGTCTGCAGAACTGTCACCTGGCAGTGTCTTGGATGTCCACCTTAGAGAAAATATGCGAGGACTTCACTCCAGACACTTGTCACCCCAACTTCCGTCTGTGGCTCACCAGCTACCCCTCACCCAAGGTGGGAGTCTTTTTTCTTATTATTATTTAATTATCTCTAGGAATAGTATTTTTCTCTTGTTATCTGCTGTGTCACTTGAATTTCCAGTGTGGGATTATTTAAGCACATCTTATCTTATGTAAGGTTTATCTTAGATCGTGGGAGGATTTGTTGAGGCTGTCCTCAGCTTTTTGATGCCTACACCATTAAAAACTCTGGGGTTGCAGGAGCAAAATATATTCTGTGGTCTCTTGCAGTTCTCCAGCAATTCCGTTTTTGATCTTGAATCTCCATTATGATATTGTCAATATATCAATGTGTTCATTTAACAGTCGTTTTAGTTGTTAAATTGTCAATGAAGCACAAATGCTCTATATAAGTCCTTCCATTTAATTGCATTTATATTGACCCCTCTTTGCTTCCTGCATTAGTTCCCAGTGACTATTCTCCAGAATGGCGTAAAGATGACAAACGAACCACCAACAGGTCTCCGACTTAACCTGCTGCAGTCCTACCAGTCAGATCCCATATCTGACTCTGAGTTCTTCAACAGCTGCCCCAACAAGGAACCGGTGGGCAAAGACACACACGCACACACATACACACACACACACACACACACACAATCCCCCACATGCACACACACACACACACACACACACACACACACACACACACACACACACACACACACACACACACACACACACACACACACACACACACACACACACACACACACGCACACACACACAATCCCCCACATGCACACACACACACACACACACACACACACACACACACACACACACACACACACACACGCACACACACACAATCCCCCACATGCACACACACACATACATACTCACACACACACATACACACACGCATAGAAGAAGCAAAATGTTTCATTCTTGCTTGTTCATTTTGGGTTGGATGTTCCTGCAGATCTGGGAGAAGCTATTGTACGGCGTGTGTTTCTTTCACGCACTTGTACAAGAGAGGAAGAAGTTTGGTCCTCTGGGATGGAATATACCTTACGGCTTCAATGAGTCAGACCTGCGGATAAGCATCAGACAGTTACAGGTATTTAGCAAATAAGGCCTGATATTTAACTAAAGCAGAGTTATCATCATATTATTAGCAATGGTATCATAATTTGTATGTATTTATGTATGTATGCATTCATGCATGCGTGTATGCTGTCTGAGGTTTTTCTGATATACTTTCCATCAATGTAAATATCTTTTTCATTTCGATCCCTTAAAGTGGTATTGTGACTGCATGTTTGAAGCACAGTAGAACACACAAAAGTATAAGATTAATCAATTAATAGATGAATACCTATCATTTACCATAAAAATTGACTTTCCCAGCTCTGCTTCATAAAGCGACACACAAGTCCATGAGCCAGTATGTTCCCGTCGTTGTTCCCAAGTTTCCCATTCTCCTCCTGCCCGCTCCCAGCTGTTTGTAACGGGATACGAGGAGGTGCCGTTCGAGGCCATCACCTACCTGACCGGGGAGTGTAACTACGGCGGCCGCGTGACGGACGACTGGGACAGAAGGCTCCTCATGACCATCCTGGCCGACTTCTACAACCAGGACATCGTTGTGAAACCCCGCTACACCTTCTCTCCCAGCGGCAAATACTATGCCCCATCTAAGTCCATCTATGAGGACTATCTGGAGTTTATTAAGGTGATAGGATGTGTAAGACTCAGGCTGGTCAAAGTATTTGAGTCAACTAGCTTTAGGTTCCGCCTATTCTAGCAGTTTGTCTGTGTCTTCTAGAAACTACCGCTCATCCAGAGCCCTGAGATATTTGGGATGCATGAAAATGTGGACATCTCTAAGGATCTGCAGCAGACCAAGCTGCTGTTTGATTCGCTGCTGCTCACCCTGGGAGGTGGGGTTAAAGGAGGAAGTAGCTCCGGGGGAGACAGCGCCCTGTACGAAATAGCCAATGACATCCTGACCAAGGTATACGTGCCAGACTGTGCCGAATGCTCATCCAAACACTGAATCCATCGGGCCATTTCCAATCAGGTTGGACCTGAAGAATCCGTCCACTGGTTGTGGCACTATATATACTTTACTTGAATCCTTATCCAGTCAATCATAGGATAAAATCAAAATAACATGACTAGTATGTTGAATGTTTTAGTATTGTAGTAGGTTTATCCTTTCATTGACTGGTAACGATTCAAGTAAAACAGTCATTTATTACTGCGGCTATTTATTGGCTACCTGATCTTTAAATTGAACATAGCCTCTTTTTGCTAACATTGCCTCTGTTAACTTATTTCTGCTCCTTTCTATTAGCTCCCAGACGATTTTGACATTGAGGAAGCACTTTTAAAATTCCCAGTCCTCTATGAGGAGAGCATGAACACTGTGCTGGTCCAGGAGATGGAGCGGTACAACACGTATGTACACTAACCTATAGTATAGTGTGGTATCCAGCATCTACATGCAATATCTTATCTAGTGTTTTGTGTTCATCTGTTCCCCCGCTGCTAGGCTGTGTACAACAATCCGCGTGAGCATTCAAAACCTGCTGAAAGCCATTAAGGGTCTGGTGGTGATGGATGCAGAGTTGGAGGCCGTCGCTGGCAGTCTTTTGGTGGGCAAGGTGCCAGAGAAGTGGGCTATGCGCTCGTACCCAAGCCTCAAACCCCTGGGCAGCTACATCACCGATTTCCTCACCAGACTCAAATTCCTGAACGTGAGTCTGACCGATGAAGCCCATTCAGAAGACTTTATTCTTTTCACTGTTTTTTGTCCAATGAAGTTTGTTCTACTGATTGATGTGACCTTATCCCAGATGACTTATCACAGGTTGCCTTTATCAGTCTTTCACAGTTGTTTTCTGATTCGTATCACCATTCCTCCCATGCCTCCCTCAGGATTGGTTCAACAGCAGCAAGCCTCACGTGTTCTGGCTGACCGGCTTCTTCTTCACCCAGGCCTTCCTGACAGGGGCCATGCAGAACTACGCCAGGAAGTATCGCATCCCCATTGACATGCTGGTCTTTGAGTTTGAGGTCCGGAACACTAATACTGAATATCAATTGTGTCGTCATTTTGTCATTTGTAGTTTTGTAGTTTGGTTTTCCATGTACATTATCAGTTTTTTTCCTACAGGTTCTCACACTTGATGTGTCAGAGCAAGCTCCTGAGGACGGCGTTTATATCCATGGGCTGTTCCTGGACGGTGCTCGCTGGGATAGAAACAGGTTCAAATCATGATCGCTCAGCCCGTTGTTGTTCAACTAAAAAGTCATTTATTATCTTAAAGTATGTCTCCTCTCCATCAGTGGGGTGATCGCGGAGCAGAAGCCCAAAGTCCTGTTTGACTCGATGCCCATCATCTGGATCAAACCCAGTAAGCATGGCGCTAGAGGCCCCTGGGCTAGCTCTCCACGGAATTAGAGAAAGAAATCCTGTTACCACGAGTTTGAGCTGCCGTCCTCAATCAATCCCGTCTCTTTCTTTCTTTCTTTCTTTCCTCCTTCTCCATCCAGCGGAGAGGAACAGCGTCCAACCCTCCCAGAAGCTGTACGTGTGCCCCCTGTACAAGACCAGTGAAAGGAAGGGAACGCTGTCCACCACGGGACACTCCACCAACTTTGTGATCACCATGACGCTGCCCACGAGCAAGCAGCCGCAGCACTGGATCAAACGGGGCGTAGCCATGCTCTGTCAGCTGGATGACTGACACCTGAGAGTACACTCAGGTTTATTATGTGCAATTAAAACTGAATACATATATATATACCAATTTGTATATCATTTATTTACGTGTCATCATATCATTGAATCATCATTTAAATCATGAATTCATAAATTTAATAAACGTATTTTGGTTTTAATTTTTGGAATTCATTTGTGTTCATAAAGCTTTCTAAATGCAAAAAAAACCAACAACATATAAACACAAATGTATGCATGTTTAATCATGACCACATGTTATACATTACTCTAAAAATAGTATTCATTAAAAAGTGGTATTGTCCATTTATACAGGAGGAGTAACCACATTATTTTAATGGATTCACATTCATGAACATGAATTGGCAACACTGAATTACAAAATGCAAGTTCTGAGCACGAAATCCCATGTTTGGCCATTGGGTGTCCTTCCTGTGTTAAAAATGAACATGCATGTCATTGCAATAGTAGCTGCAGTATTGAGTAGGTCAAATGCAGAGTCTGGCTGCCCTGGCCCAGTCCTGAGGTATTTATAGTTGTGGTGTTATATATTTATACATAGGTATGTTTCTGAGCTGTGAAGTCCATTGGTTCTTCTGTTGTCAGAGAGACCGAAAGCAAAGAGCCTGCGGACTGAAGGTAAATTAAACACAACAATATAAAATGTATTAATTGAGCGATGTATTATGCATTGAACAACATATGGGCATTGTGGTCGAATTTCATGCTGTCAAATACTTATATTTATCTTGGAAATGGACACTTGACATAAATATAATAGAATGTTGTCTCATTCTGTGCCATTTTAACGTCTTTTGTTATTACTCTCTCGATGTTAACTTGGGTTTGCATTATGCAAAAGTAATGTTATATGACACCAGCAATGTAGTTTACTAGATGGCGGGAGGTAGCCATGCCTTCAGATGGCTAAACAAGTGCTAAAGAATATCATACAACAATAAGAATATTCTATATTTAAAAAATAATAATGCAAAATGTCTCACAATACTGTCTACAGTTGGAGTGCCAATAGATTAAGATCAAATGTATATATTTCTTAAATTGTATACATCATTTTAACGAGTAAACAACAATATTTGGAACAACTACAGCAGGACCTCCACTGTGTTCAGATGTTCTGTCTATGTGTGTCTTACTGGTTTTGTGTGTCTTACTGGAATGTTATAAAACAGCTCACGGTTTCGAGGGTAGTGTTTAACTGCCATCTCTACTGTCAGTCTAAATTTGACATCGGAAGACGTTCTGAAGGATTATAGATGAACACAGAAAAAGAACATGACGACAACTACGACTCGGACTTGGATGAAGACGAGGCGACGCAGTACATTATCGAACAGAGTCTGATTCAATATAGAAAACTCAAGGGCTTGAGTCCCGGGTAAACCTCCAAATCGTCCACACAAATACCTTATATTCTACATTGTGCATAGCCTTGTTCATCTACTCAATATGTTCTTTCTGATGTGTGTGTCCCTCCAGTGATCTGAAAGTCAGTGAAGATCCGGAGGAACTCTTCAGAGCAATTAAGGAAGGTGATCTCAAACTTGACACACCCATGAATGACTCAAATGTCATTGATTCATTTCCAGTCGTTACTATCGTATTACCCTTCTGAAATCAATGCCACCCTCATACGTCTGTCCATAGGCGATGAGGAGGCACTGAAGAAACTGACAATACAGCCCAAAGCTCTGTCGAAAGTGGACGAGCGAGGGTGGATCCCTCTGCATGAGGCTGCAGTGCAGGGAAGTCGAGAAATACTGGAGGTTATCTTCTCAGGTACGGGCTATCATGGCCCTGATGTATTCCATTCAGCTGGATTCACTTACAGGACAGATTGATCCATTGTTTGGTGCTTTGCTGGCAGGATCCTCTCATGGAGCTTGCCAGTGTCGGACACTTAAAGGTGAGACACCACTGTTCCTGGCAGTGGTGTACGGCCTTCGTGGCAACGCTACCTTTCTGATCCAGAATGGGTGCGACCCAGACCTCCAGAACGATGAACAGGACTCTCCTTTAGTGGCAGGTGAGGTTTGTATGTTTCTATGCACAGTTTAAGTCTATACAAGGGCTGAAAAGCAGCAGGTTTATGCACTGATTTCTGATCCTTATTGGGTCTTGTCTTATTATCAGCTATTCTAAATGATCAGTACGACTTGGCCACACTGCTGCTACGCTACAACGCTAACGTGGACCAAACGGGACCCCTGGAACGGACGGCGCTGCACGAGTCGGCCTTCTTGGGGCTTGAGAACTTTGTGCATTTGCTCCTGGAGTCTGGTGCTAACCCCAATGCATTTGACATCAAGAGGAAAACTCCACTGGCTTTGGCCGTGCAGAACGGACACCTGAATGTAGTGGAGATCCTTCTCCAGAAAGGTAGTCATGTGTAATGTCAAATTCGTTTTCACTTAAACACATAATACAGTCCTCCAACAAATTATGCACAACATGAGTTTTCGTGTGTGTGTGTGTGTGTGTGTATGCGCGCGCGTGTGTGTGTGTGTGTGTGTGTGTGTGTGTGTGTGTGTGTGTGCGCGAGCGTGTGTGTGTGTGTATGCGCGCGCGTGTGTGTGTGTGTGTGTATGCGCGCGTGTGTGTGTCTGCGTTTAAAGGAGCCCATGTGAACTACGGATCTGAGTCGGAGTTCGGCACCGTCCTGTTCGATGCCGCAGCCTCTGGGAACCCCGACATAGTCTCCACACTCCTGGACCACGGAGCAGACGCCAACATAGCCCTGGACAGCGGACACCTGCCCATCCATCGGACAGCCTACCATGGACACATACTGTGAGAAATGAACCATTACCGTCTAGTTTTCCCCATACACACGTATGATGTACGAGTCATAACGCTGTCCCACACAAAATGCCCTCTCTCTGGGTCTCAGTGCACTGGAGCACCTCATCCCGGTGACCAAGATGGAGGCGGTGAAGGAGAGCGGTATGAGTCCCCTCCACTCTGCGGCGGCGGGGGGCCACGCCCTGTGCATCGAGGCGCTGCTCCGCGCGGGCCACGACCCCAACACCATGCTGCACCAGCGGGTGCGCCGTAACTATGACGACGAGCGGCGCTCCGCCCTGTACTTCGCCGTGGCCAACAACGACTTGCAGTGCGCGCGGCAGCTGCTGGAGGCCGGTGCCATGGTGAACCAGGACCCCGTCAGCTGCCTGCAGGTGGCCCTGAGGCAGGGCAACTACGAGATGATCAACGCCCTGCTGAAGGCCGGGGCCAACGTCAACTACTACTCCCGCGTCAACAGCACCCACTTCCCCTCGGCGGTGCAGTACGCGCTGAAGGACGAGGTGATGCTGCGGATGATCCTGAACCACGGCTACGACGTGAAGCGCTGCTTCGACTGTCCCTACGGCGGCGGTTCCCATGACTACGCGCCGTGGACTTCCTCTTCGGTCGTCAAAGACATGATGGTGAGATGAAAGCCGAGACTACGTTTATTTGCAGACCGCTTTAGTGCTTTGTTCCTCAGCCCTGTGTGTGTCTCTTTGTCTGCGTCCTGTTTGTTGTTGTTTCGGGGCCAGTTCTGTGAGGTTATAACGGTTCACTGGCTCAAGCAGCTCGCGGGCCAGGTGGTGCGTATGATGCTGGAGTACACGGACCATGTGTCGTTCTGCACAAAGCTCAGGGACACATTGCAGGAGCAGAAACAATGGGAAGAGATCTGTCACATGCAGAGTGAGGGAAACCTTTGTCTTCCATTTTAAGATCCTTTTTTCGGGTCATTCACATGAACCTGCGTCATTAAAAGGGTAATTAAAAAGGCTGTTTGAACTTTAATCTGAAAATGCATTGCAGGAAACCCAAGGAGCCTGAAACACCTTTGTCGACTGAGGATAAGAGGATATCTGAGCCAACTGCGACTGAGATCCCCCGTCTTCATCAGCTATCTTCCTCTCCCTCCCAGGCTGAGGGATTATCTTCTCTATAAAGAGTATGATGTCTATGGCAGGGGCAGTATGGTTGGTCCCTAGGAATTGGAGCAACACAAAATCCTGTGATGGGATGATATGACCGCTGGTGAATAATGCTGTCTGTTAATGATAGTCAGTCTAATTATGACATACTTTCTTTTGTTTTTATGTAGATATTTTTCTATAGTTTTATGAAAAGGCATACACCACTTGAATAAAAAAATGTAAGGTTAGATTATGATTTACTTTCCCCAGATGCATATCTATGTTGACCTTATTCCTTATCGTAATAATTATAATTGATTGCATGGTGGGGGGAGGGGATACACAGTAGGATGTGGTACGTGGTATGTTTTAATAAATGTAACCATTTGATAATGACATAGCATACTTATTGCCTCTATTGGTTGTGTAAACACACGAATACATGATTGTAAGACAAACTGAAATAGACCAAGCACATACAGCTTTGAAGGATGTTGACCCCTAATATAAGATGTACACAAAATTCAATTTGTGTGGTTTTCAGGATTTTTTCAAGGTTTTCCAATACTCTCACAGTAAAGAAAAAACTCTTCAGGCGGGCATTATGAGTCCTTGAGACAAAAAGATCCAGCATGCCATACAATGAAACGGTGGCGCGGCAGTATAGGTTAGACCGCGATCTGTAGCGCCCCCTGTGGCAACCGTGGTACAACACGTTTTGGAGACCTCCTTACTTCCGGTCTACATATTTAAATTTGACATTTCTGAGGTGCTCAGGTTTTGATTGTTTCACTTTAGGGTTTTTGCCAGAAAATCATGTTAAACAAAATTATAAATATGAATTTAAAAAAAGTATAGAAATTGTAAAAACCGTAGAAGTAGCGCACTGCACTTATTGATTTAAGTGCAATTCTCTGCAATGGGCCTGATTTTTATACCTGCCATCATTTTTTTCAATTACTGAAAGTTAGGCGGAATAACAACAAAAACATAACAGTGGTTGGGCTTGCTTTGAAACCACACTAATAACGCATTCATAGAAAATCGAAACTGGATATGTGCACTCATTCCCGACAACTGAAGAGCTGTGCTTTACCAGTTTCGTTTTCATCGCTCCACCTCAGAGCCTGACCATGGCTCGCCCGCTAGGGGGCGTGGATGGTCTCGCATGTAAACAGAGTGACAGGAGCGTGTTGCAGTGGTGCTGGAGGAGAACGCATACGTCACATTCATAATGGCGGAGGTTGGGTGAAGAGGAAAATGTGTCTGTGAAGCGGTACTGTAAGTGAAGAGCTACATTGCCGGTGAGACGTGCACTGTCCCCATAAAATGGCCCTGAATCCCGGCGTGGAAGGGAGGAAGGACACAGAATGTACCGAAACGGACGGTATCCGCTCGGAGGAGCGCAAAGGCGTGAGGAATCTGCCGTCAACCGCCACCTCGGCCACAACCAACCAAAATGGCGATCGGATTGTATGCGAAGACAGGGTAAAGCCCGAGCAAGAAGCCCCTGATCGGCGGAGAAGTGGGCAGACAGACGTCCAGAGCTCCCACAGTTCTCCCTTACCAGGCCCCAGACCCAGAGACGAGCCGCCTCGGAAGAATTTCCAAATCCCGAGGAAAATGAAAGAACGGAAAGGTTGTGAAGACCCCTCTCTATTTGTACAGGACAGAGCCTGCCGTGTCTAACACTCGGTTGCTGCATGTAGCTAGCTGGCTAGTTTTTAGCTGGCTTCGTTTGTTGTGTTTGTTTGGAAGAACAAGCACACTTAGGTGGAGTTACATATACCTTGTTATTGCATTGTTGTTGCATTGCATCTGTGGATCGGCCTACTCTGTGCTGATGCTAGCCTTACGTTTCGCCTGGTAGTATGTTTCGAGTAGCCCGGATACTCACTAGTTTTGCTGACCTTACTTTGCCCATGCATGTGGACATGGGAATGAGTAATACTTAGCAATAGGTCACGCGTAACGTTAGTTTTGAGTATCCGTCGATGTGTTACGACTATACACACGCGCTTAATCCTAGGCGTTTACATGAGTAGAGGGAAGTGGATAAAGTTGCACACCGCACCTAGCACCATGATCCTTATGTGCTTACTTGATCGGACTGCTGGCTCTTGATGTCATTTTCGATGTATCTCAGATCACACACGGTGACAGTGATTTACATCTATTAGACATGCGCCATATGTTAGCCCATTATCCAAGGGACTATATGATATATGAATTGTAGCTGATGGTTTGCATTCATTGCACTGAATGAAAGACTTGTCCATCTCCGATCTGTCTGTGCGCAAAGTTGGGTGGAAGCACTGCTAAGGACCATCTTCTTTTCGGTAAACATTGCCAAGCCGTAGCAGGTAAAGCATTCTGATGCCGAATGTGTGTAGGCCTATGAAAGTTTGTCCCATGCTTAATTGGCAGTAAAGCTGTCTGCACCTCAGCATAGTCAGTATCCAAAGTTAACTTCATGAGCAGTCATGAGGGAATATATTCATGGTCCAACTTATTATGCAAAACAATTACATTTAGATGAGATATAGTAAAGTGTTTTTAAACGCCACCTGTTGCAGTTGGCTGGTGATCTTCAATTAGGAACACTGATTTGACTTTTCTCTTCTATGTCCACACACACAGCAGTAGGTCATTCTGATAATTTAAACTGTGCCCTGTGTACCGCAAACAACTCTGACAACTTAGACATCACCTTTCTGAGGAGAGCATTGGAGTTCTTCTTTACACAGAAAGCAGCTTGAAGGAATCCAGATGTGTAGCCTGAAGACATGGAACTGTGTGCCACTGCAGTGGGAATAATGTTATCAGTGTTCTGTTGTTGAACCAGTGAGTTTGATGCCTTCCTTTCAAGAGCTTGCTTGAGGCTGTGTACCGTCTGAAAGCTCCATCTTGTCAAAGCTTATTTATGGTGAAGACACGGCGCTTAGCAGTTAACGACTTGAGGTTGGACTTTCTCCTCCATAGACGTGTGGTGTGCATCTGTGTCCATGTATCTATGGCGTGTATAAGTGTACGTGTGTGCACAACACCGCCGATGTAGTACAGATTGTAACTTTGCTCTCTCTCTCGCGGGCGCAGGTCTGTACCAGTGCCTTCCAACCGACAGCCGGGAGTTTGAGGACCTGGTGAAGATCCTCTCCTCCTTCTACCTGGACTCCTCGTCGCGCGGGACCTTCTCCTACTGCAAAGCCAAGCTCATTCACAATGAGCTCCTGGAGAAGGAGGTAGGCCCTCCCTCACCATGGTCCCATGGCAGCAGGAGACGGTGGTTTGAGACTGTATTATTTCATGTGTTTGGAGTGGACTGTATATATAGTCCTCAGTATGGCACTGTGCATACAATGGCTGTTCAAGCTACAGGCGGGTGCATATCACCTAAGATAAATAAATATTGACCGGGAGAGTCATTGCTGTTTTATTTTCAAATCTTGTTGGTTTTTGATACTTGAGACTAGGGGTGTGAACGGTTAAAAACATTTTTTAAATGGTTACACAACCCCTATTTTTGCTTTAGACTGTAAACCGTTTTTTTATTAATTAAAGTGGACCGCAGTCGAGTTGTCGAGGGATTATCAGTCTACGTCACTCCCCGCTCTACGCGCATGTCGTATGCAGAAAGAGACGAGAGCGACAAGAGCCGCAATCATGTCTTGTTGTGCGTTTTGGTTTCACAAACCGTTTTAATAAGACTGATTATCCCATTTATTCTACTTCTTGCTTGCCAACATAATAAAACAATTCAAATACTTTAATAATTGTATGTAATGTAAATAATTATGCTTTTTCTTATTCGTATTGCACGGTTATTAAATGTATACTCTGTTTGAGTTCATCTCCCTCGAAAAGTAGTCCCCTTTAATTACGATCGATCAAACATGTTTTTGACACCTCGGAGGGCATTATCCCGGTTATACCATGGTCACTTGCCAAAGAAAAGATTAAATTAAGATCAATCAATTATATTTTCATGCGTTTTACAATCCAAATATAACGTTTTTCAACTAAATAGGAAGGACCTTAGCTAATACTTGGCAACGGGAGGTATTCTAGTGCGCTGAGTTAGAGCCAGAGAGCTAATGTTATGGATTGTACATATTTATGATTCAAAATTCTCCCCAGCCTTTATACCACAGATACTGTAGGGCAGGGGTCACCAACACGGTGCCCGCGGGCCCCAGGGCGCCCACAAGGACCATACGAGGGGCCCGCAGGCCTGTTCTGAAAATAGCACAACTCATTCTTGAACAACTCTATTCTAACCTTTTTTAAGTCATTGTTGATAATTATTGTGAGAAATCATTAACATGATCAGTTTCTTCACATAGATGAGTATCATTAATCAATATTAATAATATATAACTAAAGGCAAACTGAGCAAATTTGTTATTTCAGAAGAGTGTATCAAACTGGGTGCCCTTCGTATGACTCAGTACCCATGAAGTAGCTCTCAGGTTCAAAAAGGTTGGTGACCCCTGCTCTAGGGTCTATAGCAAATAACCGCGTTGTCTGATTACAGTTTAATTCATTTTTCACAATTTACCAGCTCTCGTTTTGAAGAATAATCACCGCGCCATTCGTTTCAATGGGAATCGGTGGGAATCGACGGTCTACACTTTCAACATAAATTGTACATATTTATAATTGGAAATTCGTCCCAGCCTTTATACCACAGATACTTTAGGGTCTATTTCATATAACCGCGTTTTCTGATTACAGTTTAATATAACATTAAGCTGACAACATCGGTAATTAACACTGCAACTGCAAATTAACCACACAGAGATAACCATGGCAACCGGTCAAACAAATTATATTTTTGCGATCATTCTGTGCGCGCATCCGCCGCGTTGATAAACAAATAATCTCCCTATACGACCAATGGAGGGTGCAGCCACTTTTCAGACCCTGTGCTGTTTTTAAAAGCCAAATGTACACCACACAATGTACATTTCACTTGGTCTCCTTTCTTGTTTTTTTCAAAAAAACCTCCACGCCGCACTTCGCTGTGTAGTATTAGCTGCCATCGCAAGTCAAAAGTGAAACTTGCCAGTTACCCAACATTTATCACGGCCATTTCTTCGTGCATTAACGTTGTCAAAGTGGAACATATGTAGCTTTATTAATCTCTAAATAAATAGTATGTCTTATTTTTGATCAGAGTTGAATGAATGCCAGTCTAAAACATTATTCTTTTTTTTTTATCTAAATCGGTTATCGTTTACTGATTTTTCCTAAACGGTTATGATTTACTAACCAGTTACACGTGTACCCGTGCGCACCCCTACTTAAGACTTAACACAGCGTTGCGGTTTGTCACAGCCCACACTAAACAAAGTTCTACGCTTGCTATCTGTTTTTCTGTTTGGCAGTTTATCGAAAAGCGGAGAGAGATGAAGCAGGAAGGCCGGACCGAGCAAGAGCTGACAGAGTCCTACTGCTTCCTCTATCCAGACAAATCCAAGGTTGGCCCCGAGTACAACTCTGCACTCACAACTATGAATGAGCCATGTGTCTGACCCGCAGGACTTGGAGGCCGGTGCTGATCAGTGGTTTGACCGTTTGTTTCCCCGTGTGTCCAGCTCCAGTGGATCTGCGAGAAGGGGCTGACGGTGGGCCACTCCAGGATCACAACTCTAGGAAACCCAGCCGTGGGTGAGTCGCTAATCCTCTTGACCTGTAAACAAACAAGCCGGACGCGGATGGATAATAATTTCACTAAGACCATAGAAATAAAATGGACAGCAATAGTATAGGCAAATAAGTTGCTAAGCAACAGCTGACACTAATGGTTCTATTTGACGTATACCTAAAGTTTGAGTCCTCGGCTCATCCCGGATGCTTTGCATGGACAAGCAAATCTCCACATCTTGTTTAGAAAGAACCACCTCAACTACCAAATCATTCAATGATTAAATTCATACGTTCTTACGTTTTTATTTATTTTGTCTTTTCAGGTGTTTATCTCTCCAAATACGCTGACTTGCTACAAATCAACCCATTTGAAGTGGGTTTCACTGGGGACATGATCGTCTTTAAAGTCATGAGGGTACGTGAGTCTCACCTAATCAGATCCACACTCGAAACTAGGGATGGGCATTTGAAGGCATATCAATATTCGAATATTTGATAAAAAATGTATTGGAGTACCTGAACTACGAAGAAAAAGAACCAATGTAGCGCACTCATAATGTAGCCTGAAGGGCTTCCTTGATCTGGCCTTCACTAAACAAATGTATTCGTTTTCCATCTTTTAGTCAAATGAATAAGGAAATCAAATCCAATTGGACAATTTATTGAGCATTTTAGAAGGAAAAAAACACTCAATCAGTGTGCTGAATCGAAAGGAGTTGAAACGAAACCATCCTTTTTGACAAGAATATGAATGAAACAGTATTGCATACTTAAGGCACAAACTGAAATTTAGATTCAAGTAAATTTAAGGCACAAACTGAATAGAAGTACTGGTTGGCTTGGATATCAACAGAACTCCACTTGCTGCGCATGGGCCTGCCTCGCAACATCAACAAAAATGTATTATGTGTAAGACGGAAATACAGTGTCTAAAACATTTCCTGTTAACATAACGCGTAAGCCCACCTACTGCATCACTCATTTGTGTTAAAAAAATTAGCATATCTACGTGCTCGGGGGATAGGCGGGTGCGGAGGCGATTTACAATCAAGCCCGCCGTGGAAAAGACTCCGTTGGAACGGAGGTTGCCGGTATAGCCAAGTATTTTTGCATTGGAAAGAGGTTGCATTGTTTCACCGTGCCCATCCCTACTCGAAACATGTGACCCCTCTGGTCCGAACGGTCCTGCGAGCCGTTGAACCCAGGAGTGTATTCTCTGTCCCCGCAGGGCCGATTAAAGCACATATACGAGAACATGCCTAAGAACGCCATGGAACCTGCACCAAAGTTTGACTGTCACGTTTCCAAGAACGCCAACAAAGTCACGTCACTACTGTCATACCGCGCCTTCGAGCACACGCAGGTAAAGGAATCGCGGTCACGTTGACGGCGTGCACCCCGCACATCTCTCAGTGTGATGGATGTTGTGTTGTTCTTGGCTCTTCTTATGAAAACAATGTTTCACGTCTTTCGTCGTTGCCTTTCAGCAATACTACTTTGAGTTTGCGTTTGATGAGATCAAAGCGCGGCCGAGGCACATCTGTCCGTACGCCGTGGTTTCCTTCCAGAATAAAGGCAAGGAGGCCGGGTCTGTGCCCTCTACTGTACACAGGTATGTCTCGAGCGTAGCGCTGTATTGGCAGGTTAGAAACGTAATGTTTGTGTACATTTGGGGAGAATGTTGCACCAGAATTTGTAAAAGCAAAAATCTCTTTTGCCCCCCCTGTTCCTTCACCTGGAAGGTTCAACACGATACCCCCCGAAGTCCGAAGAGGTACGTTGCTGCTCATTCATCTCTGTCCACCAAGTAATAGTTTAGCTCCTCCACTAGCAAGAGCAAGGGCCTCTATGGATCACTATGACAGCATGCCGCTATGTAAACACGTGTGTACTCTGGCTTGGAGAGTTCCGCAAACCGTACTAGTTTCAGCGCTCAAATGAAAGAAGCATGCAAATATTTCTTAAGATGGGCTACAAAAGTTTGTGTCAAATTTGACACAACATTGCAAAACATGAATCGCTTGCAACATGTAGTAAAAACTTATTTAGACTTTTCACTCATAATGTATTTTTAAGCAGGTTTTCAAGCAAGTTTTGGCGTAACGTGAAAAAGAACAGATTTGTTCCAAGGTGTTGTTGAGCTAATCTCTCAGGTGACCACTCAGTTGGGGCTGTGTTCTGTTGGTATCTCCTGTCCGATCTTTGACCTGTGTGGACAGGGAAGTGCTACATGGTGTGGAGCGGCCTGCTGGTAAACAAGGGCCAGGAGCTGTTCCCTCTGTGTCTGCGCTCTTGTGGGCGACCCTACCTGCCTTTCAAACTGTGAGTAACTCCCCCTACAACCCCAGTTTAGCATCACAACTACGCCTACACTGCTGCTGCTGCATCTAATGGCACAGATCCTCTCGCTGTTATTCCTCACTGCAACCATCCTGTTTGATTTGATTTATTTAATTGCATCAGAAAACGTCTCGCACACATTAAAAGACAAAAACACAATATAGTCCAGGACTTATTTCCATTGTGGTCCTCAATTGTGGTTCCTTTTGTAAGGCTACTAGCCTTTACGGCTACGTGCCCCTGCTAACAGGCGCTTCTATGTTTTGTCTGTGGTTTGTGTTGACAGGCCTGAGAGGCTGGAGGTGAGTCAGGGCATGCAGCTGGACCAGGTGAAGAGGAAGATTCCCTCTGTGCTTTTCTCGTGGGACTCGTACAACATTTCGCGGGAAGGTCGGTGGAATGCTAAGCCCTGTTTTTGGCTCTAGTTTTTAATGTTGCGTGCCGTTACTGTATTTTTAACAAAGTGTGAAGCTTCTGTAAAGTGATGAGGAAAAGGGAAATGGTTATGCGTCAACTAGATGGACACTTCTACCTTTTATAGTTAAGGTAACAAACTCAATGGCACTCTTGATGCTAATGGGTCGGTTGTTCACTTCAGATCAATCCGTGGTGGTCCGCTCTGATAACACCATTTCAGATCCCCTCTTCTAACATGCTTTTTAACTGCCCCCTAGTGCTGAAGTTCGGGATGTCCTGCAGCCTGTTTGATGTGGTGGACGGGAAGGGGAAAGGGGCCAGCGGCAGCCTAGCGGGCCTGATCCACAAGCTGGAAAGAGACAGGATGGTAAGGAAACGCAAGTAAAAGTGCTGTCAGTTGGAGTCGGCGTAACTGTAGAGAAAGAAACCTGGTGACAGGTTTTTCCTGCTTAAAACCTAATGATCCGTTGTCTTGTTTATGTTGAAAAAAAAATCCAGTTTTAAGATCTTTTAATCAGGCTAAATTGCCATGGGTGGTTTAATGTCTGCTCATTAACTGCTTTGTAAACCGGACTGCTTTGTTGTCGCTTGTGACTGTTTCGTGGAAGACCCTCCCTAAAGGCGTATTGCTGACTGCTGTTTCCCTGTCCATTCTGTAGGTTCTAGTGAAGCCCTTGCACGACCGGGGCTTCCTCTTCCTGTTGTCTTCGGCACAGATGGTCAACAATAAAGGTGTGTTGAAGACCCTAGCCTAGACGCACTCCTTCCTATTCCGCCCCTCCCCCCGATCCCCACACCTGTCTGCTGTGTCTGTGACAGAAAATTGAGAAAACTCCGCTCTGTTTTTGCTTTTCCAGAACCACGGGGGCGTTTTGAAAAGAGCCTTCAGGCATTGTTCATCTTTCAAGAGTCCAGGATGGTGGTCAAGTATTGTAAGCATTCATCTGTGCCCATCCATCCATGCACTTCTCTTTTGCATTAAGCATGGAGGGGGAACACGGTCAGCGCTCGCTTTGTAAGTGGGGTTTATCATAACACTGTGTCCTCTCGCTCTCTCTCTCTCTCTCTCTCACAGCGTCCAGACTATGCGAGCCCGAGGCCCTCTCGGCGGACACCAAGCCCGCTGGCCTGTCGTCCGTGCTGCCGTTCTTCCCGGCGCTCCACTTCTCCCTGTTCAAGCTGCGGCCTCACCCGGGCAAGGACCTGAGCTCGTCGGTGGAGCGCCACTCCAACGAGTACCTGGCCCGCATGGAGAGCGGCACGGGGCGGGCCTTCATCCTGCCCGAGTACAAGCAGAACCTAGACGAGCGCACCAACATCCACCCCGCTCCCCGCACCAAGCCCAACCTGGACGGTCTGCTGCGCAACTACGTGCACAGCCCGGCCACCTACGTCCTCCCCCTGAAGAAGGCCAAGGAAATCGTGGAGAGGTCGCAGACCCCCCTTCCCCCCGCGGAGCCCCCTGCCCTCGCCCCCGTCCCGGTGGAGTACAGCCCCGTGTCGGATTGGGGCGGGTCGGACCGGGGCTCGGACCGCGTGGACAGCAGGCCGGCGGAGGTGCCGTCGCAGGACAGACCGCCCCCCGAGAGGACGCCGCTGGACCGGCCGCGGCCGGAGGGCAGCCGCAGGCGGGCGTCCGGGGCGGCCCAACCCAACGGGGGTGCGTCCCAGCACCCGTCCCTGCCGGACCCCCAGGCTCTGGCCCAGAAACAGCGGATGTCGCAGGACGAGTACGACAAGGAGAAGATGAAGCAGCTGCTGAAGCTGATTCAGCTGCACAAGAAGGCGCTGGTGAAGGAGCCGGCCAAGGGGCCCGGGGAGGGCAAGGAGGAAGGCAGCTGGGACCCCCTGGGGCTGAAGAGGAGGCTGGAGGCGGAGGACAGGGGAGGCGTCAACAAACGCCAACGCGCAGACCCCCTGAGCAACGGAGAGTCGAGCAGAGGTGAGGGAGGCGCTCCCGCTGGCAGTGTTTACTTTGTGGGTTCGCTCTGTGTGATATGTTGAAAATATATCTGTGGATGTTTTCGAATAACTCGTTTTTATAACAGCCGAGAGGCAATCTCAATCCTACGAACGTTGGATCAGACAAACGGAGCCCGCGCGTCCCTCCCTTCCACGTTTCGTGCATCCAGTAAAAACGATCATGAACGCAGCGCAAAACGCCGCACCACCCACCGCTTGTCGGTTATTGGTTAGAATACTATTTCTTTTGAGTGGTTGGTAGTACCATTTGTTTTTTTGTGTGCGATCTCTGAGCATAGGCTGCCTACAGAGACGGGGTTTTTTGACGGCCTGCTCATGGGGCGGGCAGCTAGCGGATCGTGAGGAAAGAGCAGATGAATGTTATAATTGATGTTTCGGCCTAGATCGCTGATACAATCTTTCAAGCTAATTCTTGAGGTAAGGTTAAAGCTAGACGAGGCAATTTGGGGAACCATGGTCGATATATGAAAGTATCTAACGAAAATGATCCCACGCCTCCCTCGGACCTCCCTCTATCACCAACCCCCCACATGACTAGCTCACCAGCTTTAGCGATGCGTCTGAGACTCCTATGTTATGCTCTTGCATGTAAAGAGAATTTCAGCTAACATGACAAAATGCTTCTAAATAAGCCGCCTACGCTGCCTTGTAACGTGTGCGTGTGGACGTGTGTGCTGCCCCAGGCCCCCAGGCGGAGGACCCCCTGGAGGAGGCGGGGCAGGGCTACAACCTGATGGCGGTGATGGAGAGCATGGGCATCTACGACACGGACCTGCGGGCCACGCGCGCCAACGCCCACGGCTCCTCGGTGGGCGAGACCCAGCGGCTGCTGAAGATCCTGCTGGCCACGCTCAACAAGGCCATGTCCCAGGGCGGCGCGGCGGAGCCCGCCAGCGCCGGGGAGACGTCCAAACAGGAAGTAGGAGCTCGGAGGGAGCCGGTGCCCCCCGACCCGGACCTGAGGAAGGCCGGCGACCCCCCCACCAACTACGCAGAGGTGAGGGCCGCCGGGGGGTGGTCGTCCAGTGAATCCATGGGGGTTTATTTCATCTCATTCAGATCCCTTATATGACCACATGGCCGAGCTCTGTGGGAGTTGGGCTCATTGCATATCACATAGTATATGAGCGCAGCTGTGCTTCAACCGTGAGGAACTATGACGGATATTCACTTTGACTAATATAACAACTGACAGACAGACAAACAAACTATTGATTAAGGGTTTGAGTGTTCTGAGTCCTCATGGCAGTGGGGACCAAACTGATTATAAAGCAGGATTACTTGACTACTACGCTGATGGCTATTGATGGTGATGATGATGATGGTGATGATTATGATTGTGATGTTGGAATCAACTCAGGAGGACATGGACTGCAGCTCCGGGAGCCCCTTAAGCCTGGGCTCCCCGGGGGAGCGGCCCCACACCTCCGAGGACCCAGCCTGGAGGGCCCCCGCACATGAAGGTATGCCCCCCCCCACGCCCAGCACAACCCATCTGACTCCAGGCACTCTGTCTCGGGTTTCACACACACGATCACTGTGGCACGTTCCCTTTGGGAGCCGTTATAGTAAAACATGTGCGTCTTTCCCCCCCCCCCCCCCCTGCACCCCCACACCCAGAAAACGCTCAGCTGTTCCCCGAGCCCCTGGCCCTGGCGGGCAGCCAGCCAGAGCTCAAAGTGCCTCCGGTGGTGGAAGTGCAGAAGGCGGCCCCCGCGGCGGTCCCCAGGCCCGCCGTGGTCCCCCGGCTGGTGGCTGCGACGGCGGTGGTGGAGGAGCCCGTGCACAGGCCCTCCATCAGCCTGGACACCATCCTCAAGCAGGAGGTGCACAGCCTCACCTCGGACATCAGGAGCCTCATGCGGGGCCAGCACATCGCCTACACCTCCCAGCTGCCCCCGCGGCTCACCCCGCGCCATTCCTGGGTGCCCAGCAGCTCCTTCTCAGACTTTGTGGTACCCTACGTCACCCCCGTCCCCGTCCAGGGACACGTCCGAGCACTGTGCGAGAAGATGGAGTGGCTGGTGCCGGCGCTCCCGACTCCGCCCCCGCCGACGCCCGCGGCCCAGCGCGAGTCGTCGTCTCCCGCCGTCGCTTCCGTGGCTGCCGTTGACGCGGCGACGGCCCCCGCCCCGATCCCCACCCCTGCCCCGACCCTGACCCTGACCCCCAAAACCAAAGTAGAGCCCAAGACCCCCCTCTCCTGCTGCTCCTCTTCATCCTCCTCCACCTCCTCCGGCTCCAAGAGCATAGCCGCCGCCCACGGCGACAAACCGGCCGGCGCCAAAGACTTGCCGTCGACCAGGAAACAGGGGGACGCCTCCGAGGTGACCGGGGACGTCTATTCCCCCTCGCACGTCACAGACTCCCCGGGGTCCCAATCCAACCACAACTCTGCCTCAACCGCGGCGCTCGCCGGCTCCGGCTCCGGCTCCGGCTCCGGCTCCGGCTCCGGCCCCGGCTCCGGCTCCGGCTCCGGCCCTGGCCCCGGCTCCGGCCCTGGCCCCGGCTCCGGCTCCGGCTCCGGCCCTGGCCCCGGCTCCGGCCCCGGCTCCGGGTCAGACCTGCTGGCCAGCAGCCTCATCGGGCAGCTGAAGCCCGAGGTGTTCAGCAGCCTGATGGAGGTCTTCAAGGACGTCACCAAAAACACGGTCAAGTTCTACATCTACGCCAGCGAGGAGGCGGACGAGAGCGCCGTCTGCAAGGAGATCAAGGTACCCCCCCCCCCTCGCTGGAATGTGGTTGTGTACGGCGCTCGATGGGAAACGAGTCCATCCGCTCTGGGTTAAAGAGCTGCACGACACTTTGAGGGAACCTGCTTGAATTATGCTGTGACCTAGATCCAACAGCGAGGTCGTGCTGGTCGTGGTGCTAATGTGAATAGATGTGTGTGTTATAGAGTTCAGTGACGATGTGTAGGGTTTGAGCCTTTTGGTGGACACACCTCCCATCGTTGCAAGTCTTCTCCTCCCCGTACTTGTCTTGGCGCGACCCTCGCCCAGTTGGTACGGTCCCCAGCATTCACTCAATCACAACCAGCAGGTCGAAGCAAACCTCAGCGGTTGTGACGGTTCCTCAATTCAATTAATATTACTCCTGGTTTTACCACTCTTTAGGATGCTTCCTTGTGCATGAGCAGAGTTATTTTCGCGGAAGAATGCCTTGGGCTTGTTTTTTCCGCCACAGAGGGGCATAACTACTTCATGTGGTAGGGTTTGTGAGTGGCTGTCGTTTTATCCTCCTCTATACGTGGCAAGCACGCCCGCTGCACTAACAGGTAGCATAAACACAAGATTTTACTACACAGTGACTTTTCAGTCGAGGCCAGTCAATCCAACAAGCCTTATGAGGCTCCAATCTCATTACACGGCACATTGCGTATCTTATTTGTTTACGTTCTTTGCCTGCACCCTTGGGTTGGGTGTAAATCTTCTCAGAGAGCCCCATTGACATCATACAGCGCATGCAACTGTAGGGAAAACTTTAATGACTAAGCTGCTTTATTTGATCAACCGCATATTAAAACTGTAATTTGTAGGTCGGGCACTATACTAGGAGTCATTTTCATTATGCTTGGCAATATTTGCTTTTCCATTTAAAAAGTAGCCTCCATCTACACAGGTGCAAATTGACTCTGGGTTTTATGGGTAGTGTAGTATTTACAGCCCTCAGTGACGGAGGCTTCTCCTTGCTCTGTTAGAATATGATCTGGATTGCACAGATGGTCTCTCGACTCGTCATTGAGAAGTTGCTTGCGTTGTGGTTTCTTGGCCAAACAGGAATCCCACTGTAAATACTTGCCTGGACTAAGACCTCCTTCAGACTGTAATATATTATGCACTGTCAGAGCAGACTCCCTTATATCTTGCCTATTACAGATCTTTTACGTGTATTATTTTATTATAATTGTATTATTATAAGCCTGTGCTGTTAGGGGACCTTTAGCGGTGCAGGCCCGAGTCTTTGAGTCTGCTGCTGTCTTTGTTTATAGAGGAGGTTGATTAATAGCCTGTTATTCTTACCGTGTCAGTTCATTATTGTTATTTATTTAAAGATCGCTCTGCTGCACTCAAATTGTCTGAGAATATACCGATTTATAAGAATATATTTCACAGACCTTGTTGGGTGACATGTACTTGTCAGTTCTCCGATTTGCCAATGTGCAGGACTATGTCTGTGCGTTTAATGTTAACTCTCATCCAAACAACAAGCATGTATCTTCTCTTTCACTTACCAAGGAGTACTTGATAAGTCTGGGCAACCGGGAATGCAGCCCCCAGACCTTCCTAGAAAACAGCAGCTGCTTGGATAAACTACTCATCATCATCATGAATGAGGACATCGCGGCACACGTGCATAAGGTACACCCCCTCATCACCTGCCCCCCAATGTGGCTAGTTACATCGATTCTTAATCCCCAATTCAACAGATTTGGGATCCAGTACATAGGGGTGCTATTTCAGGATCTACTCCGGTAGAAAGGGTGAGAGGCACTTGTGGAAAATTCTAGAATGAAAGTAAAGTGTTGAAACAATGATGTGTTATTTATATTAGAAAAGGTTCAACTGATAGCAAGTACCTAAACATTAGATAACTTAAAATGAATTCTCCCTGGATAGAGAAACGTTTTGAGGGGCTAGGATTATATGGTCTTAAAGTGTCGCCTCAAAAGCCCTCTGAGACTGTAAGTGTAATCAACGGCTTGACTGCAACCCGTGCCGTGGCCCCTGCAGATCCCGGCCCTGGTCTCGCTGAAGAAGCTGTCGGCGGTGAGCTTCGCCGGCGTGGACACCCTGGACGACGTGAAGAACCACACCTACAACGAGCTCTTTGTCTCCGGGGGCTTCATCGTGTCGGACGAGTTCGTCCTGAACCCGGACCTGATCTCCCAGGGTACGCTAGGGTGTTTATGGATAAGCGACGGGGCTAAACCCTCACAGATTATGACTGGGAATCAACAATACAGAGTCAACGGTGACGACGAGTGGGAGTAGAGAGGGCACAAGAGGGGGACCTCCCCCCTCCGAACGGTGGGATTTTAGAACACTGCAGGGAAGGCAAAAGAGACTGGTTCAAAAGGACATTCACTCAGGAGAGGGGACGGGAACCGACACGTCACGGCCACACCCCTGCAAGATGGCCTGGGGGGGGGGGGGGGGGGGGGGGAGGGAGGTAACGTAGGAAAGGGCAGAAAGCCGAACCTACCCCCAGGTAGAGACAGACCCCAACAGGCTCTACCCCCAGGTAGAGAGAGACCCCACCAGGCTCTACCCCCAGGTAGAGAGAGACCCCAACAGGCTCTACCCCCAGGTAGAGAGAGACCCCACCAGGCTCTACCCCCAGGTAGAGAGAGATCCCAACATGCTATACCCCCACGGAGCGGCAGACCGCTCGAGGCTCTACCCCCAGGTAGAGACAGACACCCCCCCCCCCCCCCCCCGAGCCCACCACGCTCAACCACCCAGGCAGATGCACCCGAGGGAACAGAACCAGAATAGAGGTCATGGAAAATGAACTAGGTCACAAGGACCACCTGACCTAAAGGAAAGGGAAAGACGAGCCCCCGGGCCAGCCCAGGAAGTATGCAGGTCATACTCGACAGCAGAGTGGCAGGCACTGTTGAGGGAGCGACTACAAAGAACAGCAGAGGAGAGGGGCCAAAGATTAAACCAAACCGGGGAGCAGACTAAGTGGTCAGAAGTGCGTAACACATTGGTAGTGAAAAGAGGATGTCAATCATAAATCTTAGAATGACCGTTGGCCTAGATCGTAAATGTGTGCGTGAGCATGAAGGTTTTTGTATAATGGATAGGATCTAATCTCTGCAGAAAGAGCAAAGGGAGGTTAGCGCTCAGCCTTAAGTTCTTAGGCTCCAAGCCCTTTTCTTTTTGGCTCTCACCCGACCTGATCAGAATAGGAAGCATTTGTCGATTGCTTTTTAGGCTTGGTTAAAAAATTATTGAATAGGACAATATTCTTGTTAGGAATTCAAAATCTGCAACAACTTTGCACATCTTTTTGGACACAAACCTGTTTTATATTGAAATCCCCGGGCCCGATTAGTTAGAAACCGGGTAGTCCAGTGAATCTATATCCTGTCCATCCGCTGGAGGATGCACTGGGTGCGACCCGTGGTTTTCATTCAGGGCCTTAAAACTCTCAGGGAGTTTTCACGACAAAATATACATTGACCATGCCAGTCTGATGACAGACATAAATAAAGCAGGCCAATTGTTAAAATTAAAGGAACAGGAAGTAATTTTACCCTACTATTTGACTATCTGTGAAAGGGGTGTGTTGGAAAGTCCTCGTCTACAACACTTATGAATCAAAGCAGATACACATTTTGTCACCTACAATACTACTGTAGGTCTAGTGGTCGGTACTGAGTTTCTGTTGTCTCTTTCTCCCCCAGAACGGCTACAGGCACTGCTCAAGTTCCTAGAGGACCAGAGTACCCCCGAGCAGCCCTGGCAGTGGAAGGTGCACTGCAAGTCCCAGAAGAAACTCAAAGAGATGGGGAGGTCAGTGTGAGTGTGTGTGTGTTTTATGTGCGTGCAAGCAGCGCCCAAAATAGCAGTGGCAGTCGTGGCAGGGATCCCAAATGTCAAAGACCTCATGGACGAGGCGGATATAAATGCTCAGATTGAACAAGTGCATGTAGGGTTCGTGTGACTATCCGTTACTGAAAGGCCGACACCCCCTGCCGCAGGTTGAACACCAACGCCATGGCCCTGCTCAACCTGCTGACGGCCTATCAGAAGAAGCACCTGGTGGAGTTCCTGCCTTATCACGAGTGTGATGCCCAATCACGACAGGCGCCGGACTTGGACTGCCTGATCAAGCTGCAGGCCCAGCACACCCAGCAACGGCACTTGATCTTCCTCACAGGTACCCTAATCATCCTCATCATCATCATTGTCATCACAACCCCGCCCCACAAACCCACCGCTAATGGAGAGGCCGTTGTTTTGTGCACGCATCTGAATTAATCTGTGTGTGTTTGTCCTTTCTACAGAGAGACCGTTTGAGATGTTCCTTCAGTACTCCAGGAATGGAATAGTGATCGCGAGCATCGACGACATCATGAACGGTTTCCACAGCCTGATCGGCGCCATCAATCAGAACGATTTACCAACACCGCCCTCTACTGGTGGGTTGTGTGAAGAGAAACTCAATGCGTCAAACACTATTCTGTAGGATTTATTATTTTCGGTTGGATGCCATTAATAATAATAATGGATGCAGGGTGGGGCGGGACTTCCTAATGTAGCTGACACAATTCCTGGAACCCGCCCATCTTCAAACACTTTTAGTCTTTGCCTATTGGTCCTGTTGAAGCGCGGCTAACCTATTTTACTGTCTCCTCCCTCTCCCCTGTGCGGTCCCCTCGCCTCTCCACTCTGTGTCCCCCCCCCCCTGCTCTCCCAGTAGTGAATGATGAGTGTGTGGAGGAGGACATGTCTCTAGACTCTGACGACGGCGAGGGCCCGGTCATATCGGACTCGTCGGAGCCCGGCAAGGAGCCCCCCGCCGCGGCGCCCCCGCCCCCCCCGCTGCCGGACGCGGAGGAGTTCCGCCCCCCGCTCCCGGAGCAGCAGACCCCCTCCTCCTCCGAGGGCGGGCCCAACCTGTCCGACTACTGCCGGCTCAAGACGGCCATCTCCCAGTTCAAGGTGGCCAACCCGCAGGTCTCGGAGGCGGCGGGCAGCCTCTCCCCCGGGGGCTTCAGCGTCAACCCCCACCAGAGCTTCCTCTGTCCCCAGGCCTCGTGGGCCGGCTACACGGGGGCCTCGGGCTACAACCCCTCCCCCGCCTACTCCGGCTCCCCGTGCAGCAGCGCCGCCGCCGCCGCCGCCGCCCCCAACCCCCAGGAGCTGGACTACCGGCCCCCGGGCGTCGGCGCCGGGGATGTCCCGGCGTCGCCCCAGACCCTGCTCACCAGCATGGCCTCGCTGCCCATGGAGGTCAAGCCCCCGCCCCCGCCCCACCTCATGCTGCTGGGCCACACGTACGGCTCGGACGTCGGCGGGGCCTTTAACAACCACGCGCCCTCCGGGGGTCCTCCTCCTCCCGGCCCGCTCTACGCCGACAGCACAGGGGCTTCTGCCGGCGGCGTCCCCCCTCCGCAGGGAGACCGGACGATCAGCGGAGCCGCCGAGGCCATGTGGGGGGCGGCGCTGGCGGGGAACGCCGGCTGCGGGGCCGACGGGGGCCAGCCGACAGGGGCCCACCCGGGCCCGGCCTCTCACAACAGCGGGCTCGCCACGGGCGGGGAGTGGGCTGAAACGGGCAACGGAGCCCCGGGGGGCCAGGGGGGCCAGGGGGGCAGGACACCGCTTCACTGTGCAGACGGCCCGGGAGCCGCCGTGGCTGTTCCCACAGCGGCCACCAGGGGGAGCCCGCTGGTCAGGCCCAAGATGCCTGCACACGGGGGCTACGGGAACAGGGGCGCCATGCCAGGACACATGAATCACGGGTCCATGCGAGGCAACATGGGGGGCTTCCGGGGGAGGGGGGCCCCACCCGGAGGGCCGTGGCCCATGCCAGGCCGAGGTCAGGAGCCCAGGGGGGGGATGGGAGGGGGACCCTGCTCTTGGGGCTATCCACCGGGGCGAGGGCGAGGACAGGAATACTACAAGGACTACACATACACACACAACTAACAGCCCTTGAGACAGACAATCACGTGGGCGTAAGAGGGGAGCCCCGACGCCATGCTCCAGAGACTATTAGAACGTGGCTGAATGTAAATATTCACTTGTCATAAACCGTTTGAAACTCAAAACTTAGAATTCTTTTTCTACGTTAATAAAAATTGATACAGGCAGCGCCGAGTGTCCTACTGTCGTGTATACTGTACGTATGTTCTTTCCATGGTTGCTGTTTGAGACCCTGTCCAAACCACTATATTTATATTTGCCATGACATGTTATGGCCTTCCAGGTTCTTGGATTTGTCACGTACTTTCTGTTAAGTCTCAATTTCGAAGCGGTTTGTGAACAAGGGCGAAAGGCTATTTTTTTAAAGGACATGAATTGTGAATAGTAATTCACTTTTTTGCTGTTTTTTTTTACATCCTTAGTTGTTTAAAAAAAAGTATATTAAAATAAATCCTTTCAAATTATGTGTGTGATGGATTTGATGACCGTGTCAAGCAATCCATTAAAAATCTAAACCGCTGCTCTATCAACTGTCCTCAATGTTCACTCTTATTCACACACACAAGTACATCTCATATTGAATGTGCTTTATAGATTAACACGGATTTTGTGTTTTATTCCATCGTGTTTCTTTGTGGAGGGAATCAAAGAGAAGAGAGAGCATCAGTTATGTACACTTCAGAAGAGTGGAGTTTAAAATATATTCTTCTCAACCTAAAATCAAACAAAATCCCTAAACCAAAAAGTCCTAGAAAAACCAAATGCTTAGCAGATACCAATACCTTCCTTATTCCACGACATTGCATTCAGGGAACATATAATCAGCAGTGCTTGTTATTGATTTAATAAGAACTTAATGACTTGACGTTAATACTTTCAACCATATAAAATCTCAATCATTTCCATTCACCCAATCATTTCAGTTCAGTTTTGTTCTCTCTTTTTAATTGCATACGTTCCCTTTGGGCCATGTTCAATGGTTCACAAAAAAGTGTTAGCCTATCGTAATTTGTCATGATAGTCACTTTATTGACTGATTGACCTTATTCATTTATTTTGGAAATGCATCCCAAAAACTATTTGACGAAGTCAGAAAGATTTCTCCCTTCCCCGAGAGTGATGCGTTTCATCAAGGCCCATCAACTGGGTGGAGTGTAGATCAAAAGGGGGTGGGACGTTGAGGAACTTATTTGCATACTCAGAGATTGGTGTCTGTACCAAATGTTGTTAGTTCAGGTGTCGCTGCAGTGATTTGCACTTTAAATTAAATAAGTGAATCCTGGGGTTTCTTTCCTCTACTGCTGTGGCCCCCGGCAGTCTGGCTCTGCTAGTAAATAATGGACCGCCCGTGTTTCACAGTAGCCCTTCTGCCTCTGGGCAGTGGACCCGCAAATTGAACTTGGTCGAACTTTCTGCAGACTTTTCGAAGTCTACCCATTGGTGTAAGTAATTGAGAAACTAGGATCCAAAGGTACTGTGGATATGTGCAAACTGAACTTGATGACGTTCAAACGGACGCCAGAATCCGGATGAAGTTTACGTGCATCAATCAAACGGTGAGGATGACAAAACTGGGATTGTTTGAATATTATGGCGACTGAGGAGACAATTATCTTTTGATAAATAGATCATGGTATTTTAAATCTGTTCATGTTAACTTAATCTGTTCATGTTTGCTTGTCTTGCATCAAGCAGACAAGCAGTAGAATTCCACCAAATGTGTGTCAGAACAGACCAAACTATTAAAACCCTTAAACATGCTAGTTAAATTAATAACACTAATTAAGTATTGCCTCATATCTTGAATCTTTCTTTAGTAGTAATGTATTTTTATTATATTAGTAGAAATGCAACCTACGTCGAGCACAATCAAAATGATGAGGATGTAACACTAGAGGGCACCATCTCATGGACAATTTCTGTGGATTCTTCCCTGTGACAAGAATGCAGAAAATGGTCAAAATAAATCTTCAGTTTGGAACTATAGAGTCAATATATCCTCACCATGTGCCTGTTTTCTAAAGGAAGCATCTATTTACGCCAAATTATTTGTTTTTATATATTATAATTTATTATTATGATTATTGTGTATTTTTTACTTTCTATATATTTGTTTTTCTGGATAATTAAGACCTCCGTGGAAGTATTCCATCCACTGTACCTCCAATGTCAAATAGTCAGAACCCAGAACCATCCAATCAAATCCCTTCTTTGTTCAGTCCAGGCTTACTTCTCTGTGGCACCCCACCGACCTCAAAATGTCCACTAGACCTCACACAGAACAGCCATGAACCATAATGAAACCTTCTGCGATCTCCTCCAAATACACAGAGGGAACAGGAACAATACCCGGGACAAACATGCCACAGTGGGGGGGACAATCCCAGGACACCTCCTCTGGAACAGACACAGTGTCCCTGGGGGACAGGCAGGGTGAGGCATCTGTCTCCCCAGAGCAACCCCTGCTGCCGGAGCTCCCAAGAAGAACAGGAGCGGTGATGGAAGAGCTGCCGCTGCAAGGTCAGTGGAGGATGAGCCACATCTTCTCTCATCGACAACAGTCATTACCCAAAACCCCATGTTCGGGGACCAAAAAGTGTGTGCAACATAAATGAATGAGCCCATTGGCAGCTGCTGATTTCCCTGTGCCCGTGTGCACAATGCAGGGCTTTTGTGTTTCGGCTTTGTGTGCAATGGAGCAGGGCCAAACCCAACGTCGACGCCAGGTCATGGCCGTAGAGAGATAAACACACAGCGCCGGGCGCTCAAGCGCTGTCGACACTCATGCGTTTTGAGTAAGTTCTAAATTATCTGAGAGAGGCCGGCTCTTTGATGACTGTACTCTGTTTTCACTCAGTCTGAAGGAGTTCACTAGGCCATTTGTTTATTTCCTGCTCCCTGTGTGTTGTTTAGTTGCTGAATACTTCACAAGGGCGTAGACTAGGCCTGTGTGTGAGACACTTCGTTGGTGAGTGATCAAGTATCCCCCTTCTGCAATGTCTCAAGTAGGCGTCAAAAAGACTTGCATCCACCGTTTGCTGCTGTTAAGATCACTAAGGCCCATCCAAAAGGTCTTGATACTGAGTCCGTCTTCTGTATCTAAAGCATAGCAGTGATGTCTCAACCAATATTCTTGAATTTAAAAGGGACATTTTCTTGTTTTGTTATTCAAACAAAGACAACCTTTTGTGTATTTTCTTGCATATCATTCCAACATATCCTCCCTGCTGTAGACTAGACAGCATCTGCAGTACGGTGACATCCATACAATAATAGTATGGTGATTAGAAAGCATGAATGGAAGAAATGACGGATGCACACTGGAAGTGTCACATTTTTTATGCGACCATTGTTTTAGATGAAAACAATCCACAAACAGCTGTCGGCTGGCAGTGCCTGCTGTAACTCCCCACACGGCTCACAAACTTAATCAGTGTTAAGGAAGAAGTGACACCTCCTCGCTGCCATTTCCTAGCAGCTACACTACGCTGCGCTACTCGAGTGGCGTGAGACCCACTTAACACTTCTCTGAAGATCTCTCCTTGCACATGCTTGATGATTATGCGTTGTGGTTAGTGGATTTGTTTAGGCAAGTGCAAAATCATCAGCTTTACCTTTGTCGCTGCAGTAATGGAAGGGGATTTTATTATAAGTCAGACAATTGCTTCGATAGCAATTGCTCAGATTTCCAGGAAGAAAAGATCTCAAACATGTTTGGAACATTCTATGGTTCTCAAACAAGTTATGGAGAGGCAGTTCACTCAGCTGGATCTGATCCAAAGCGCTTGTGAAGCAAGTCCAGTTTCTCTCAAGGCATTATATTAAGGTCTTACATTCGGTCCGGAAATGGTGTCTTCCAGGCCCGGTACATTTCTGGACAGAAATCAAAGTAAACTTTAGTATACCAAAGCTTAGCATTTCCCACCCAATCAGACACGAGTAATGCTTTATGTGCTGGCTGGATCTACTGAGGCTCTGGGAGTAGATGAACAGGATTGAAGAGGAAAATCCCTTGATACCCTTTGGATTTCATCAACACATGCCCCCCACTGTGACAGTTCTCTCCTGAGAGCTACAGTGTGCAGCCTGATGCTTGGCTATAAAGGGACGAGTGGAAAGTGGAAAGACTCCACTCTTTCACCTGGCGCATTACTGTACACGACGCTCACACACTACGCCTCCATTGTTGTCTGTAGTTTGCCGGTGCATGCATTGAGACGGTCTCATGAGGTAACACTTCTGTTAAGGGAGTTGTAAGCAAAGTCGATCCTCATGTAGCCTCAAGTACATGCAAGTCTATTTTGGTTTGTAGTGATACAGGTCTGACACCTGCTCAGGCTGTTCCCTCTATGCTGCTGAAATATTGTACTTCCCTTTGTGCTTATTGATGTTGGAGTCTGGCTATAGAAGTGGAGGAGGAAGGAAGTTGCCTTTAGTATGCTCAGTCAGGGTAGCATTTTCGAATAAATCTAAAGGCATCTCCATGATGAATATATTATAGGCCTATATATATGTCATGTATACATATATTAGAAGTACTCGTATATTGCTAATAGCTGCTGCAGTTGTGATGGTTGTCATAGGCATCATTAGCCAAATGGGGAAGAACTCGAGCTGAAGTTATACGATTTTAAAAATTAACAACCCCCCCCCCCAAAAAAACTCCCCTTCCCCATTGCTCTGCCATTTGGATGTGTTGCAATCAAACACCTGTGGTGGAGTCATGTCAGCGCTGTGTGAGCACGTGTGGTTGACAGGCACGATGGATGCCCCAAGCCAATAAGCGAAGAGAGGTCTTGATTCATCTGAAATGAATTGGGTGTGCTCAAAATCTAAGATGCAGTCTCAGTCAACCAGCAGAAAAAAATAACTAAACATTTTTTTAGCACTTAAATGTAACCTATGAATTCTTATCTTAATTCATAAGCTCAATTCAAAAACATTGAAGTATAATATAATCTCTGAGGGCATTTGGTTTCCAAAGGTTTATATGTGACGATGTAGTACACCACCTTGACCGTTGCTCGACACCAAATGAACTGTTGCCAGGCAACTGAGGAGTCACAGAAAACTCCCAAATTCCCCACTAATAAGCATGCCTAACTGTACCTCTGGGTTGGGCTAATTGGAAAATCCTGATTGGGGACTCAAAATACTGGAAAGCACATTTACCCTCTGAATTAAATGACCGTATACAGTCCGTACATTAGTAATTCTGCCCTCTAAACCTCTGAACACCTGCTTCACATAACACAGGCAGAAATCTCCTCAAGAATAATATAAATCTTTCCATTACAAATTAGTGGATTAAAACTCTGCACCTGCTTTGTTGCAATTTGTAGCTCACATGCAGTGCAGCTGTGGACAATTCATTTAAATAAATTAAATAATTAATTCATAAATCCAGTGGTTCACATACAGGCGGCTATCAGAGTAACATCCAAATCATCGCAGAGACATGCAATGGGCATACTGCGGGGCAGGGCAACTTGGTTCTATGTTTGTTGATTTCGGAAATAGCCATAGATCTACTTAACTGTGCAAAGTTTATGTGTACTGTGTTTCGTGTGTGTGTGTGTTTGTGTGTGTGTGTGTGTGTGTGTGTGTGTGTGTGTGTGTGTGTGTGTGTGTGTGTGTGTGTGTGTGTGTGTGTGTGTGTGTGTGTGTGTGTGTGTGTGTGTGTGTGTGTGTGTGTGTGTGTATGTGTGTGGGTGTGCATGCATGTGTCTGTGTTGGTCTTAATGGGCCTTTTTTGAGGTTATGGTAATGACGTTTTTAATCTTTACAAAATTCCGCACACACACACACACACACGCACGCACTCACGCACGCACACACACACTCTTTGCATGTCGGTGTAATAGGTGTCCGTGTCGGCACGGTGTGTGTATTTATCGACTGCAGCTGGATGCTACCCCCTTGAGACTGTTTTGACAGGCCTATAATAGCCTCTTTGCCAGGAAGGGCCATGCCCCAGAAGTGAATGAAATTCCTTGCCTGCAATGGAAAGTGTAGACCCCACTTGACAAATTTGATTAATTCATGAATTAGATCACTTTGAAGTCCTATAACCTAGCCACAACCTAGCAAAATATCCTGAGCGTATTTAAATGTAAATTTAAATGAAGTGTTAGAGTTTGGTTTACTATTCAAATTATTTACAGAGCCTTGTGTTCCATTTGAGTTGCTTGCTATTTCTGTACAGGTTTGACGATGAGAATCGTTGAATTGGAAACTATATGATTGTATTATATGACATCACTACAGTGTACCTTATGAATGGGGACATGTCAAACTTGGCAAACAAATATTATTTAAAAATAAACATGATTAATAAATAGAGTGATATTAAAACATCCATAATCCCATATTTCTCATATTGTAAACAAGAGGCTTAATTCCCAAATTATCTGTGCTTACATAAGTACTGTTGCATGGCCATCTCTGACCAGCCATCCTCAGATCACATTGCCCTGTGTCTGTGCGTGCGTGCGTGCGTGCGTGCGTGCGTGCGTGCGTGCGTGCGTGCGTGCGTGCGTGCGTGCGTGCGTGCGTGCGTGCGGGCGTATGGGCGTGCGGGCGTTCGTGCGTGCGTGCGTGGGTGGGCGTGTGATGTACCCCTATGCTTGTCATGCCAGGAATGGTGCTTCCCGGCCTGATGTGTGCTCTGTCAGAATGGGCTGAGGGCTTAGAGGGATTAAAAAGTGAAATTGACCAAGCACCTGGTCTTTATCCCAGTGGTAATCCCTTGATACCAAACCTTGTTCCGTCCCTCCGCTTAAAGTCCACAGAGCCATTTCAGATTATAAACAACTGGTCATGATTGAAATTACATTTGTACTGAATCCATTGTTTATTTAATGACCAGTGCTGTTATTTCTCATATTCCATGTTCAGTTTTCCAGATGTTGTCAAAGGATTCATTCACATGGATTGAAATGTTCTCCCATGAATTGTATTTAATTCATTAATTGTAAAGAGGGTGCAAATTGTTTGAGTTTGCTCCAGTCTTTAAACGTATACTGGAGAGGGGAGATCTACTGCTGTTGTTTGCTCTTATCAAATGTTGGAAATAATCCCATCTTCAAATAAATGTTTTTCTTTGGGCACATCCATCCACCCCTATGGGGAAGGCATGACAAACGTAGCTGTAGCTCCTTACATTTATTTGTTTGGATATAGTTGAAGCTTAACCATGTTTAATGCACTCATTGTATGCAATTGTTTTGTCCTGTGCCCTGCACACCAAGATGAATCTATAGTCTGAAGATGGCATGGCCGTTAAATTGCTTCCCTCTAGGAGGTAGGTCTGCTGGCAATGTTTATAATACCCCTTTATCTTAAAACTGTCCATGTAATGTCCTTGCTCTTTCATGTCAGTGACCTAATGTTATTATCCCTCTCTGAAATCCCAGCCTGGCCCTGCCTGCGAGTTCACAGGGTTTGTTATTTTTAGTGTTTTTTTTGGTTTGTGCGATTTAAAACATGTTGCAAATCATTCAACCGGACACATATCAAGACAAAGCATCCCCACAAATGCCTCAGATTTGCTTGAAGCCAGCGGCACAATGCTATTTGACGCTTGAGTTCTGATTATCGCCTTTTTCCTCAGCTTGTTTTTCCAGCAGTTTCCTTGTGATAGTGAGCCTCAGCTTTAGACTTGGTGAAACCCTAAGATTTCTTTAATCTTTGACAAATTTGCATATAAATGCAAAATTGATCACCAGATTCTATATTTATTTATAGG
The DNA here is from genome assembly GCF_031168955.1 of Gadus macrocephalus. Classification (NCBI taxonomy): domain Eukaryota; kingdom Metazoa; phylum Chordata; class Actinopteri; order Gadiformes; family Gadidae; genus Gadus; species Gadus macrocephalus. The sequence continues at coordinate 16,709,099 of NC_082382.1, forward strand.
TATGATGGATGGGGTATTCTGTTTTTCCCATTTAAAGAAAGACAAGCTCATAGAAAGATCAGTTGAAAAGCGATGAGGATTCATTCTACCATCTGATTTGAAGGTTATAAATCTAAAGAGTGCTATCTCCTTTTGCATTCATCTTTCAACAATGTTTATTTGGGACGTATGAAACAGAACATAAAAAGGTTCCGGTTAGGGTTTTGATGCTAATCTCATCAAGCAACATTTCATATCAACACTAGGAATTTTGCTATTGGCTTGTACAGAGTTGGTGAATTACTGAATATGGATACACAAAGTACACTTTTGAAAGATAATCTAACACAATCTTTTATGGCTTCTGAAGGGTTTTTATATCCAGTGCAATCAAAATGTGAAAAATTGCTTGGATAATCATTCTCAGTACAAAACAAAACAAAGTGTTTTGTATTGGTGTAGTCCTTGTTCAACAGTTTTCTGTTTTTATATGGAAGGGTTCTTCTGTTGTTTCTTCATGTCCACCCACTGGGCAGGACATCCAAATGCCAAAGCCTTGTCGCTCCAGAACCCTGTGAGTACAGCTGAATGCATTGTTTTAGAGTACTTTCACAGTATTCGTTTGCAATCATGCGATGGTCACCATCCTCCTCCTCCTCAGACCTTAAGGACCCCGTCCAAAAAGGCGGTCTCGTTCATCACGGCGTTGTCCCAGCACCACTGAACCGGAAGCGTGGTCTCGTTCCCCTTGGTGCGTCCGTTCTGGTTCTGCTCGATCATCAGCGGCTCCAGGAACGCCACGCGCCGGCTCTGCACCCGCTGCAGCCCCTGCTCCTCCGGGCCGCCCGCGGGGGGCACGCCGCCGTACGCCACCGGGCTGTAGACGGAGACGGGGTCGGCGGGGGGGCCCGGCGGGCTGCAGCAGCCGCACTGGCACGGCGTCAGGTAGAGGTACATGAGGATGAGCACGGTGGTCACGGCGCAGCCCAGCAGCGTGGTGTAGCCCGTGCTGAAGGTCTCGGCCGGCGGCCGCACCACCGTCAGGTTGAACTCGCGCGTGGCGTTCACCATCTGCTGCTGGTCCACCGCCGTGCACACGTACAGGCCCGAGTCGTTGAGCCTGGCCGCCGGGATCTCCAGGGTGCCGTTGGCGAACACGCTGATGAGGCTGTCGTTAGTGGCACTTTGGTTCATGTAGCCCTGGCCGGGGGTGAGCCACACGTACCAGGGGTCCTTGGTGCCGAGGGACGTGTAGCAGTCCATACTCGCCCGCTCCCCCTCGAATATCACCAGGTTGGAGAGCAGGACGGTCGCCTGCAGGGACTGCGACTTGCCCACGGTGCAGTTCTGGAAGACACGCCTTTGCCGGAGGAAGTGGATGATGGAGCGGGAGTCGCCGCGCACCGTGCACATGTAGTCCTCGTAGAAGTCCTTCAGGGAGTCGAAGCCCTTCATCTCCCAGTGCCAGAACATGCCGTACATGGAGCAGTCGCACAGCAGCGTGTTGTTGTGGAGGAAGAGCCCCCGCTGCACCGTCCTGGGCAGGGCCTTCACGTCCTCCCACGGCAGCGTGGCCAGCCGATTGGACGAGAGGTCCAGCATGGTCAGGAAGGGGTGACTGTGCTCCCGGATGGAGAAGAACGGGAAGTCTGTGATCTGGTTGAGGCTGAAGTAGACCTTCTTTAGGCTTCTCAGCCCGTTGAGCGTGGCGCCCTCCACCTGGGTGATCTGGTTGTTGAAGAGGACCAGCTCTTCCAGCCGCCACAGGCCCTGGAAGTAGTGCTGCTCCATCACACGCAGCTTGTTGGAGGACAGGTCCAGGTGGCGCAGGCCCGAGGCGTTGTAGAAGACGTCGGGACCCAGCGAGGTGAGCTGATTGTGGGTGATCCGCAGGGTCTCCAGCCTGGGCATGCTGGCGAAGCCTCTGGGCACCAGCATGCTCATATGGTTGAAGCTGAGGTCCAAGGTGAGCGGGGAGGACGGCATGTTGCGAGGGAGCCGGCTGAGGCCGCTGGAGGCGCAGCTCAGCGTGTCCGCGGTGCACATGCACACGGAGGGGCAGATCTGTTCGGACCCCGGCAGGAGGAAGCAGAGCAGCAGCAGAGCGAGGCCCGGGCGGGGTCTGGAGCTCATCTTGTCCAGCGCTTCTTGGGTTCCTGAAGGAGTGTGTGGCCCCCCACCCCGCCCCTCTGAACGGCCCTAGAGATCAGAGGAGAGATATGTGATATTAGTAGCATTCTAAAACCTTTAACTATATCTTATCTATACCTTGAACATACATTATATGGTTACATATTATATACATTTGTATGCCCTATTGTCTATTGTAAAATAAAAGATGATACATCTAAACTAATTCTGATGACAGCAATGCATGGTCATATTTGCTTTTTAGTATCAAAGATGAGACTCGACTCCTCGTAAAAAAAATAGCACATATTGAAAAGTAAAACATAAATATAACCACAAATGTGACATGACCACTGACGCATGAGAATGTGAGATTACCTTAAATTAATGTTGGTCCTGCTCCAATATGCAATGCTCGAAATGTCTTCTCTGATATAACAGATAATTTAAATTGGGCTTTCATCTGTTGGAAGTCACAACTCTGAATTCGGGTAAATTACTCAGGCAATCCCCATTTCCCGAAAATGGCACTTCCAAACTGAATAGTCCACTCCAATAAAAAGGTGAACAGCAACCCGAGTCTCTTCCCCTTCAGTGCAAAGCTTTTTTCCCTGCCAGTTGCATTCCACCTGGGTCTACTTTAAACTGATCCGTCCAAACCTTATCTTCCTCAAATTCTCTTTTACAAGACTCTTCGGGAAGAAATAAATTGCCCTAGCTCTTTTCGCTCAGAAAAGTGAAATGTCCCCTTCTGGATTTCTGCTCTTCCTAAATGAGAGGACTGCTTGACAAACATCCCACACTGCTTTTGCAGGGTCTAAAAAAAACAACACACAGCTCAGCCTAATCTCCTACAATCCCCTCCTCTGTGTGTGTTTGTCACTTGTGTCTGCCTGTGTTGATGTTAAATAATAATGCTGGTTGATTATCGTCTCTCTCTCTTATAGCTCCCCCCTCTAACCTGTCTCTCCCGCTAACAATAATCTTTAAAGAATATATACTATTCGGTATGTGTACACAATGTGTACACGTGTTGTATTTTACATAAAAATATACTTTTGCTCTGTACACTTTGCAAGAACACTTAAAGAATCACACAAATGTCATCCTGTCCCCATCTACAAAGTATATTAAACCGTAAAGATGTATCCCAGGAATTGCAGGATAATGCGAGTACATACCATTTATCAAATAAGCAATCTGCTTCAACTGCGACAATTTAAAACGAGATAGAGAACCATTTTTTAGGTTGCTTTTTATTGTAATCTTTAGGTTTACGCGTGAAAAGATGATTGTTATTTCCCTAAGCCCTACATGTCGTGCTACCAGCCTCTCATTGCATGAAGCCACCCATAAAACCTCTCTACTTCATGTATGTGTGTTTGCCATGGTCATCCTCCCATCTACTCTGGTAATGAGCTGTTTCTGTCTGTCTGTGGACAACACCCACTCTCATTTGTCTCTTGTCTAAGTTTAGTCGCTTGAGATCTGTCTCTCTCTCTCTCTCTCTCTCTCTCTCTCTCTTTCTCTCTCTCTCTCTCTCTCTCCCTGGGTGCCCCTCTCTCTCTCTCTCTCTCTCTCTCTCTCTCTCTCTCTCTCTCTCTCTCTCTCTCTCTCTCTCTCTCTCTCTCTCTCTCTCTCTCTCTCTCTCTCTCTCTCTCTCTCTCTCTCTCTCTCTCTCTCTCTCGCTCTCTCTCTCTCTCATGCACACATGCTTGCTGCTCGTGTCCTGCGTGTCCCCGTTTTCTTTTCTTGAGGTGCTGACACTGTTCACCGTGGGCTGGACTGTATGGAGGCTGTCTACGCCGCTTGGTCATGGCTGCCTGACATCTCCCAATTCTGTCACAGTAAATTAGCCTCGCGAGGATCCCTCCTCTTCCCCTCATTTCTTTCGATCCACCCACCCCCACCCCCGCCCCCATCACCACCCACATCACCACCCCCAACAACACCCCCACCCCCACCCCTCGCTCATCACCAGCTCCTCCATATGTGCTCTGGGGGGGGCCTTGGCTGACTCCCACTCGTCTTCTCCCCTCCTGTGGTACGTTGTTTCCTATTCCCCCGTGGATTCAGATAGTTAGACAGTGCTGCTGCTGGGGTTCCTCTTGTCCTCTCTCTCTCTTGCTCTCTCTCTCTCTCTCTCTCTCTCTCTCTCTCTCTCTCTCTCTCTCTCTCTCTCTCTCTCTCTCTCTCTCTCTCTCTCTCTCTCTCTCTCTCTCTCTCTCTCTCTCCCTCTCTCTTATGATGATAGTAATACAATGTGTTTCTCGACCCCCCCGCGAGTTGAGGCGCCATGCAGTTGGAGATGTGGAGATATGGAGGCAGGTGAAGACGCGGAGGCAGGCAGTGGCGTTTGACGTGGATCCTTCTTCTGCCCGCTCCACAAGCGCGGTGGGATTAGATCGAACACATTTCACATATGGATTTCTTCTGGGAGAAGAAGAAAAATAAAAACAGACACCCGTTTTGCAGCTGGTGAATTACACACAGTCCTGTCTTTAGACCAGTGTTCAGCCTGGCTCCAACATTGAAGAGATACATTCGCCCACACATGCACATAGGACATTTTGGCTTTCAAGCATTTGCTGGAGAAGTTGCTTCCAGATATTGTTTGCATGGATTTAAGTCACGGTTGATTTGGCCCTTGGAAAAATTATTTAAGCAAAGGCTATTTTAACTCTGTCCCACGCAGGGATGTGCTTTCATCCGGCGGCATTGAAATTTAATTGAGAAACTGATTTTATTTGATACATTATATAACATTTTAATCATATTGGGATTCCGCATCAATTGACAAGATAGAAAAGATTATAGAATAGATTTAGAATTGTGGGGGATGCAGTTTCATGTATATTAGTATAATTATAGCCCAGGAGTGTATGTGCCAGTGTTTGTTGTTTCTTTGCATCTGATCTTTGTCTGGACTAATGTTGTCTCTCTCATGTCATGTATGGTAATGTATCTACCTGCGTTTGTCATTACATTTCCCCCCCCCCTCACTCTGTCTCTCTTCTCTGGCTCTCCCTCTCCCCTCTCTCTCTCTCTCTCTCTCTATCTGTCTGTCTCTCTGTCTCTCTCTCTCTCTCGCTACATGTGCGGTGTGAGACTGTCGTGAGGTTCCACCTCTTGAGCGTGGCAGGCAGCAGCATTGTCAACCCTCTTATGTAAGCGGTGTTCACCCTGCTGTACAAATCCCCGTCTTCACATACATGTGATCAAATGTGCAAAATACGTCTCTCAAATCATCCAGGGTTAGGGTTGATGGGAGGGCTTAGAGTCGGTCCCTGGCGGTGCCCCCCCCCCCCCCCCCCCCCCCCACATCTGTAGCAAGGGATTCTTCTTCCAGGCCATCTGGTGCAGAAAATAGCCCCCCCACCACCCCCACCCCCACAGCACCACCACCACCCCCACCATAGGGAAGTGTGTGTTGTTATCTTGCCCTTGAGTTGTGTTGAATCTCCCTGGGTCTCGGTTAATAGCACACACACACACACACGCACGCACACGCACACGCACACACACACACACACGCACACACGCACACACTAACACTCAAATATTCTCATTGAACAATAAAAACAAAAAACATATCGGATTGTTCGTAAGTTGTGTTTTAATTAATTTGGATTTTTTTGGGAAGGCTCTTTCTCTATTATCTAACATTATTCAGTCATTTCCATGTATTCAAATAAGCAGCAACATACTGAAGCTCAGACCCCTAACGACAATGCGCACCATAATTACCCGATGAAGAACTGGGAGAATGAACACTCTGCTTTCTACATACCTGACCAGCCTACTGTACGACGATTAGTGAACATGTGTTTGTGTGACCTCTGCCTGTTTCATGACGAACCTTGCAGTCCTAATTAGCATTTGTCATGTACCATCTCTTTATAAAAGGCCCGCTCTTGTATATGAGTGAGTCAGCTCGTGCAACTAAGGTTTGTTTTTTCTTATGCCAGGAGTAAATGCTGCCCTCCGGATGTGCACTGGAATGAATTGGATTTATTTTTCTGAGTGTTTTTTTTTTTTTGGTGCCACTTTAGTTTTATATTTCCCAAGCCCTCTGCTCCAATAGTGGAAAAGATGATACCTTGTTTGAGAAAGTTTGAACCGAGAAATTAAAGGTCAGGTTTTGCATAGTTTGGAAATGTGTATTATGCTTAACACACATGCAGTGTCCACAGACGCTGACAACTTCTCTCTTTACTCAAGTTACCCCCATCTAGTGGATGTATATGTTAAGCAGAGCAGAAAGAGGCGAGTGCGCCATCTAGTGGTTGGCGATCCAGTTGCCCACCTATAAGTCGTTACCTGGGCTCGATGGCTTGTAGTTGGACACCCAACACTAATGCATCCCATCAGTGTGCAAAAATCTCACCACCGAGCGATCATATGCTGCCAATGCATTCAAACCACACCCCAGTGTGGGCCAGCTCATAAGATTGACTGCTCACGGGTCCAGGCATGTGGGACGCCTCGCCTAACCTGGTTGAGATTTTGTTCCTCGCATCACTCTCTCTCACATTTGGCTTTGATTGTTAACTGATTTAAATTTGGGCTTGCAGGAATTAATATGCCCTGCCCGCTGCCTTTTCCCTTTGCCTCCTCTAATGGATAATTATGCGCGAGGAGGAGCCGATGTGGGTGGTAACTGGACGCCCGGTTATGCCCACACCTCTTCCTGTGTGTTCACATTACCGGAGGATATGGCTTGTGAAATGAGATCACTACTGACTACTTCGCTCCCTGTGATTGTGCTATAAAACATTATGAGCCGGAACACAAGTGAATTGTGTGAAACGACTGTGGTGTGGCGAAGAATGTCTGGAGTTGTAGCCCCCCCCCCCCTCCCCCCCCCCCACCCCCCCATTACCCAGCCCCCAATCTTAACCCTCCCCCCTTTCTCCCGTATCCTTTGATCAGCAGCATCCTCCATCTGCACGTCTGTCATCTCTTTTTTTATCCTCCATCTCTTCTGCTCCTCCTCCTCCACCTCCTCCTCCTCCATCCTGTTGATCTTTCCAAGGAACAACTCATCTGTTTCCAGCCCTCCTGCCCATCTCTCCACACGTCGCTTCTTTACGCCACTCCTTTAAATCTCTCTCACTCTCTCTCGCTCTCTTTCTGGCAGGGAGGGATGAGCCGACTTCCCAAGCCTCCAACCCTCTCCCTCTCTGTCCCCCACTCATATCTTTTATGTTGGCGGCGTGGAACTCTCCCACAGTCCATCATGTCCGGATCAATAGGGATTAACAGACACGATGGGGCGATTTCAAGGGGAAATCGTCGCAGCCGTGTTGATGAATCACAGTCGTGACTCTGAGCGCTGTGTTGTTGCCGGGGCTGGTGCAGGTGGTGGTGTGTGTGTGTGTGTGTGTGTGTGTGTGTGTGTGTGTGTGTGTGTGTGTGTGTGTGTGTGTGTGTGTGTGTGTGTGTGTGTGTGTGTGTGTGTGTGTGTGTGTGTGTGTGTGTGTGTGTGTGTGTCATCCAAATTGATGGCGTTTGTACTCTCTTTCCAAAGCGTGGAGCTGAGGCACTGGGAGGAGACAGGAGGATGGATCATTCAACACATACATATTCCTGGGAATATGTAACAAAGGAAGTGTTGGGGGCCAATGGGGGGCAGATTGTCTAGTAGTGAGGGTGCTCGCCTCTAGGTGGAAGGGTTATGGGTTTGCAGCCCAATGTCCCAGTGTCATGCATCCTTGCGCAGGACTCTCCCATCTGCTTCTTACTAATCTAAAACGAGTCACTGTGAGTCACTTTTGATGCGAGTGACTCACTTTAAAACCAAAATGTTCTGGGTGTAGAGTTCCTTCCGTGGGTGTCCTGAGCTAGTTGGATTAAACCAGTTGCTGCATCTCGCCTGGTCCTGCTGCTGCTGGTGGAGGTGGTGGTGGTGGTGGTGTTGGAGATGGTGCTGGTGGAGGTGGTGGAGGTGGTGGTGGTGAAGGTGGTGGGTGTGGTGTCGATGGGGGGCCCACGGAGACAGATGCTGAGGGTCACCAGAGGTGATGACTGGTTAGCAGTTCTATCAAGGGTCTCTGACGGCCATCCGGTCGAAAATGAAACAATCTCTGGAACAGGTAACTCAATTTATCTGCTGGCTGCCCTCCCTGGTGCTCTACAAGGAGCAAGTACTCTCCAAGCTGATTGGATAAGGTAACAGAGCGTGGTCGCCCAGTCCCGCCGAGCGAGGCCCTAGGCCCCCACTGTGCCCAGACAGCCTATGGACCAAGAGGGCCCCCGGAAAAGAACGTACTCTTTCCACAGTGGAGATGGAGGAGGGGGGCTGGACCCGCTCACAGCTTTAGGGTCTTTTTTTTTGGACTCTCTCACTTTGTTTTTCAATCGATGGAATAGAGTTGCCTTTAATCAGGGCGCTATTGAGTGCTGAAGCTAGCAAAATGAAGAGTCTCTCTTGCGGAACCATTTTGTACAACTATGGACTTTTCTCTTCAGCAGGTTGTGTCATTATGCACTTGTAAATTGCATTGCTCTATTTGGGATAAAAGGGGAGTGGAGATTAAAAATATAACTGCAGCTTTCATATTAAAACTTTCTGAGTTATCTATTTTGTCCAACATTTGCGCCTAATCGATAGTGATTGGATAATTTGATTGGAGGGCTACACTCTTTCCATGATTCAATTCAAAAGAAGAGAAGATTGGAATTCTTTGAATAGAACATAAGTGATGGATGGATTCACTCATAGATATGGTCACATCGTTCTCTCTTCTTATTCAAGGTAATTCGTTCTTAGGAGCACATTTAATAATTTTTCTTTAGCTATATATTATATACAGACTAGGTAGACCTTTTGTCAGTCCTACTTTGCACGCTGAGATTGTGCATTTGGGAAAATTAGTTGAATAGTTGAATGTGTGACTCAATATTGCTAATAATCAATTATACAATTATTTAACACCATTCTTTACAATAAAAAGTTGGCTCTGTTAATTATTGCAAAAGTGGTGCTATCAAAATGCCACTGGGACTTGAAAACCCTCAGGCGGTTGGTGGCAGGTGATGTATTTGTTCTCCCTCTACTTTCTGGAGGCCTACTCATTAAAAAGTGGAGACGGGGTTGTGTCTTCGAGAAAGGCTCTTTCAGTGAGTGGCCATGACGGCCGTGTTCTTACTGGCTGGTCTGACTGGATTAGGTTAGACAAGATTGGGTTGCTTTACTTTTAGTTCAGAGGAAACCTAGAATGGCACTCAGGTTTAGAAAAAAAGGAAATCCAGGTGTCTTATAAATAAAGAGAACATGTTGCCAAACCAGGTAGAAAATGTGCCGTATAATGTGAACGAGTGTGTAACAATGTGTTTCATTTGTATTGCCTAAGTGTACTTGAGTACAAGTACATCCTCCCACGGTCAGAATTCTATGTGAGGAGGCTAGTAGACCAAATTAAAATTGCTCCTTAAGATGTAAAAAAAGACAAGCAGCTATTGATCGTGGCCGTTGTTTCTCATTGAATGGAAGGTGTGAGAACAGAAAGGGGAGAGCAGACATCAGCATGTTGATGGTATAGAAAAGGATGTTTTAGTTTCACCCTTAACAACAAAATATCAAAGTACATTTGTCAAAGTGTATTTCTTCTGACAAATGTACTTATTGTAAGTCGCTTTGGCTATAAGTGACTGCTATCTGCCCTAATGTAAATGTAAACATAAAATGTCTAAGCAAAGTGCTATATCAACTTAGGGTTGATGGAGATCCCAAATAAAACAGGTAATTTGTAATGTTACATCGCAAAATACGTTCCAGTTTGTCTCCAGGGTTCGCTTACCCTGGAAGGGAAAGCAAACAGAGGAACGTAATGCGGAGCTATGTGGCCTGTCTCTACTCTGGTCCCGCCTTGACACAGAAGACCCCACCGTTCACAGCACTCCTTCAGCTCAGTTCATTTGACTCCGTTTTGGCGCTTTCATTAAAGTAACAAATCAAATGTCTGACTTTTGATAACGCTGCAGCCATCAAGTGGTCAATACGCCTCGTGTCTCTCCCGGGCTCGACCTTTCTGTCGTCCTCCCTCCCCCTGTAGCTCTCAGACTGTACCAGGTGCAACAATGTCTCTGTGTGCAATCCAATCTGGCTTCAAGGCCAGGAGGAGATTTCACTTATTGCTCAGATCCCAGAACAAATCATAAGCCTGGCAAATATCAAGGGTTTGTGGAACCCAGGGATGGGCTGCGGGCTCCGAGGAGTTCGAGATTTGCTTTGTTGTTTGACTGATTACGCCATGATCCACTAGCCCCCCTCTCCCTCATCCCGCCCCCCCTCCCTCACCCCTTCCACCCCCCGCGGTGCCGAACGCATGCTGTGCTGCAGAAATCTGCGCCGGCACAAGGGCACTTCAGGGAATTACGCTGTTTGTCTTCATCTAATTTTTAATAGCTGGCTCGCTGATAAAGTTGATAAAAATAATTCCCTCATTTCGATAGATTGGGTTATCACCGAATCCCTCCGCCTGCGTAGCTTGCTCATCGCTGCAGAGCGTGGCTAATGAGAGATAAGGACGTTTAGATAAAAGCAGAGAAAAACCTTGAATAAAGCCTAAATATTTGTATCATTTTTGTAGATAAACATTGACACGTAACCTCGTAGAACAACTGTGGTTTGGTTTTTTGAATCAAAAAAGGCAAATGTGCACAGCCCCAGGATTTACATGGGGCCTGTTGTGATGGGGTCGGGCTCAAGTTTAGGCCTTGGTCTCTGCTTTAGATTATTTCCTTATCTGGGTTTCCTCTCCGGCGGGCGGTGAGTAACATTGACCTTCCCGATTGCATTCTCGACTGTATTTCCTCGGGTGACTCCTGCCTCGCCATCCGTTTCTAAGACCGATGGATTCATTCGAAAGATATTAAGCTCGGTGTTCCACAAAGCCTGAGACAATCTGGGAACAGCCGCATAACTTCTAACAGCCCAACAAAAAAAAAATGCCCACACGGTTAGGATGCACAGGGGAACTAACATAATACGAGATCTAAATTAACTTGTGTGTTGAGTCTACAATCTAACTGTGCGTTGTGGTTGAATCTTTTGTTTTAAATTGCAGGATACCCAACACACTGGGGAGCGGGGCTCCGATATATGTAATTAAAGAGATTTATTTGGGATTTACAGATCTCTTGTGACAAACTCTGAGAGCCAAACAAATGCAACATTAAAAAAAAAAAAAGTGCCATCTGAAATACCACATCAGTACTTCTCTGCTTTTCTTCAAATCGGAAATACGATCTATTATGCACAAGTGAATATTATGATTATTTAAAAAAATGGTAACTTGGAGGTATGCCAACATAATGACATAAATAGATAATGGCCTTCTTCATTCACCAACACAATGAAGACCTTCCATCCACGCCCACGTGAGCCACAGCACTCTCAAATTGGACACAGAGGCGTCTGTTCAATAGCTTTTCTTCTTCCATGGTCTCTGGTTTTGGACTCTCTGTGCTGAAACGATCAGTAAAAGGTGGCTCATTAAACACGTAAATCAATGCCAGTGGATTTGAGTGATTATTTAAAATGGGATTTTAGAAGCTCCCACCTGGCAAAGTCAATGCGTTCTACCTCACGCGCAATTGGTTGGTCGCACCTGACTGTGGTACACAGAAATGTGAGCATACTGTATTATCACACATTAACCTGGTCTACTTAACTGCAAGATGGAACATCTGCAGTTTGTTTGTGTGTCGGCATTGGTGCATAGGTGCATTCATAATTATTCATGAATAAATACACACAGAGCGGCCGGCATCCACTCATCTCAGGGTTCAAACCGTGGCTCCCCTCACTCTGTTCCTTTCTCTTTCTTTAACAAGGCTAGTACTTTCGCCACGGCGGCGGCGGCGGCGGCAGATCTCAGCGCTCCATCACCCCGGTAACCAGTGCCTCAGAAGACGAACCCGTCGCCATGCTAACAACCCTGGCACCTTTGATGACGAGCCAACTGACAAGAACCGGTGGAGAGGGGGGGAGGGCGGAATATTAACTCTGCAAGGTCACTGCAGACACGATCCATCTGTCCTCTCTGCAGCCTCCGTAGATCCCAGACCGACCCCAGCCTCCAACCCATCCCCCCCCCCCCCCCCCCCCCCCCCCCCCCCCCCCCCCCCCCCCCCCCCCCCCCCCCCCAACTCGTCCACCTCCCCGCCACCCCTGCTTCACTATCACTGTGTCCCCTGGAGCCATTGAACATGTCCCATCAATCTGATGGAGGCAGTCTTCGGCTAATGTCGTAATATCAACGCTAAATAACGCCGCTTCCCCTGCTAGACGCCATGGCCGCCCCCAGCCCCATCCAAGGTAAACTCATGACGGCCAGTGGTGTCAAGCTGTCTCGTATCGCATTACATCATGCTGCTTTTTCCTACCGCCACACCACTCTGAGAAGGCCCGGGCATTACCGGGCAGGAGGCTAGTCTATGGTCCGCGAAGTTAATCGCTGAGTGTGCTGCTAATGGCGCCACGCTGAAGCTAAGTATGCGCTAATGCGTTCATACTGGATCAGTGAGGCAGGTTTTTTGTACCTGCCCCCTCTAGTGTTTGGGGTATTCCCTGGGACTGTCCCAGTGTTTTATGGGCAAACTCACTGGGCCCTTTAGGGCTTTGCCCTCCTCCCCCCCCCCCCCCCCCCCCCCCCCCCCCCCCCCACACACACACACAACATATACAAACACACTAATGCACTTACACAAACACAAGCACAAACAGACACACACCTCACAAAGTAAAAAATGCATCAGCCAGCCTTTACATTTTTTCCAGCTTGTCTCTTTCCCTCTCTGAAATATTCCCTCTCATCTCAGGCTCTCTCTGTTCATGTCACTTAACGTGCCTCGCTCATTCCGCCCCTATGCTTTCTTTGTCTGAGCAACACACACACTGACATTCTCCTCTCGCAGGGGGGCTGCAGTACCAGGCCTTGTAAGATCTGCAACAGCTTTATCCAGGTTGCAGGACCAAAAAGCCTGCCGGATATTTACACCATAAAACCTCCATCCAGCCACCCACACACACATACACCAATAGACTTATACTTTACGCAACACTTTTTAACTTTACATAGAATCCAAAAAATGCAATCCCTTCTGTGCTGCTTCTAGTCGTCTTTTGCTCCTGCTGTTCCTCCTGTCTTATCAGACCGGCCCACCTCACCAAAGCAGCTCCTGCTTGCATTGTGTAAGTGTGTCTCCTACTGGAGCATCTCATCCAGCAAAGGAATGTGCGATGAAAATAACACAGGGGCCTTAAAGCTGTTTTTTTGGAAGCTGGTTTTCCCTCCGCTGCTTTCAATGCCACTGGAACAATCCGCAAAAATCCCACCGGCAGGGATGTGTTTTTGTTTCCTTCCTCCCCCGCCCCCATCCTTAGGTTTTGCCTTTCTCTCCCCGGCATCAGTAGGGGGCAATTCGTTTTTTGTATATGGAGTGTTTCTGCGTGCTTTGGTTACCAGGGCGAGCCGGGGGAGGCCGGGACGGGGAACCCCTGGTGTCTGCCGTGGCCCCAGCCCGAGGAGCCTGCTGCTGGCCGGGCATCAAGCACAGCTCACTACCCTTCTCATACGGATGGGGGAGGCGGGGGGGATCCTGGAAGCTGTTCCTTATGTGCTCTCGCAGACCCATGCCTACGAAGCATGCCCAGATTTCAATTCTCTTTTGAGGCATTAGTCTGAACAAGCGCGTGGCGTCCCCCCCACTATCCCAGTATGAAAGGAGGTCTTCTTCAGCGTCCTCCTCTCCTTCCCTCTGACAGGGCGATATTGTTTCTACGGAAACTCAGTGTCGGGAGGAATCCCCAATCGCCGGAGATAAATGGTCATAATCAGCATAATATAATTGCCGGCTAATGCGTGACGTGACATTAAGCAGCGGGCGCGGGGGGGGCGGGGGGGGGGGGGGGGGGGGGGGGCGTCTTCCTGATCCATGTGCTGATTAGCATGACAACAAGTGCACCTCCTTCTCTCCCTCCTCTGTGCCTCCTTCCTTCCCGGTGCACGCTGCCAACTCCTTCCAGCCCGTGACTACCGAGCCTTTACCATATTCCCATTCTAGGGGTTTGCAACGTCTTAATCCCTCCACATATTGCAGGAGATTATCTTTCTATAATTAACTAGCCCCTTGAGACTGCAGAGATAGCAGCTGCCTTCTTTTTTCGTTCTTTTTTTTTTAACACCACGCCGCGAGTTTTTAACAAACAAATCGTTTTTTAACAAACAAATCGTTTTTTTGTTGTCGCAATTGGGAGTGTGTGCTCACATTTACTTTAGTTGATGTTGTTCCCGAGGTGGTGAGATTATACGTCTATTCTGCAGCCTCGTCCGCTGTGTGATGGCATTCAGGTAAAGGAAAGCCCTGAATAGCGGCTAGGGGGTTCTGACGGATGGAAGCCGCTCTGTGTATTGGCTGTTGTGTTGGCGGTGGCAAGGTTCACACATGTTGTTTTTGTTCTGTTCAATAAAACAGGGGGGGCTATTTGTTTCCACTTGAACCTGGGTTAAGCATTGGTGCACACACACACATACACACACACACACACTTATATACACACACACACACACACTCACACACACTATTGTACACAAACTACACACTCACACATACATACACGCACCCATGTACATACACGCACCCATCAAGCACAAACACACACACACACACACACACACACACACACACACACACACACACACACACACACACACACACATGCCCAAATGGCAAAGCCTCATCTGGGGCTTCACTTGTAGTCCACTTGAGTGACCATTCAGAGGAGCTGGCCAGAAGCACCCTCCCAACAACAGCCGGCCCTGAACACGTCCATCTTCAAAGAGAGACAAGCGAGCCACCGCAGCGCCTCACACACCTGTACCAACGTCTGATTCTTTCATGCAAACAGCATTTACGGGCTGGGCACCATGTTTGTTCTAAATTGCGTTTTCCATCAACTCTGTCGATGGTAATTTAAACCATCCTGTAGAGTGGATCCCATTATACCGTAATCCGATGATTTTCCAGGCAGCGTGTGCGCGTGTGCGTGTGCGTGTGCGTGTGCGTGTGCGTGTGCGCGTGCGTGTGCGTGTGTGTGTGTGTGTGTGTGTGTGTGTGTCGCCCCTGCCCCCCCTCCCCCGGCGGCGGTGTCGGCCCGCGTGCGGGAACGCCGCTTTAGCCCCCCCTGGTGTGTGCAGCGCTGATGAGATTGCAGACGTGCGGTGAGCGATGGCGGGAGCAGCAGCAGATATTTGTCACTGCCACTGTGTTTATTGTTCGGCGTGCCTGGACGTCACTGCCGGGCTCTTCGGTCGATACGTGGTTCAGAGGGGGGCTTGTTAAGGACTAAAGAGGCAGACATCGGTTTGTCTCAAACTGGGATGAAAAACTCCCCGGCAGCTGCTGTTAGTTAGAGGCGTTTTACGCTGCCTTATTCATTTGGTCGATGTTAAATCCATTGCAGACTCTACTATCTCAGTTAAGATAATATGGCGTGTTTCGGATTTGCTAGATGCTATTTTCATATATTTCCACCCACTGCTTTGCCATGAGTGAAACCCATTTGCTGACACCGGTAAAGCGTAACGCACACAAAAGCCCCCCAATGAACCTCTAGCTCTGTTCCAGTACGACTTGCCTCCAATGTTTCCTGATTGATAGGTGTTTTCAGGATCATACAATTTGAGAGGCAATACAAAACTGTTGTTTATATTGTACTCATGCATAAACGCATGCATTGACTCATACGAATCACTTGAACGTGACCGTGACGCATCGAGAGCACCAAAGCAATCAGGGGCGGAGACGTGACCCATTACACTGAGAGTGTGGAGGAGACACTAGCTGTCCACGTCCAGTGGCTGGCT
Organism: Gadus macrocephalus; assembly: GCF_031168955.1. NCBI lineage: Eukaryota > Metazoa > Chordata > Actinopteri > Gadiformes > Gadidae > Gadus > Gadus macrocephalus. Next base: position 16,725,082 of record NC_082382.1, read on the forward strand.
GGCTGCTGCCATTCTTTCTGTTGCTGTCGTGTCGCTGAGGCAGTCATCACTTTGATTCAACCCCAGGCTCCTTCTGGGGGCACCTCTCCACTCATTATCCGGGGGAAATGTCTATTATTTAGTTACTCGTACGGCTGCTAATGGCTCGGTCGCTCCGAGAGGGATGGGCCCCTTGTCTGACGTGTTGCTGCACTCTAGACCGGCCTCGCGTTGGAGAGCGCCCCGCGGGGCCCCACTCCGGACCCACGCTGGTCACTTTATCGCTCCGCCTCATTTCCTGCTTGTTGCATTAGGTCTTGGCACGTTAAAACCGATTTCACTTAATAATTGATGGCACAATTTATGGAATCTAGTGCCTGAGGTTGAAGGGTTAAAAGCATTCATATCTCTTCTCTCTCTTGCTCTCTGTCACTCTCTCGCTCTCTCTTCGCCCTCGATTTCGTTCGCTCTCTCTCCCTCGCTCTCTTTCTCTCTCTCTCCCTCTCTTTCTCGCTACCTCTCTCTCTCCCTCTCTCTATCTCTTGTTCGCTCTTTTCCTCTCACTCTCACTCTATCACTCTTGCGCCTTTGCCACTTTAGACTTCCCTGATTTATATAGTCATGCCATGCCATGCCATTCCATGCATAGATTGAGAACGGTTCTGCCCTCCTTCAGAGTTTGGACTGCAGTTCTTGCAAAGGAAAATAGCTATGCGGAGCACTTTCTCCAAGCACACAATAAAAATAGTATTGGCACGATAACCAAAGTACTACTTACATCTACATTTTCTGGCCAGGTATTTTGTATATTTTGGTTTGGCACTGGGTACTGTGCTTGGGGTGTATTAAGGCAACAGGCTTAGGAATCCTCTCAGGAATGCATCATTAGATCTGATGTGATCTCATACCCTCCTCTGCATGGATAAAATAGGTCACGTACAATATTTGCAACTCTCTGTATATTGGTTGGATTCCAGGCAGTCGCTGAGAAGATTCAGATGGTATTTTAAATGTCATTGTTTAAATCTCATTACACCATTTTCTTGCTAATATTTGTATTTTGGATTGTAATCGTAAGGCATAATGCGCTCAACGTTAAAGTCACAAAGGCATCTTAACTATATTTGGTTTGAAGTAATCTATTCATGAACAGAAACCTATATTGTGTTTATTCTTTCGTTCAGGAGCAGCTCAAAAACTAAACCGGGTGAGATGCACCTGTGATAAACCGCAGCATTCATGAGCAATTGGAATTCATGACATTTCTGTGAGAATGTCAACTCGGCTTTTCAGGTAAATGAATACAGCGAGAAATAAAGACCCATCCATATTCAGAGGGAATACAAAGTGGGGTGCAATACTGGAGGAATGCTACCTATGGGATGTAAATTATTTGTTAATTTCTTATTTATTTCGCTCTCTGAAGCTATGGAATCTCTAAAGGATTTAAATGTCCTTGAATGCTCGTCTCCTTATCCCATCGGCTTTTATTTATGCATAATATTTTCAGCTGGAAAGCAAACAGGGAGATATTGAAAAGCAAAAGAAAAAAAAACATGCTACATCAAGCAGCTTATAGGTGGAGGGAATGGGAAGGATATGAAATGCCCATCACATCGCTCCTTCGATGAAATACGAGGAATCGTCTGAGACCGGGTAGCGATACTTGATGTGTTGCAAATGAACTGGGTTTTATTGAATCCCAAAGCAGCCGTAAGACCAGCCGTTGCTTTCCGAATTGTGTTGTGGCCTGGTAGACATAGCTAGCGTTCCCCCTGTAGCAGCCCCAGTCTCGTACGACACTGTCAGACAACCATAAACAGTCCCTGCCACATAGTCTGCCCTCCTTCTCAACTCTGAGTCGGCAGCATGTTCTCTGTTTCTCTCCTTTAGCCTTAGAGTTGGAGTTAATGAATTAGCTTCAGGGGGATTTTGAGTGAAAGCTGAAAGGTCCTGGATTTAAACCCCAATGTCATGCCTTCAGGCATCCCTGCGCACAAACGCCTAAGCCCTGCACGCACGTTAATGACATGTATCTAAAAAAAATACATGTCATTAAATGAAAAAAAAATTGCTGAATGAGCAATATAAAAATAGTATCAATAATCTCACTATTGTGGAAACAAGTGGGATGGCTCATGCCGTTTTCATGGGGCCTAAAGAGATTCGAATATTCCGGTGATAATCAGCAATGCATCGCTTGAATCCTAATTTCATTCCTACTCCCACCCCCACGCCCTCCTCCCTGAGTATCTCTCCCTCTCGTTAGATGAGATGGATCAGCTGGAATGACACACAAGCACACGCACATTCACACAAACACACAACCACACATACATACACAGACACACACAAACACACATACACACACACAATCACGCACACACGGACAGACACACACACAAAAGCCCACACACATACACACAGACACATACACACGATCACGCAAACACAGACACACACACACACACACAAACCGAAAAACCCACACATACACACAGACTCACACACAAACACACACACACACATACACACACATGGTTCCAGCCAATGCATTCCTGTGGGACCTGCAAGCCAAGTGAGACAGAGCGAAGCCGGGAGACAGAAGGGATATTGGTGGAGAAGGAGGTGTCACTGGAACATTGAGTTCAATGAGCAGGAGAAAAGGCTCGGGGGAGTGCTTGGAGACCACATATACTGGCCCTATATGCCTCCACTCCATCGGAACATGAGAGCTACCTAACTTAATATGTCCATAGGCTAAACACATTGATTCCAGTGGCTGAGTCTGTGTCCGTGGATGTCCATTGAAGCAGAGGGTGTTCATACAAAAGGTCATGATTTACCATTGAACCGTATAGAGAAGTCATTGGTGCTGATTTTAATCACAGTTAATTAGCATCCTAAGAGGACATGTGATCAATCCATATGCATGTTCAGTTGAGCAGCAGCACTGAGCCAGCCAGCTTTATCGGGTGCGTGTGTGGGTGGGTGGGTTTGTGTATGGTTGGGTTTGTGTGTGTGTGTGTGTGTGTGTGTTTGTGTTTGTTTGTGTGGGTGGGTGTGTTTGTGTGTGTCTGTGTGTGTGGCGATGGTGGGTTGTTCCTCAGACATGCATGGAGCTTCAGACATGCATTCATTGCATTGAAATTTCTGAATTAATTAGCTAAGATACCACCAATAACACCAGAATCTATTGAGTTCCATTTTTCTATTCTATTTTTAATCAAAACTAAAGTTTACACCAGAGGTATCGCAATTCCCCATCTAATTTTTATTTAAAATGCATCACATTCAGTTTGAGATGGGTGCCTAATCTGAATTCTGTTAGGAATCACTCATGTCATAGATGTAACCATTTGTTGCATAGAATTGTAATACAATTGAGTATAGATCCACTCTTTCTGGTGCTCCCTGCTGTGGGATGTACAGCATGACATACAGATGTCAGATACAGAATACCAACAGCATACTAACATTTGACAACAGGGAGCACTATACAATCCCCCATTGGGTTCATTAGGTAGCTCAACCCATCGTGTATGTTACATAAAGTACAGAGCAGAACCAAAGCAGGTGGAGGCTGGGGTGGGCATGTTTCTGCTCGGCACACCTAACTTTGTGTGTGTGTGTGAGATAATAATGAATGGGATTTATATGGGGCTGTTCTAGGAATCAGAGACGCTTTCCATTAAGGGGCGGTGTTGGTAAAACAACAGACATACAGGTGGGCTAAGAGTAGGCAGTAGAGAAAAGATGGGTCTTGAGTCCGCTTCTCAGTGTACGTGTTTTTATTGGACCACGTTAACAGTGTGCTGATACGGGTGCATGACTAGAGTGTCCCTCCAGAACTGGCTACGCCCATTAGCTTAAATATGACATTGTGCAAACCCTTAAATGTCAGCCATTTGGTTCCACCTAATTGTATGATACGTCATTCCTGGAATGCTAAAAGTAAGTGACATTGGAGCTACAGAAGGAGACGTGGTAAACTGAGGGAGTGATAAAGTATTTTTCTGGAATTACACATAATCATTTGAAGTCGTCTCAGAACACATTGACGATTCAGTGGATTGGAGGACAAAAAGTGGTTCACTTCCAGGAATTCTTTCAAGAAAGTACTTTGTACTCCTGTCATTTCTAAGCAATCTACTGTTCATTTGGTTTGGGAATAAATAATCCATTTGGTTATTCTGCATTAAATAATGAATGACTATCAAGTAGTATAGTGCATTAAAGTAAATGAGTGTCTACTAAGGACCTTTTCTAACGGGATTGATTAAATAATCAGTGTACGTAAAACAGTTAATTAATTGTTCATGGGGGCAAGCATCTTGCATTGTGCACGTTTATTTGTGAGGATAAACATAAAAAGATTTAAAATAACCTTTTAATCACCAATACATATTGTCGAATTAGTGAAATGCCTTAAATATTTATCCATATTTCATGCAAATGTCTCTCATCAATGCCATATCTTATCATTGTGTTACATGAAAGAAAACATATCCAAATATGTTGCATGTGACATGTTACATAACAGGAGATGACACACATGACACATTGCATGACGGTGGATGCGTGACACCTCAGGAAGCGCTCCTCATTTGGGTCCGTTGGGTTGGGCCGAGGACTGCCCACTAATAGACGGCTCTAAGCTTCAGAAGCGCCTTGTGGTCTGTCACCGCCATGCCAATACCTCTGCTCATTACCCACACCACACAGGCTGCCAGTCAAAAACAGCTACACGCCACTCACACTAAAAATAGCCAGCGTTAGCAGTTAGCTGTTTGTTTTGTGTGTGTTTGTGTGTGTGTTGTTGTTTTTTTAATAGCTTCAGCTGAATAGTGTCAAAACAATGTGTTTTTTCAGCATAACTTTCCCGACAACTAACACTACCGCATTATAAGGGAT
>NC_082382.1:16732474-16751574 GCF_031168955.1 Gadus macrocephalus
GCCGGGTACCCACCGTGCACACTGTATGTTTACCGGGGGGACCAGAGTCACTACTCACAGCGTTGGGTTGCTGGTGCTCCGACGCGTTGGAGGGGGAATGTACGCTCTTCCTACGGCAATCATGGAAGCTAATAGAGGTAAATAGAGTACATGTAAGAATCAGGCTGGGATAAATCTGTCTATTGGATTGAATTAATGAGAAGTAGCCTGCCCAGGCCTGTGGTGTCAACATGGCATGTTTCAATTAGAGCGACATAACCCGGCCTAATCTTTTAATTGAACCAAACAAATATCCAATGGGTGACGCCATGATATGCAGTCCTGGATACCACACATTATTCTGTCATGGATTTTATGATTTTCTTGCAAATAATGTTTATAGTGTGTGACCAAGACCGCCAATTGAATCGTGACATGTTACTGCAGTTACTACAAAATGGTTCTAAAGTAGGTTTATAACATATAACGTTTGCTAATTACAAAGCACAACATATCCTATCATCAACACATTCTTTAGGAAGTTCTTGAATCAACAAGCTGAATTTCAAACTCAAAACTTCTGTGGTATTATTCTGAGTCTATATATCGTTCAACATTGTCACAGAGACAAACTGGAGGGCACCCACCCGCTGGGTGTCATTTGCTGTTGGCTTGTGTGAAGGCCTGCGTTGGTGGACAGAGAAACTCAGATGTGTCTGCGGTCCTGTCACACTCCCGTCTCTCACCTCTCCTCTCCTCTGCTCCTCTTGCTAGGGACATTAGTCAGTGGATAAACTCCATATTATTTTAATGATGTATGGAAGGCATTAATGAGTGTGTGTGTGTGTGTGTGTGTGTGTGTGTGTGTGTGTGTGTGTGTGTGTGTGTGTGTGTGTGTGTGTGTGTGTGTGTGTGTGTGTGTGTGTGTGTGTGTGTGTGTGTGTGAGAGAGAGAGAGAGAGAGAGAGAGAGAGAGAGAGAGAGAGAGAGAGAGAGAGAGAGAGAGAGAGAGAGAGAGAGAGAGAGAGAGAGAGAGAGAGAGAGAGAGAGAGACATATAGAAGGAAAGGGCATGTAAAGAAGAGGAGAAATAAAAGAGAGAGAGAGAGATACTGTTTATTATAATGGTGGCGAGCAAACATTTTGTCGTGACATTCACTGTTGATCTACTATCAGCTGTTCTGTTGTTTTGGGGCTCGGCTAATCCGTTCCCCAAAGACTTTTGCTTTTTGTTTTTTTCCGACCAGTCTGTTGGATGACGTCTCTTCAGCGAAGGTGGTGAAAACTCGGCACCCACGGTGATTTCCTCGCTCTGACTCATTCGTTTCGTGCGCGCCTGCCTTGCAGAGCCAAACAAACCCAGTGTTATAATTAGTTCCTTTTTTTCCCCCCGTACATTTCTTTTTTCGCTCAATGGACGCTCATCTAAGCACAACGTTACGGTCCAGACCAGAGGCTTTCTGAACAGGACCCGGGTGGAGAGCTATACTTGGGGAGCGTCTGAGATAACGCTGCGCTCCTATGGAGCTCCATGGAACGCCACCGAGTTCCGCCGGTCAGAGGATCGACGTGTTTCATCTCCGACTCATCTCGTGCTGTTTGGTGTCATCAAGCCGGCTTGATGTTTGACTCTGGTACAGAATCGGTGGAGACGACTTAAGGCTACTGTGTGCTGTTTGAAAGAACGATGGCTTACACCGAGGGGCAGTTATCTTTGCGTGCAAATGTTTAGTTGTATTGATGTTTTCTAACGGATGGATGTCGCCTGCTTCTCCAAGGAAACTGAATTGTGTAACAAGGCGGTTTAATTCAACAAGCTCCCGGGTCCAAGGGGCGCAGTGGGAACGGTGGGTTGCGACTGGTTTTCTTCAGCCTTCTTGTTGAATGGTGACCACAATGGTTCCGCGGTAACAAAAACTTGTTTGCCTTTTCTGGGACTTATTTTCTTCCCACAGCGGATTTGCAGACAACATTTATATTTTAGTTTTGTATATATTTTCTTTGCTTTCCCTCCGCTACAACTTCTTCCTACTGTGAGCAGCAGGCACCATGGCCCGCCTCACCAGCCCGGGTCTGAACCTGAACGTGTGCTCGCTCTGGAGAGCGCTGTGGCTCATGAGGACCGTGGTGGGGTTTGCGCGCCCGCAGGAGATTTACGCACCCCATTCCATACGGATCGAGGGCCAATTGACCCTCGGGGGACTCTTCCCCGTGCACACGAGGGGGGCCGACGGCACGCCGTGCGGGGACATCAAGAAGGAGAACGGGATCCACCGGCTGGAGGCCATGATGTACGCGTTGGATCAGATCAACCAGGACGAGCAGCTCCTGCCCAACGTCACTCTAGGAGCCCGCGTGCTGGACACCTGTTCCAGAGACACGTACGCCCTGGAGCAGTCGTTGACTTTTGTCCAGGCTCTGATCACCAAGGACACGTCAGACGTCCGGTGCACCAACGGGGAACCGCCGGTGTTCGTCAAGCCCGAGAAAGTGGTGGGAGTCATTGGAGCGTCGGCGAGCTCGGTGTCCATCATGGTGGCCAACATCCTGCGTCTCTTCCAGGCAAGTCTTTCTTTACAATTATTCAGCGATTAAAACATATATATACATATGAGCCTGAGCCTGTGTATGAATGAGCCGTGTGTGAAAGAGTGGCTATTATTTAAACGAAAGAAAAAGTAAAGTGCCATTTCGTTGGGATCTCAGCTTGTATCTTTCAGGGTTATGAGTGTTTGTGTGTGTGTGTGTGTGTGTGTGTGTGTGTGTGTGTGTGTGTGTGTGTGTGTGTGTGTGTGTGTGTGTGTGTGTGTGTGTGTGTGTGTGTGTGTGTGTGTGTGTGAGTGTGTGTGTGTGTGTGTGTGTGTGTGTTGGAACACACCGATGAGGTGAAGAGCCGTGTGGTGCTGAAAGAACAGCTCCCTCCGGCCCCGTCCACGTCTCGCTCTGCGGTGGATTCTAATGCGCGGTTCACGGACCGGTGACAATGTGACACTATCTTACCCATCCACCACCGAGTCCCCCTTTAGAAACTGTATCTCTGCCGCCACAGCTGTTTCCATGCGATTGTATCAGTCTCTTGTACTAAGTTGAGCTTTTTGGGGATTAATATAACGAATTATTGTGCGTATGGCGTATTGAACTGTTGAGTAAGCACTCTAACGGAAAAACCGTTGGTAGGCCTGGAAAATCATTGTCTCCGGTGGCCTAATTGAGTTAAGGCGAGGTAAAGACAGAAATACAATCACTAATGTGAACAGGAGTATTATGGCTATAGAGCCAGTCAGACACCCAGGGCGAGGCAACCAGCAGAGCAGGAAGCCTCAAAATGAATAATTAAAGACAAATCCTCACAGCAAACTAAGTAATTACTTGAGATGTTGTATGCAGGGATATCTGCAGTATCAGCCCATACAGTATCTTAACCTCCTGCCTACGCCAAGAAGGACCATCAAAGTGGGGTTGTTGCAAATGATTTGTGGTCACACACACTGTAACCCACGGTCACAGGGCGTTTTGTGTGTTCTCCCCAGATCAATTACCCAAACCAAAGGCCTGGACCTAAGTGCCTGTTTAACCGAAAATAAGGAAGTACTTAACATGCTTTTAGCTCCAACCATTTACCAAAACACACGTCCACAAATACACACAAACACGCAGAACCCTTCTTCCATTTCACGACCGATCGAGTTGTTAGCAGACCAATGTCCTCAGGCCCATTGATCTTGGCCCTCCCATTAGCTGGTCACAGCCCTGTCGCCCGCAGCAACACAACCACAAGTTGGGCCATGACTCCATCTCTACTGTATTGTTCGTGATCAGTAGTATATGGACTTTGTTGTAAATTGTATAGACACACACACACACACACACACACACATATGTACGCACGCAGGTACACACAAACACGCACACACTTGCATGTGCACCCACATATACACAAATGCGTAATCACGCACACACACCTGTGGACACCTGTGAGGGGTCATCGTGGGGAGGAGGGGGGTACGTCCCCCTTATCGTGCCACCACTCTCCTTCCCCACCGGCCCCAGGTGCTCCATCAGGTCTGTCAGGGCCCAGCTGAGCCTGGTGGGGGCTGGCAGCAGGGTGATTGGACGGTGGTATGGGTGCGTTGCTTTGACAGGACTGTCGGCATGGTAATCAAGCTCAGGGAATCAAGGGAGTTTTGACAGAGCCTGTCAAGCACCTTCCTCCCCCGTTCCTGCTAATCCCCCCCCCTTCCCCACCTGCTCAGTGTACAGCTGTAGAAGGCGGGTTCTGAGTGACTCCCCTGCAGTCATAAGCCCCTCAGAGCCGACGGACCAACCAGGAGACACTACACACTAACAAGTCTGTACTCTCTCCACGCTGGACGGTCGTAGAATCTCACGACTCTCCGGGGAGGTGACCTACGGTCGTTGATCGGCTCGGGACGGAAAGTAAGGAAAATAAAAGCAAGGAGGAATGACGATGATGTTCTCATCATCCCAGGCTTACAGAACACTTGTACCTACTTAACACTGTAATCCGTAATGCAGATCCTAATTAGCATGTTGATGTAATGAACCCGTGCGCTATATCCTACACGCTAATCCACCTGGCACGATGACAAATCAGCGCCGTCAAACGAAACAAACAATCAGACAAGAACAACAACCGCCACCCCCTGTCACAGAAAAAAAGCAATTTCCCCATCTCTAAAACAAGTGGCTATCAAAGGTGATCAGAGCGGCACGTGCTTTGTCTAAAGCGAGCTATAATGTGTATCCGCCTGACTGGCTTCCTTAACAGATCTAGTCTGGGGGAACAAAAAGACCCTTCTGTCTTCTCTTAATCTCATTCCCCTTACCCCCAAAATTGGCGCCTGCTGCGGGGTCTCTGATTGGCCGCGCCACGTGCTCCTCATCACCCCCTCCTCGTGGCCGCCTCCCCCTCTGAGATAAAGGAGCGTCAGGAAGGCTTAATAGCCTACGTCGATTGTATTGCCTCCCCCAGCGTCCAATAGTAAATAGAGCCCCTCACTATTCACAATATGAGTGGTTGCTAAACTGCTAATGTTGGCAGCGGGTTGGATTTTCTTTTTCTACCCCCCCCCCCTCCCCCCCCAACCCTCCCGGGTACCCAAGAGTGTTGATCAATACTGTTGCCATGGTGAGGCCAATTTGTTCCTGAGATGTTTTCATTTGAATGCCTTTAAACGCCTCCCTGCTCTGCTGGGGATGAGAGACAGCGTGCCACACCGGGGCCAAACTTTCTGAATCCCTTCCAAGAGTGGTGGTTAGCCGCGCCACCTCTTCCTTTGACAAATGGTTAGACGCTGCGCTCTGTTCCGCGCAAACAGCTGGTCACACGGCACAGACCAGAGCAGCGAATGTCGGTCGCTGCATAAAATATACAACAAACTATAAACAGCGCATGGAATATCAGTCACGCGGGGTAGATCATTCCACCCTCATGACGTTTCAGTCGGGGCGATCTCTGCTTTCAAAGTGAGCAGAGGAGGAGAGGGACGTTGTGCTGGAGGTGGGTGAAGGTGGGAGCTCCATCCTGCCGTGGGCTGGGTCGGGGCTGGGGCCCCCGGCGGACCGGCTGTCTACAGTAGTGATGCATTGATGTCCTCTGCTCCAGCAGCCTGACAGGCCCCGACGTCAGATTCTCCCCTCATCGCTGTGATTGATTTGAAGGATATTGAAGCCCTGCTCTGTGATCTGTTTGGTGTCGGCGTTCAAGACAGCGGCTGACTGGGGGAATGTAGGGGAAAAACAAGGTGTAGAATAACAGCCATGGACAAACACGTCTGCCTTGTTTCAAACAAAGCTGCCTCGACCCCCCCCCCCCCCCCCCCACGAAGCCTGACACACAGCGGAAGGGGTAGCGGGTCAGATGGGTCACCTGTTTGATGTTCATCCTGTCGATTCCTAATGCTCAGTGCGATGTAAAGGTTTATACTGTCTCTATACAGCAACAAGTGCTGTGGACACACTGGTTTCACTCTAAAATGGAGAGTAAAGGTTCACATTCATTAAGATCAGATACACACTGCTGAGTTGATATGACACACACCGCACGCACGCACACACACGCACGCACACGCACGCACAAAAACACTCCGATTACCCTTTGAAAGCATGGCAATACGCGGGTGCCTTTTGGATTTTTCTTGTACTGTGTCAGTGGTTTTCGGAAAACAGTAGCATTTTCCTATGAAACCTGGCTTGCTAATTGGCCAGAACGCTGAGGGTGACACGAAGAGCATGCTCAAATTTCCATCACTAGCCCCCTAAAACACCGAATGCATAATTTATTCACTCATTCAATTTGGGCTCCCAGAAGTGTCTACTTATCAAATATCAAATGAAGCTTGTGAGCTCGACTAAAGAAATTTGCTTCCTTGCTGACATTCATAGCGAATGGGTTTTCTCAAGCATTAGTTCTTCTGAAGGGTGACATATGCATTCACACTTGGTACACTTGTCTAGGTTAGCGATTTAGTATCAATACCAGGGTTGGGGTAATCTGGGTCCAACCAGTTTCCAGTTGGATGGAATTCATGCACCAGTCGGTTTCCAGGAGGGCATGCAGGGCCTTGAGACGATGTACAGACAGACAGACAGACAGACACAGCTGGATAACCACACACTGCTGGGAGGCTACCAGCTCAGTTCCCATGAGGCACTTTGTTATTATAGGATATATATGGACATCCATGCATGTACATATACGCAAACACAAACACACACACACATGCAAGCTGCAGATACATATAAACTGTTCTGTATAAGAAAAAAAACAAAACATTACAATCCGGTCAATTTGTAAGAAAGGAAGAATGCTAAATGTAGCTGTTAAACCGAATGCCTGCAGACGATTTTGAAGCCAGTCCTTGTTGAAACCATTCATTTGAAATAACTCTCTATGCTCCGTGAGGGACGGGAGAATGGTGTTTGAGGCGGAGGCGCGCTCGGGGCCCGCTGCAAAGGAGTGCGGTGCCATTTATCTGGTTCGCAGAAGCAGTTAACAGGAGAGGAAACCCCATTATGTCCAATCCTCTTAAGCCGAGGAGCAGGCCCAGGTCTCGGCAGGCCCCGGCATAGTCCACTCGCTCATTCCCTCAGAAAGGGAAAGGCGTCTGTGATACCCGGAGGAATAAGCCGAGCCGTGCTGAAAGTCATTACCATTGGCTTTATTGTTGAGCATTTGAACCAACTGAGCTGCGGTCAGTACAATGCTGCAGGCTCAGCCTTAACGTTAAGACTCGGTCTGGCATTACCGGGGACATTCTCAGAGAGGATAATGCCACTGTTTTTTAAGTCAATAGCGCTACTTAATAGAATGCACTACTTAGTGTTTCCCCAAACCGCATGCTCTGTGCTTTTGTTTTAAATCAGAAGAAGATACCTTTCAGACATAATCTATTTTTGCAAAAATCTATTTAAGGATTGTCTTTCTGACTCATTTGTTCTGTAACCCCCTCTCTCTTGGCGTAAAGAAAACACTTGCTCCTCGATTGGCTAATTTGAGTGACCAACGTGACAGCTGACAGCGGCTCTCTGCTGTGGAAACATGCAAGCTGTTCCACTTGAAGCAATGGGACGGTTAAAAGAGAGAAATACAAGCTTTTGATTAAAGTCGCACCAATGGGAACCCCCACCACCCCGATCCTAAAGTACTCTATTTCCACATTCACAACGACCTTAATCCTTTAATTCACGTGCACGCCTCGAAACCTTCCTTCTTCATCCTGATCCCTCTCACCCTTTATCTGCCGCTCTCTGTTCCCCCCGCTCACGTTTCTCTTTCCCTACATCATTCTCATGCAAACCTATACCGTCCAAAACAACCACCCATGCATCACACACATTCCTCAAATCTACATTCATTCCATGGGACGCGTTGTGCAGTTGGCTGACAGCCCAACTAAGTGGAAAGTGCAGTGTTCATATGGCTAACTGAGTGCCGTCCCTCCAGGGTGGTGGCACTAGATTCCGCTAGTAGCCAGCCCTCCGTGCAAGGGAGGCCTGATACCAAAAGACACGCTTGAGGAGGGGCATGGGGGCAATGTAGGACATCCCGGTTTGACCTGCCTTCTTTCTGGTTGACTGGAGGGAGACAAATGTATTTGTTTAAGGAGTATATCACGGATGTGATGCAAAAGTTGTTGTGCTTGTGTAGGGTTGGAAGCTTCTGCATGTGGGCATGCTTTTGTGCGCTTACAGTAAAAATACAGTGTAGCTGTGAATGTAGGTGTGGTGAATGAGTGTCGTGTCTCTGTTGGGGGACCCAGGTGCATGCTCGCAGTTATGCACGCTCACAGCCATGCACACTCCAAGCCGTGCGCATTCCCATCCGTGCATGCTCACAATAAGCCGACACATTGTAAAGTCGTTTCTTTATCATCAGCTGTGCTATTACTGCAGGCCCTGCGGCTATGTTGAAATAACTTCCAACAACAAATAATAAACTGCCGTAGCATTTCACTACACATTCTCGCATTCACATGCCAATGCCGTATTAGAATAATCTCAAACCCCCTCTGTACTCTTGGATTTCTCTTCCATTTTCTTCTTTTCTTCTTTCACATTTCATTTTGGTTGTTTTTCCGCTTGTGCAATCGCAAACCATTAGGGATTCTGAATGTAATTATCCAACGCTTGCTTTTGGAAGTATGCATCCTCGTAGCATGACTGCGACATGGGGCTCTGTTTGTGTGTTCCTGCTCTTGCTCTTTGGAGCTTGAAAAGTGCATCGTACCGCAGAAGAAAGAATTGTCAACAGGAAAAGTATTTTCACATGCAAATGAAGCCTGTTATTGTGTTTTTTTGTAGCAGCGCTCAACAGCCTAAATCTGACAGGCAGACTGATTGGAGGGGAACAGAAGTCAATTAGAGTTGACATGGTGAAAGAAAAGATGGTGTCCTCCTTCCCACTGCCTTTGTGACTTTTTAGCTTACGGCCATTAAGGTCATCTTGGGGAATTGATAACGATGAGTCTAGTGTGTCTTATCAGTGGAACCGTATCCATGGAAGTGGATCACTAGCCTAGTCTTTTATCACTTAAATGAATACTTCACCGATACAGAACCGGCGTTCTATCATTATAGAACGCATGTATGCGTGCGTGTGATTATAAAATCGCTATTGTAATCTAAAAAAAAAAAAGATTTTTTTTCCCTCAGTCTAACCCAGTCTTCCCTTGGCCCAGCTGTCCTGATCTAAATTTCTCCTGACCTGGCGTCAAATGATGCGTTTGACGTCATCTCAATAAAACTTTGCTTGCCTGCTAGAAGGGCCCAGGACTACAAAACACTGCCTCCGCAAATTTGCAAGCCCGCCAATAAGGAATGAGGGGGGCGGGTGCTCCCGTACGATGTGTAAACACAATGTCCGACATGTTTCTTCACCGCTTAGCAAGAGAACTAGACAGACACAAACTTCCGACCATGGCAGAAGCAAACTTGCAATGGGAAACAGCCGAAGTGGAGACCCGTGTATTGATTCTCGGCCATGGTGGAGAAGGAATTGGGGGAAGAAACGTTGGCTTTGACTCTCAGAAGTCCAGATTGAACTGCAACTTCAGATTGATGTGGAAGGACCAGGGATGTCGGAGAACCCGACGCAGTCGTTTATTCATAAAATCATCTCAAACGACTGCGTCGGGTTCTCCGACGTCTCTGGTTCTTCCACTTCCACATCAATCTGAAGTAGACTGAACTGTGACCTGGAGGTGAAAGGGATTGTTGACCGCGATTGTCGCCCGCCGGAGCCCGACAATCACGGGTAACAATCCCTTTCTCCTCCATGTCGCGGTTCGTGGTTCCACCTCAATCTTCTGTCCATCACCGAGTCAAAGTGATATAATTGATTGCATCACAAGAAAACCGTGAACAAAGTACACTTCAATATATCCGTTATGATCTTAAATTTATGTCTGTGTAAATGATGTTGAAGATTACAGGGAGATATCTTGATAACATATTTAATTCAAATATTTGTGCATGTGTGTGTGTGTGTGTGTGTGTGTGTGTGTGTGTGTGTGTGTGTGTGTGTGTGTGTGTGTGTGTGTGTGTGTGTGTGTGTGTTTTCATGTGCGTGTGCATGCATGTGTGTTCCTGTGGGTGCGTGTGCGTGCATGTATGCGTGCGTGTGTGAGCATATGGGCAAGCATGCATGTGTGTATTTGTGTGTACGAGTGTGTTTGTGTGAGTGTGTATGTGTGCGCGCGGGTAGGATGCTCTGAGCTTCTGCAACTGCATCTCCGAGGATGTGAGCAGTGGAGTGCAGCCCAGCTTGACAAAGCAGTTAACGTGAAATGTTAGCGGAGGCCCATCACACCATATGACATCACGCAGGTTCGTCACAGTCTGTCTGGGCTCTCAGTAGAGCGCCAGCAATCAATCACGTGGGAGTTTCTTAGTGTTGTTCTGGAGCTGCTTCAGATCACAGAGTGCCCGCCAATTAGTCGCAATCGTGTTTGATTAGTTTGCTAAGTTCTCCTTTCGTAATATTTTTGTCCCCAATTAAACCACGGCTTATCATCAGTGCACCAATAGCGGCAATAAACCGAACAATGAATCATATTCAAATAACATGTGAAATGTTCATGTTTTCAGTAAAGTTGCTCATCTCATGATTAATAGTACAAGGCCTTTCAGTGCAACGGCGGTTGATTCCCAGTTCTAAAAGTCCTGGCATATTTTATAGCTAAACCTGCAAGCTAAAGCTGCAATTAGTTTAAATCTGATCCAAGAACTTCTATGGAAATCTAATTTATTAATCTAAATGATATTCTCCCTACAAGGCCATTTGTAGATAAAATATATTCAGCCACTGCTGCATTAAAAATGTTTTCGAATGTACTGCGTGGCATTCAATATTAAGAACATTCAGGGCGATGTTGCACAACATAGAATCGCAACCTCTTTTATTTATTATATCTGATAATCCTGAATCCCCCATTAAACAAGCCTACAGTGTTCAGGTCTTTCACCTCCGAAAGTTAAGCTTCCAATACTATTGCATTGCGAGTGTGAAACTCAAGCATCCATTTAAAAGTAAAATATCAGTGCTGCATTATAGATAACATATCCATCCTTCCCTCTGCTGTGTACCATTCATGTGTATTGGTACGACCCTTGTTTCTGAAAATACAGCATTTGTAACATTTTCATTTGAAATACCCAAAATAGCCCTCCATCTACAGCTTTGATTTTTCCCTGCCGTTCTGAATGGCTCATGTCCAAGTTTCTCCGGTGAAAGCGTCATTGATTTGAAGCAGACATCACTCTGCCTTAAGCTGTCCCTGACAGAGCCACGCTCTGCCGGTCGGTGGGATATCCATGTCACAGCGACACACCGAGCTGCAAACAATTCTCACATCGGAGGTTTGAGGGGAGTTCAATCATTAGTGGGCCCTGCCTCATCCCCGCTAAGCCTGGTTAGCCTCGCTGAGGGTAATCGTCTGATCTTATGTCTCTTATGCATCTCTGAGTGTGGGACTGGGAAATACATTGCTCTCCGCCCCCCCCCCCCGCCACCCCCCACCACCCCTCACCACCCCCCACTGCCCTCCAGCGGCTTTGACGCTTCCATTCGAGAAGAGATACCTGAAATATGAGTGTTAACGGAGACACACACACGGAACATTAAATCATCTCCCCCCCATTAGCCGAGACACGTGGTGTGAAAAATTGAGACCTCTGGTCTTTAGGTACACAAGCCGTCTTCTTTTGTTCCATCCTTTTTGCAAAAAAAAAGAAAGGAAAATGTAAAATTACCCTTTGTCCTCTGCGTCACGTTTACGATCAAGAGACCAATGAGGCGTGGAGCCGGGGAAAACACCTTGCATACATCAACACGACAATTGTATAGAATAAAAAATAAAGCATGGATGGGCGGTGAGGCAGAGCAGGGGCGATAACGGGGAGGAGGTCGTATCCTTCCATGATGTATTCTACTGGCTCCATAAAGAACAGAAGAGGGCCCAGGGACACAGCCGAACTGGGGGCTGGCCACAAATCTCTCACTATAATACGTGTTAGGAAATCTCCTGGAGGAGATAGCAGGCTTGCAAGGGAAGAGGGGATAAATGCTTATCAAGGGTTTATTCAAAATCTCATTTTTGTCTGGGTAATGTTTTCGAATGTGTATCGTCATAGCAGTCTAGTCTGATATATCGAGTAATGTAGCAGTAGAAACAGACGATTATATGACGATATATGACGAATATGGTGATTGCAATCAGTGTCAGTAATCCTCTATTCTCAAGGCTCATGTTGAGATCTGTGTGTTGAATGACAAACAAGTCAATGTAAACATATTTTCAGCCAAAGCATAAGCTACAGAAGGCAAAGATACAACCGAGTGTAGTCTCGATTCCGATACGGGAGCACCACAGCCATGTGTGCTGTCAGAGCTCCAGGCTATCAGTGAACCGCTCCTATGGGACTCAGGGAATTGTTGTGATGCACTTCTGAAAGTACCCCCAAACCATTTATTTACCGTCACTGTTCCTTAGAATCAACGTCAAAGGGAAATGGGGTTTTGATTGGCAGTGAAATATGAAATAGATCCACGTTGATGGGCCTGCCGTTCCCAACCTGCACAGGGATTTGGCGAGCCAATGACTGGCGTGGACCGCACTGCAACAGTATACATCACGCAATCTCACACAAAACGTACAGCTTCGAACTTAAATGCAAGCTATTTGTAGTCCCTAGCTGAACCATAAGTGCAGACACTTACGCTGCTGACAACTACAAATGCATTGCAGACGAGGCCCAGTCAATGGCAAATTCGAGTGGGAGATTTAAAGTATAATTCTTTTCACAGGTGTCACTACCCGCATAACGAAATATCTTTTGAATGCAAAGTCTCCGGCTCCGCCAGCAGCAGCAGCAGCAGCAGCAGCAGCACACGACAGAGCGGCTGAATCCCCCCCTCTCGGCGAGCAGAGTCATCTATGTTTTATTCTATTACATTCTGCTACATGCATCTCAAGCGCGCGACGCAGAGTGCTGCACGGCTCAGGGGACAGAGTAGGGGGCTATCTGTGCTATTTGCCCGCCGTCGCCATCAGGAGGTAATTACATGGGCCTGTGCTGAAGAAGGCTCGGGAGGGGTGGAGCGGAGATAAGATCGGGGTGAGGGGCCGGGGGGGTTGGGGGGGGGGGAGCTCACTGCCTCCTGCTTTTTGCTTTTGTCTGCGCTGTTAGGAGTGAAATGGGCCCGCTGATGGTGCTCTGGCAATGCTGAGAGAGAGAGAGGGAGAGAGAGAGAGAGAGAGAGAGAGAGAGAGAGAGAGAGAGAGAGAGAGAGAGAGAGAGAGAGAGAGAGAGAGAGAGAGAGAGAGAGAGAGGCAGAGAGGGAGAGAGAGATAGAGAGAGAGAGAGAGAGAGAGAGAGAGAGAGAGGCAGAGAGGGAGAGAGGGAGAGAGAGAGAGAGAGAGAGAGAGAGAGAGAGAGAGAGAGAGGCAGAGAGGGAGAGAGGGAGAGAGAGAGAGAGAGAGAGGCAGAGAGAGAGAGAGAGAGAGAGAGGGAGAGAGAGAGAGAGAGAGAAGGAGAGAGTGTAAAAGGCAGGCAGCGACTTGGAGGTGAGGGCGGTAGGGGCGAGATAGGGGGTGACGGAAGGAGAGCATGTCACACAGGAGGGTGGAAAGGAGGAGGTGGGGGTTGCGATGGTTGAGGGGTGTTATGGGGGATGGGGTAAGGAAGGGGTTGTGGGAAGAGAGAGAAGAAGAATCATTGGGATGCAGGTCAGGGCGGCTGCGGCAGGCGGGGAGGGAGGGAGGGAGGGAGGGAGGGAGGGAGGGAGGGAGGAGCGGCAGATAGACAATATATGTGGGTCGGGGCGTCAGGTGTGGGCAGGGGAGACGTGGACCCCGTGCCAGCGCCTCCTTGCTAAATTATGTGTCAGGGCGAGACAAAGACGAGGAGGAGCGGCGGGGCGGGGCGGCCAGCAGCCGTCGTCTGATCTAGAGATGTGTGTCAACACACACACACACACACACACACACACACACACACACACACACACACACACACACACACACATACCTTTACCTCCCCCCCACATACACACACACACACACACACACACACACACACACACACACACACACACACACACACACACACACACACACACACACATACCTTTACCTCCCCCCCACATACACACACACACATATATATACATATATATACATATTATGTATATATATGTATCTGTACAGATACATACACACACAAAAATTGACATTTAGGGACCCAATCGAGGCCCACCCACGCACAGAGCATCACTATATATACTGCATGTGCTGATGTTGAAGTCACAATGTGTATGCTTGAGACCCTCCCAGTCAGCAGGCAGGAGGGAAACTTTAAAAAATGATATAACAGTGATCTGCCCACTCTAAGGGGTGACGCATATGGCTCGGCTGAGCGGTGCGACTGGGAGGGCTTTGGGGAGTGTCGATAGTAAGATTCTTGTAAACAAAGAGGGAGGTATGGGCTGGCCAGCCTTTTTTTATTTGTGGAATATATCATTTATCTGTATGTGATTTGATCACATTATTTAAATCATTATTGATAAGCACTGACATTAAGCATCAGCATCAGCTGATAGCTATGTTTGCTAATTTGAAGCTACGAGCTCATTGAAAGGTTACGCATTTATATGCGTTATTAATAAAAACGATATCGCTGCAGTAGAGGCACACACACGTTGGGATCGAGCAAAATGATGTCTCTCTCGTCGGCAAGGTGTTCATCCTTGTTGCTGTAATTATTATCTGTGGTTTGACGCGCTGCTGTGTAATTATTGTTTATGGATATAAGCCACATATGCTTCATATTGTTCGAGTAATCAACAGAAAAATATGAAGACGTCAGAGCAGCACTGCAGAGGAATGAAAGCTTGTGTTGAGTGCACTTAGCAGTCGGGGGAAGAAAATCAATAACAAAACTATCTGTAATGTGATGGCCTGTGGATGGAAAGGAACACATCTCAACACTTAGTCACAAGCCTGTGGGCTATGTTCCGTTCATAATGTGTACGCCGTTTCTCCCAATACCTGGGTGAGAATGCATACACTCGTAAACACGCACCAACACACACGCAGACGCACAAATGCAAACACATGCACACACACAAACACAAACACACAAAAACACACACATAAATACACACGCGCACACACACACACACACACAAACACACAAAAACACATACATAAATACACACAGACACACACACACAAACATTCACATGATGATCAAGGCTGCTCTGCACTGAACTCCATTGTTCACTGCAGGCTTGTGATTCCTCGTCTTTAGTCCATAAAGAGAACAGGAGCCGTGGAGTCAGGTCTTAACGGGGTTCTGGCTCCGGGTTTGTGATAAGTCCCATGAGCAGCAGACTTCAATGATGCGCCGTTACTGCAGTGTGTTGTATGCCTTGTAAAAGAAATGAGCAGAATATCTGTGCTGCTCGCCCCTCCGCCTTTACTCACGGGGCTCCCGATTGCAGCACCCTCACCTCGGTTTGGCTCTACCCCACCACCAGCACCCACTCAATCCAAATCGCAATTTTGTCGAGCACCCGCGGGTGCTTCTTATTTTGGGTGGTGGTAGTGTGGGGGCGGGGGAGGGCGGGGGAGGGGGGGGGGGTATTATTTGAAACTGCAATGTGTTTGGAATAGCAGCAGTGCTCGTTTGCCAGATGGGAAGAAAAGAGGGCCAAACAGGGCTGGTGTCGGCGGGTCGGCCAGGTTGTCTTTGCGAGCGGGGCTCCACATACTCCCCTCCCACGCGCCGCCGCCGCCGCCGCTCCGGCTCGGCTGCTCGTGAGGCGCTCCCTCCCTCGGTCAAACATCCTCTGCGTGAGTCATCGCCAGCTCCTCTCTCCCCGCGGAGGAGACCTGCTGGGTGTCTTAAAATACGGAGGCTGGGGCCCCGGCGCTCAGCCTCCAGTTGCCCAGGGGACCGCGGAGGGAGGGAGGGAGGGAGGGAGGGGGGAGAGGAGTGAAGAGAAGGTGAGCGAGAGCCGACTGGGAAGGAGAGAAGAAGCGCAGCGGGGGTGGTGGTGCTGGTGGTGGTGGTGCTGGGGGTGGTGAGAAGATGTAGCCCCGCCCACCTTGCTGCGTGCATGTGGGACGCTCCGGAGAGCCACGGAGGAGAGCGCTGTGGGCGATGCAGGAACGGCTGGGTCACCGGGGACGTTGCTTAAGAAGCAGAGTGAAACATCACGCTAAACAAGTCCTGAGTTTTAAAACTTGATGAGGAGGAGGTGGTGGTGGAGGAGGTGGTGGTGGTGGTGGTGGTGGAGGAGGTGTCTGACAAATGAGTGAAGGAAGGAGCCCCGAGTTCGACAAGTTGGCTTTGAGTAAATAGCGTGTTGATCTAGAATGGGAGTGAGTGTTGGTGGTGGTACGACAGGTAGCATGATGGATAGAGGGATGAAAGGACGGAGGGGTAGCAGGGTTATTGTAAGAGGCCAGGAGAGAGAGAGAGAGAGAGAGAGAGAGAGAGAGAGAGAGAGAGAGAGAGAGAGAGACACAGACTGGAGGAGAGCTGGTTGTGGCTGATATGTCTGGCAGATGACTGAGGGCAGATTGGTCTTTTTTATTTTTTCTTCTTCTTTATTTGGGAGGGGAGGGCTCTCTGGCAGCCCCGTCCGCTCACGGGAAATTTCTGCTGCGCATCTGTGTGGGCGTGGCCTCGTTCAACCACCTGACAGGAAGGGAGGGGGAAGACACAGAAGGGGACCGGTGATCATGCTGGAAATAACACACACACACAAAGGCACACGCACTACACACAAACACACTCATGCACGCACTACGCACAATCACACACACACACAAACACACACACAGACACACAAACACACACACGCACACGCACACAAACCTGCACGCACCACGCACGCTCACACACACACACACACACACACACACACTCACTCACCCACATGCACATACACAAACACACACACTCAAACACACACACACTCACCCACATGCACATACACAAACACACACACGCACACACTCAAACACACACACACACACTCACGCACAGGATACACATAAACACATATACGCTCACAGAAGCGCACACACACACACACACACACTGTCTGAAGGGACTTGGAGACAGAGGCTGGGCGACGGGCCGTCCCAAGGAGTGTTTGAGGGAGAGGAGTGATGAAACACGGGGGGCCCCCTCTCCCCCAAAAACACAGGAGCTCCAGTGAGCGTGCGAGGCACAGATGGGCAGGGGAGAGAGAGAGAGAGAGAGAAAAGAGAGAGGGACATAGAGAGAGAGATACAGGGCCCACAGGAAGACAGGGGAGAGGAGGTGGAGCAGGAGGAGCAGTAAATGGGAGGGTAGAAGCTGTTGCCTTTTCCCTCCCCACCCGTGATCCTTTCCGCGGGTCGTGTTGGAACTGCCATGCTCTGGTGTGGAGAGATTATCAAAGCTGGGCCCGGGGTTGCGTGTATGGACACAGTCGTTACCTCCTCCCTTGCTGACAAGACTCACTGCCATCTTGATATGGGGCCCCTCCTGCTCCGAGGGCCGACGCAGGGCGCTGAGGGCCCCGTGATTCATGAGGAAATGTGTAAAAAACGGCATGAAAGTTTGATTTAGTTGAAAGGGTGTTGAACCGTGAATGTTTTTTTTTGGGAGGGCCTTAACAAGTCGACAGCGAAAATAAATGTTTTGGCACACCACTCAAAACTCCATTAAACTCCATTCAACGTAGACGTTTTATCGCAAAGAATTTCTCGAGCGTATTAGTGAACTTTTGCATACACTTATGCATGTACAGTGTGTGTGCGCGTGTGTTGGCGTGTGTGTGAGTGTAAATCTATGTCGGTATGTGTAAGTGGATGTGTTGCCGTGTGTGTGATTGTGTACGTGTGTGGGTATGTGTATGCGCATGTGTTGCTGTGTGTGTAAGTGTGTACGCATGTGGGTTTGTGTATACGCGTGTGTTGCGTGTGTGTGTGAGCGTGTGAGTGTGTACGTATGTGTGGGAATGTGTATGTGCACGTGTGTGTATATGTGTGTGAGTTTGTATGTATGTCTGGGTATTTGTATGTTCATGTGTTGGCGTGTGTGAGTATGTGTATTTGTGTTTGCATGTGTTGGCGTCTGTGTCCATGTGTTGACGTGGACAGGCGCGTGGGGGTCACTGCGGGTCAGTGAATCCACCGGGCCACGCCGGGTGACATTGGGTTTGCTTTGGTTACGCCATCAACACACTGAGAAAGTGTTAGCGACGGTGTCCCTGCACGGAGAGATGTGGGGATACACTTAGCAGCTAGTCATGCAGTAAATGGAGGAGCAGGGCCTTCCTGCACGCCGATGTGCCTGAACACCCTCACCTCCGCGCACCATCTATTCTAGGGGGAAGATTCAGCCCTCTGTCACTCAGAGTTACTGTTTGTTTTGGCTCTTTTTTGCTCCCACCAAGAGGCGATGGAGACCTGCAGGGTTTAGTTTGTGATACCTTCTCTGGGTAACGGAGCGTGGGGAGCGTTGAGGCAAAATGTTCGGCTGTTTTTAATCGCACTAGGAGAAAGAAGCTTTTGTGTGAAGACTTTTTGGTGTTTGATATATTAGGACGCCAGCAGTGGTGTGATGCTGTCTCTTTGGGCTAAGCAAAAAAAAGAAATGCACAGATGGCGAGGAATGATGGAAGACATTCATATAATGGTTTAGACATATACAGTTACTTTACCTAACAAAATTAAAGTAAAAAAGACATGGATATAATATAAATGGTAAGTATACATATATTCATATACATTTTTACATATATTTATATTGATATACATATATATTATAGATAAAGGTCATTTGATTATTTTAGAATAAGCCGGCTAAGTGTAAAAGCCTAATACCCCTACCTGGCTTATTGCATCTTCGTCATGGTGCTTGTGGCCTTCTGTATGGGAAATTGCATTGAGAAGGCCAAGGAACACTAATTATGTTCCCAGAGCGCTATAATGCTGCAGCGACGGTTGCTAACCTTTACATAATCTCACTTCTTCACCTTTCCTCTCAAACACCCTTTGTCAAATTCTCATTTAATGTCAGTAAGCAGATTGCTGCCATGTTC
>NC_082382.1:16751674-16756674 GCF_031168955.1 Gadus macrocephalus
TTATCGTGCTCAATAAATATAAATAAATGTTGCAAAAGGCTGGATCCAAATGTGGTATATTTCGTCCTCCAGTTTTGAAGGAAAAGGATTTTTTTGTTAACTGGAACAGAAAACGCGAGGTACTTCTACGTTTAATTCCTGTCGGTCTCAGACTACCAAAATGAGGCTGTAAAGAAGTGGTAGAACTTTAATTGCATAGCCCATGGGAGTCCGTCGCCATGGCAACGTTAAAGCAATAGCTGGAGAATTTACAGCAGTGCTGCTTCTGCACGCAGGAAAAGGCGACCTTCTGGTTCCCTACGAGACAGGGAGGAATGGACACAGATACGCACACAGATGCACCCGTCCTCGCACCACACACAGACACATGATTTCTTACGTTTCCATGGTGATCCAGGCTGGGATCACATTGCGTGCCATAGCATTTGTTCCCACTTATGCCTACTCGTGAGGTGTTTGTGGGTTGTTATCACTACAGTTTACATCTAAAAATAGCAAGACAAAGCTTGGCAAGGAGAGGAAAGGTATGTGTGTGTGTGTGTGTGTTTGTTTGTTTGTGTGTATGTATGCGCAAGTGTGCCTGTGTATGGTGTATTTATGTGTTTGTGTCGGTGTGTGTTTATTTGTGTGCACATGTGAGTGTGTGCGTGGGTGTGATCATTTGTGTGCTTACGCATGCATGCGTGCATGCGTGTTTGACAATTTTATGATGACATGTAATGTTATATCTGTTTGTTTTGTGTGTGTGGGTATGACGGCAGGAGGGGGAGGTAAGCGAAGGTAATAAACCAGTCAGGAGAATGTTGTTGATGCTCACACACACAGCTGGGGGCAGTGAGCTCCTTATACAGTATGCACACTGACACAACCAGCAGATGATGCCTGCTTTGATGCCCTGCACCCGGGCTTAAGTAGATTGCAGAAATGCGCTCATTAAACCTCTCTCTCTCTCTCTCTCTCTCTCTCTCTCTCTCTCTCTCTCTCTCTCTCTCTCTCTCTCTCTCTCTCTCTCTCTCTCTCTCTCTCTCTCTCTCTCTCTCTCTCTCTCATCCCTACGCTCTCCTCAGGTCAAGCCACCAAGAAAACCTATGTGAGCTACAACAACCTCAGGATCTGAAAGCCCAGCCTGCGTTCTTCCTCATTGACCCGCGGCGGCCCGGCGGCGGACTGGGCCAGCTGCGGGGAAGGGCCTGCAGGGGGGGGAGAGAAAGGAAGGAAGGAAAGAATGAAGGAGGCGCTCCCTCTGCACTAGCGGCCCTACGCCCGCGTAGGACCGCCGCCGAAAGCATACCATCCCCATCCTAACCCGGGAGGGGGCTCCGCCCGGACAGCGGTCGGCACACAGCCGTAGGCCCGCTGTGTTTGTGTTATTAAGTTTGACCGGCAGAACCAGACTGTTTTGGTTTTGGATGTTGACAGCTGTGTGCCCCCCCCCCCCCCCCCCCCCCCCATCCCTCTGTGTCCGGGACCAGGGGAGACCCTGCCTGCTGATGCCGGTGTTTGTTCCGTGGTCTGTGGTTGTAAGTGTCGACCACACACACAGGGACAACGGACCGGAAGCACGGATCGGATCCGCACATCGTTTCTGTTTAATGGTCATTAAAGCCATATCCTCCATGGCGACTTCCATTATCCAATTTTATGTTTTGTATTGTTGACTTTTTTCCCTCCTTGTGCTTCTTTCTTTACGATGGTTTAACGATGATTAAACAACGTCAATAGTGAGCCCTGCCATTTTCATTTTTATCCAAAAAAAAAAAACTTTAAATGACCTTTCGGTGTAATATTGATATATCGGCATTGTAAAATGCATAGCTGTATGGATGAGAATTTCTGAGCATGCCTTAAACAAAACTCTACCCACTGGCGTTGTTGTTGAGATTATATGGAAAAAAACATATCTTGTACCGTCTATGGCTGTGTCTCCATGGAGTTTTTTTAAATTTGATTTAATTTGAACATCCAATGGAATATTTTTTAGCCGAGGGAATGCAAATTAAGACGGTAGAGAGCTGAACATTATGCATCGGACGCGCTGTTTTCAGTCCCTCGTAGAGGAGAGTTGCTGCAGTAATTTAGTAAACATCACAGCCAAACATGTTTCAGTGATGATGGATTACCTACGCCTCAACCACTTTTGACTGCCTGAGAGTTTTCCCACAGTTTTTAATACACAGTAATACTATAGCAGTGAAGGGAGCCTGTTATGATCGAACAAAAAAAGGAAGACAATGCTATCTATACAGAGATGCACACAAACTCTGTTAATGACCAGTGGGATGCTAACATAATGTCTTTACATCGAAGCTACGCCGGTTGGGTCCTTTGAATTAGTCCTATTAACCAAAAGGTGTTATGTCAAAGCAATGGGCCCTGTATATACAATTTTTTGTAAATATTTGAGAGTATTTTCATGTTTGAAGACACAAATAGATATACAGTATTTGTTCAATTGGCTTTGGTTGGTTATGAAAGCACCACAGAGTATTCACATTGCATGTGCCAATGTATGTCTGTTCAATTTGATGTAAACAAAAATAGAAAAATAAATCGGGAAAATGATAATGAGCTGAAGCTTTAATCTGTGGGTTATTTCTTTATTACGTACCGGAATACAACCTTTTTCCTCCTACAAATATGGCTTTATATGTTGTATATTGAACCCTGTGTCTGTTAGCATGTTTGTTTTATAAAGAGTTGCATTGGGTAAATTGTGCCTGATTATAAATGATGTGGAAAAACTATATCAGCACAATCATGCAAATATGTTGTGATGTCTGGCAGATTATGATTAAGATGTGATGAAACCATTTTGTTATATTTTATACAATTAAACAAGATAGAATGTGACATTCATCATCCTTTAAACGCACACGTGCGTGTCTGTATGACTTTTAGAAGTGCAAATCTGAGTAAGAGGTTGGCCCTGATGGATAATTAGTCCTCATGAATCACCGTTTTGTTTATAGGATGGGGGGGGTGTAGGCAGTTGTGTACTGTGGGCATTTACCTATGACTGGCCCGTTAGCAAGCCCCGCTGAGCAAGGCTGTCATGCACACAACATGTGACCATCATGACAGAAGGGGAGAGGATGTCCGCCATGATTTTGCTCTTTAGTTGCATCATTGTGTGTGTGTGTTTGTGTGTCTCTCTATCCCATTTTCTGTCTCTGTCCTTGAGTGTGTGTGTGTGTGTCTCTCTCTCTGTCTCATTGTTTGTTTCCCTCTGTGTTGATCTCTCTGTTTGTGTCTCCCTCGTTCTCTCTCTCTTTCTCTCCTCTCTTTGTATCTTTCTCACTATCTCTCTCTCTCTCTCTCTCCCCACTCTTGCTCTATCTCTCTCTCTCTCTCTCTCCTCCCCCCTCTCTTGCTCCCTATCTCTATCTCTCTCTCTCTCTCCCTCTCTCTCGTCCCCACTCTTGCTCTATCTCTCTCTCCCTCTCTCTCCCTCCCCCTCTCTTGCTCCCTATCTCTATCCCTCTCTCCCTATATCTGTATGCTTGTGTGTCTACGTGTCTGTGGATGATTGTATATGTCTAGTATATATGAACTGTATACAGTATTTGTGTGTGTGTTATGCGTGCGAGCACGTGTGTGCATGGGTGTGTGTTGTGAACCTGAGCGGCAATGAAAACAGAGTGATGGCAGCCATCCCTCGCTCTTGTTTCTCCTTCCATTTGTCTGGCTCCCTCTCCGCTCCTACGGGACCAGATGGTCTTTACTTTCCGTGCGTACAGTCTGTCATTTCTCTCTTGTACACAGCCAGGAAAAATTCCACTTATGCCCAATTAAGACGAGCCTCTCCCTCACTAAATGAATTGCCTCTGCAGTGTCTGTGTGCAGCTATTAAGTAAGGGCTTGGGCAGAGTTGAGTTTATTTTAGCCAGGGGGGGAAAAGACAAATATGTCCACCAAAGAAAGAAATATGATTCTTGATGCTTGGAGCAGCAGGAATAGGAGAGAGAGAGAGAGAGAGAGAGAGAGAGAGAGAGAGAGAGAGAGAGAGAGAGAGAGAGAGAGAGAGAGAGAGAGAGAGAGAGAGAGAGAGAGAGAGAGAGAGAGAGAGGAGAGAGAGAGAGAGAGAGAGAGAGAGAGAGGAGAGAGAGAGAGAGAGAGAGAGAGAGAGAGAGAGAGAGGAGAGAGAGAGAGAGAGAGAGAGAGGGAGGGAGGAGGGACAGAGGGAGGGAGAGAGAGAAAGAGAGAAAAAAGTCATCATTAAAACAATGAGTGTCCTGAACGCTTGCACCTCAAGACCAGCATGTGACTCCACACCATGCTCGGTGCCTCAAAGCTCTCAGTAGAGAGACGGAGGTCTACTGGCAGAATCAAGTGGGCACATCATCAAAAGCCAGAAGGCTTTTCTCTGTGGGCGGAGTCGAAGAAAAAGTACTTTAAATGGTCTACTGTCTTTTTTAGATTACACCGCCTGGAAATAGACATTGATAAGGCTCGTTAAATAGGCATTGATTGATTGATTGATTGAAATTCTTTATTGACACACATGTACAAAGGCAAAGGCACAAATGTACATCAGGTCAAAAGGATGACACAAAAAAGCCCATGGGCTTATTTCCATTATGGTCCCTTTGTAGTAGTCAGCATGTGGAAAGGTATATGTGTGTGTTAAATGGAATTTACATGACAGTGTGGGAACAAAGCAAAAAAATGACATTCCAATCACACATCCACAATTCATAAAACATGACATACCAATCGAACATTCAAAATTCATATAAATATACATTTCATAACAATCTATAAAAAAGACACCATAATAAATACCCCTATGACTGTCTGCTGCTCAACCATTTCTGGCTGTTTTAAAACTGACAAGAGAAAAATTTTCTTCATACTAGCAGGTAACCCATTCCATAAAACTGCAGCTGAATATAAGAAAGAGCCCTTTCCCATACAACTTCTGAATCTGAACAACACCAGATCAGTTGCACTTCTCTTTGTGGAGTAGCTATGTGTGTTTAGTATCCTAGAGAAATAATTGC
>NC_082382.1:16761674-16802191 GCF_031168955.1 Gadus macrocephalus
TTGCATATCTTCAACATGAATTATTAAAAAAAAAAAAAAACATATAACTAATAAGGGTAATATTATAAATCGATTATATGTTATAATACAGCCTATTAACTTTGACTGCGGATGAATTGAAAAACACATTCATATATCAAGACAAGATGATAAGGCTTAAGATTGTGAAAGGATAATCTTGTTGCGTTTGCAAGAGGTCAGAGGTTATGGTTTATACTTATAGATACAGAGCAGGGGTTAGGATTTAGCATGTATATAAATAGAGTTGGTTTTATGAATACCTATATAATGGTAGGTGGTTATGAGGGATCCCAGTAGAAATGGCATGCCCATTATGAGAACTCAGTAAAGAAAAGGAATTAGGAAATGTGTATAGGCCGATGCTATGTCCCTTGGGCTTTGAGTTTGAATTGAGCGTCACTGTGGCAAAGCTGGACAGCAGATTGAGAACTTTATATGTGGCCAACTGTACCGTATATATCTCGTACCTGTAATGCTAATTACCACCCATTCAAAAATCAGTGACAGCCTCCACAATCTCAGGGCGGCATACATAGCTTTAAAATAATTTGACAGTGCAAGCATAGAGTAACTGAGATAAGTACCATACCATTTAAAATAAGAGAGACTGGCCTCACATTTCCATGTGATTAATTGGAGTTTGTTATGACTTTGCAGCCATCATCAGCTCAGTTAAAAATGTTATGAGTAAGGCTTGTGCAGTCTTTCTAGGCAGATCTGATTACTCTTCCACCCATATATCAAATCAAAAAATTAATAATTTGCGAGCGACAGTAGACTCGCTTGCAAATTAAAACTTTTTAGCCAATGAATTACTTGTGCTTTGCACTATGGCAACATAACAAATTGGTAGTGGTTTCTCAATGTTTCTTTGTGCTACTCTTTGGCCCGGTTCTGGTAAGCCGACGAAACAGGAGCACCGAAAATCATAAAGCGGACCTTAAAAAACATAAATGCCTGAAAGGTCAGTTCAGTAAAGGTTTTCATGGATGTCATCCATATTTGATGTTCTTATCTCATACATTAACCTTCAGTCCCAGTGTGTTATTAATGAGGACGGGGGGGACATAGTGAGTCAGGGTTTTCATCTCTGACACCTTGGGATGAGCTCTTCTTGTCATACAGGACTGTATTTCAGTCATGCCTCTAGGTCGCTGTGATAACATTCAAAGGAGACAATCTTTTCTCTTTTATAGTGAGTGTGTTCCATTATCACATGGGGGCAGGAGGCAGTGTCATGCAGAGGTCAGGGCGTTTGACTCCCAGCCAGTGGGGTTATGGGTTTAATCCCCATGCATGCAGTTTATACCTGGAGGGAGTCATCCTTGAACCAGATGCCTAGGCCCTAGTTGTTCATTAAAAAAATGTAGGGTTTCTCATTGAGTATATTGTGTAAACATCTTTGGGAATAGGTATTTTGATAAAAAAAAAATGATGTGTTTAAAAAAAAAAAATTGAAGACCTGGCCATCAAGTCATGATCAAAATACTTTCAAGAAAGGTAGTGGCAGATCATTTTATATGCCTGCTTAAAGCCTGGGTGAGCACATCAAAAATAATACTGGTCAATACCAGTATTCAAGATTGGAACAATACATACCCAGACTTTACCAAACCCTTTTTTAATTGTGGTTAATGTTGGGTCATTATGTGTCCCAAATTAACCATGATGTTCCTCACTACACTAAAACAGCATTTCTGATAATAGTAGCAATGCTGACCTTCTGCGCATGTGTAGGGCGTGCAACAAGACCAATGTACCTCTATAGAAAATTACACTTCAGTCCACATGAAAGTCAGAAATGAAGGATAAGATGGCATGGCTTTGAGGCTTTACAAATAGTAGTACATCTTTATTAATATATTTTCATAAAACAATTTAAGACTGTATCAAAAACTCAGTATAAACATTAGATTTTAAACCATTTTTTCTTATGTGGTAAGATATGAAACGTACATTATTCACGTATACATTACTGCCTTTTACTCCTTTCCCCATCATATTCTCAACATGATGCAATGTTTTCTCCAGCAAGTAAATATTTTCATTATCTCCACAAACTAAAAAGTAATTTTCATTTTTTTTTAATGATTGTGTGATCATAAATCTAGAGACAGACGATTAAAAAATAGAACGATTCTCCCTGGCCCCATCCCATTCCCCGACTGATACTGGAAAAAAAAACACTAACATTATGCAGTCTTCCAATTTCACAAGCAAACCATTATGTACATACACTTGTCCCTGTGCCTCAGCGGACACTGATAACACAGCCCACTGAACACACAGTACCGCGGATAGAGGCAGAGCAGTCGTTATACAGCACTGAATGCCCCTCCCCAGAACACACACGTACACAGATCCCATTGGATGTCGACACTGAAGATCCGCCTCTTCCTGGTTGTTGCAGGGTTCCTCTGCGCCATTCATTTTAAGCACCTCAGTGGCCCTTTGTTAAGTGTTAACAACACAATGTTTGTACTGAAAATGGCAATGTCGAAACCCATCCTCCAGTATCCCAGGCAGGCCAAGTGGCAAGTACAAAATCAAATGTCATCATTTATTATGCAACTTAAATTAGGCTACATCTGTAGACATGATCAATTTAATGCTTTATTTTTTACTGTGTAACAAGTATTATCAGTCATGGTTGGTGTTAAAAACAAAAACAGAACAAAATGGTCCTTAGTGCACCTCTAGTTACAATGTTCATTGCTTCAAGACACAAAGTGCGAGACTTAGCAAGATTTTGCAGATTTGCAAGGTTTGCGGGTGTTATGGTCAAGAGGGAGCAAAGCCTTGAAGTCAACAAGTTAAGATCAAATATTAAAAATCAAAATGTAAAAATGTAAATAAAATGTAATCATGCTTTGAATTTGGTATATTAGATTTCCCCCTTTGGAAAATAACTGCTGCAAACTCTTAGTAAACCTGGCCTTAAAAACAGGTAAGGATGATACTGAATTTGTATAAAGATTTCCATTTCCAAGTCTGTTGTCATTGTGACATTTTCTCCAAACACCTCTAGGTTGCAGTCTTTCTTGGTTTATTATTTTCTATACAATAGAAACAGTACACCAGAGATTAAATTGACTCTTGTTGGCAAAAAATAAGAAAGAAAGAAAAAGGAAATTGGTAGCAGAACTGAAGAATGACAAAAAGACTGCTGGGATAACCGTTTTCCTTTTCAATTTGTCCTTGGTCAGCAGCATTCAAGAAAATCAGTCTTTATCCAAGATGTTCACATATATGGGCATGGTTGCCTGCTCCTACAAAGTCAAAGCAATCTCATTTGAGCACATGTTAAAATTACTTTTGTGAGAGTTTCCGTACAAATAAGCAATCCCCAAGTTGCTCCTGCATCCTAAACCGCGATCCCCAGTGAGTGTTAGGGGGGCACGTAGGGGGGTGGAGACCTATATGCGGTCATGTTCTTGGGTCGAGAACCTTTGCCCTCGATGGGGACGGTAAAGGGAGGAGGGGGCTGGTAGGGCGGGGCGTTGGGATCCTCGTCCTGGTAGATGGAGTACTCCTCCAGCAGGTCCTGGTGGAGCAGGGTGCTGTGGGGGCCCGCCATGTTGGGGTACTCCGGGGGAGGGAGGGGGGGCTTTTCCTCTTGGAGGATCAGGGGAATGCTGGAGGACGGGGGCGACTTGGAGTCATCCAATTCATCTGCAAAAATGATGGGGACCCCCTTCTTGATGAACGTGGCCTGCTCCTCGATGGTCATCTTCCCCTTGCGCTTCTTGCGGTAACACACCATGGCGATGACCCCGGCGATCAGCAGCAGGGCGGCCACCACCACGGCGGGGATGACGGTGTGGAGGTAGACGTCGTCGCTGCTCCTGCGGCCCGGGCCCGAGGCGTCTGTGGGCGTGGGGGCAACGGGCGCCGGCAACTCACCCGGAGGCACAAACGTGTAGCTCTGACATTTATTAGTGCCGCGGATTGAGATGTTAATGGGCTTGAATTCTGGCTCCATGGCTTTAATGAAGGGCAGTTTGGGCTTGCCCTGGGGATCGGAGATCTTGTTGCTCAGGACAGTGATCTGGTCCTTCGGACAAGGGCTTTGCTGGAGACTGTTATTAGTCCATTCGACCACGATGGACCCCTTGGTGATGCTTCTCAAGGTCACGGTGCTGCTGTTGCGGTCCCCGAAAGCGTAGGCCAATTTCTTTGTCAGGAGAATCTTCCTCTGCACGTCGTCGTTAAGGGATTTCGGGTCGCCGTGAAAACGCGCCGAAAACACCACGGAGGGTTTGTCATTCGCTGTCCAACGGTTGACGTGGACCTCGAAGGCGTCCATGATGCTCTCGCCACCCTTATCGGTCGCGAGCATGAAGTACTCGTGGGTGCCCTCGTGCTCAGACTCCGGCAGGCCGTACAGCAGCTGGATGGTTCTGTTGAACTGGATCCAAGAGGACTCAGTGACCGCTTCGTTGGGGGTCTTCTTCAAACTCAGACGCAGTTTATCGGTGGTGCCGTCTTCTCGGTCGTAGAACGTGTCAGGCGGAATCTTGACCTCAAAGTACGTTCCGACCCAGGCGTTCACCTCGTCGATGGGGTTGTGGATCGTCGGCCTTTGGTTTTCCTCTGGAACAACAGACACGACGGTGGGACGTCTGGGGGGCTTCGGTATCGTGGGTTTAGGCTCTCTTGGAGCTGGGCTGGTGGTTTTGGGTTTCTTGGGTTTCTTGGTTGCGACGGGTCGAGGCTTTTTGGTGGTGCTCGGTGGGGTCGGTATCGCAGTGGCTTCGATAATTGTAGGTCTGGTCATAGTGGGCTGGATGGGCATGGAGCTGGTGGTTCCTATTACTCTGGTGGGTTGAGGAGGGCCCAACACGGGTGTGTGGGCGATCTGATCTCGGAGCCTATTGGTTGGCTTCACTGGAAGAGGCAAAGGGCCACGGACAGGTGGAGCGGAAATCTCTGTTGCTGGGGCAATGGATGGCGAGGTAGGGGTGGGAACCACACGAACGGGGGGCTCCGGTTGAGTGGTGGGGGGGAGCAAGGAGGGCAGCGGAGTGGGTGTGTTGTGCAACTGCCTTCTGACCCGTCTCACTCCATTGGGCTTTTTGTTGACAATGTGCCAACCGACGACTGGATATCCTAGCTTAGCCGACATGCTTCCGTCCTTGGCTGGAGACTGGACACTGTTGATGTTTGGAATGCTGCTCTGGTCAAGCGCACAACCAAGTTTCCATGACAACAAGGCCCCATTCTCCACCACCTTCTTCGCGTTTCCCGGACCGGCCATGAAAGCGGACATGTCAAAAAGGCGGTTGTTCACCACGGGGACAGCCCACATGTGCTCCAGGGGCACATGAGAGAACTCCCTCATTACGTCCATCAGCGCCACCCTCTCTTTAGCGGCCATCTTTGTCAGATCGGCATCAAGGATGACGGTGAGGACGGTGACATGCTCCTCTGTGCCGCAGGTGAAGGGCTGGAGGCCGCTGATATCAGACTGAAGCGTGAGCAGGGCCGGTTCCGCGTCGGTCCGCTCCTCTGGGAACACTTCGATAGAAAAGACGGCGCTGGGAGGCGCCACCTGGCCTGGAACCTTGGCATTCAGCTCCCCTCCAGTGACTGCAATGTGGTGAACACCTTTGTCTTGCTCCAGAGCCATACCAGACAGGACGCAGCGCTCCGTGTCCCAGTGTAGCCAGGACGC
Organism: Gadus macrocephalus; assembly: GCF_031168955.1. Lineage (NCBI taxonomy): Eukaryota > Metazoa > Chordata > Actinopteri > Gadiformes > Gadidae > Gadus > Gadus macrocephalus. The sequence goes on from NC_082382.1 coordinate 16,767,370, forward strand.
TAAGGTCTCCTTCCCCATGGCAGTGAGCTGCAGCAGATAAAGCAGAGCACAGGCATATTCTAGTTGATGCTGATTAAAAACTTTAAATATCTACAATGCACTGCTTTTTTCTTTTAATTCTTGCTGACAGTAGCTGATCATATAAATAGGAAGGAGGCCATAATAATACCAATAATATAAAAGTCAGCATTTAGGTGAAATTTAGGTAGCGAGATATTTAACACATAAAAACTGGTTAAAACAAGTTGAATGGACCTCAAATAAATAGAGTAAGTTAAAAAAAGATGCACAGAAAAAAGAAAAGACTGCAGACATGTATTAATCCACTAATTATTAAATGTGTCTGGCACTGCTATAAGCCTGGCAGTGACATGAGCATTACCGTTTCCATGACATGATGGTCGACAGTGCTATTGTAAATTGGCAAGTGCATAAAAATAAGCCTATTGCAATTATTAAGTCAGTAAACTCATAATTTCTGCAGTAATACATCACTCCTCCAAATCTATACATATAGTCAAATGTATTATTGTATACTGATGTACTCTATATCGCATTAAGGAACAGGTAAAGGGAACCATTGCACTTGCCTATAGTACGTTTTAACAAATGCTTAAAAGAACAAATGACGTGATCTAAAGCAGCAGCAAAAGGTCACGCTGAATAGCCACTAAGCAAACCATTTGTTTGGTTGGTTTAGAATATAATCTATACACGCAGTCAGAATCAAATTCCATTTAGATACACTACAATAGAAGTTGGTATAGTTGTGATTTGGGGCATTGAGTTTGGTTAACACAAGAAACCGATGAAAGACCATGCTGTAAAATGGCATTTTAAATACACACTGAGTGATGAGTCAGATAAATTAGGTAACATGATAAGCATAAGGACTTCAAAACGTCATTGATATATTATGATAAGCTTATGAATTCCGGGTAATCCAACTGAGGTTCATTACAATAAAAAATGTAGCCATTAAAAAGTTAATGCATTCAATCATCATGATGTCCCAACAACACCACTCAAAGACAAACAACAATATTTAATGGTACTACTTCACATCTGTTTTTAAAGTATCTCTGTGTCGTACACCACCTAGTGAAGGATACTCACATGGATGTTACAGCTCCCATTGGCAGGCCTCGGTGGTACCCTAATCTGAAACACCTGGCCCACGACCGCCGAGGAGTCATGGAGGCCAACGTGCAGTCCCTCCGTCACTGCCGCAGGTCCTTGGACGGGCGGCGGCTGTGCCTTGGCAACCTCAGCCAAAGTGGCCTGAAACTCGGACAGTGCAAAAGACTGCATGGACGCCTCCAGCTCCACGGACATCATTTCAACCACCGTGTCCTGCTGGGCCCCTGGCAGCGTGCCCTGGGCGAGGGCCACTAGAAGGCCCATTATCAGAGGGATAGTCCTGCCTGGGGGAAGCTTGCTCCTCCTGGAAATCCCACAGCTCAGGTCCTTGCGTCTGTAGTGCATAGTTAGGGGTAGTCCTGCTCTCAACCAGATGTCCGAGAACAACTGGAGAGGCAACATGCACTGGCGGCGAGCGGGATGTGGGTCAGAACCTCCGTAACCGGGCTCAGCTCAGAAACACAGCCTTTGTGTTCTTCTGTGCTCCGTTTTGATCCATGAAGAGGGTTCCACGGCAGGGTTGTCAAGCATCAGCTGTAGGATGAAGGAAAGAGTCAGATTGAAATGGATTTCCAATGATGTATGGGCAAACCTACTTTAGATTACGTAGAACATCATAATGGACATACTGTGTTCACCTTTTTTTTTTAATTGATTGAATTTGTACTGATGGTTGGGAGATGGCTTGGACCTAAATGTCGACTTTCCCTAATCTGTTACCGATATTCTATTATTGATAGATTAGTGTTAACCAGGCCAAAACAATCAATACCTGTACTCGCCAAAATAAGCATCACTGAGAATGTGGAATATAACATAATGCTTACAACAAAAAGTGAAAGATTTACATTACATACATACACAGCTGATGCCAAAAATATAAAATGCTAATAAAATAGCGTACTTTGTTTACACAAATTAATTACAGTGAAACTGCAAAAGAATGTACTGAGTCAACTAGGGTGACTTAATGAATGAAAGCTATTCAAGTTTACAACCAGTGTCCTTTTGATGATTATCCTTTTAATTTACCACATCACAACTGCACCATTTTGGATTATTTACCAACTATAGCAGAATAGTCACTCTTTCAGAAATAACAAACATTTCAGAGGTTTTTCCTTCATGATGGAGAATACAGGCAGATTCCCCAGTTATTTCCCTCCCAAATTGAAGGGTTGCAATGTATGACTCTCGTGAGATGGCAGGAGCGTCAAAGGTCATTTGTCTTGGTTTGAGTTTTAATTAGGTGCCCTGAGGGTGGGAATTAGGAGTCTTAATTGTGCTGACCCAGCCAACCCCAATCCTGTAGCACTGAGAGACAGGCAGAGCAAGGACGGCAAATCGCCTGGAATTCTAATGCCTATGCCATGACGTCAGCTCAAAGAATAATAACAATGCAGTGACTGAAAAAACACCAATCCAGTTCCTCATATGCCATCTACTTTCCCTAAATAAAGGAAGCAAGGGCATTCACAAGCATCACATGAAGCTTGGTCTGCTGCCCTAACCTCAGATGTTTGGAAAATGTTAACTAATGGCATGTAGACGAAAAGGTTCTTATAACCAAGTTTGTCTTTTTGGTTGAAAAACAAAAAACACTTATAAGCTTGTCTAAATTGCCATGTTGTGGCCTAAAGTTTGTTCTTCCCTGACAAAAGGTTAACCAGAATATAAAGGTAATTCAATAAATGGAACAACATAGACGTTCTACGTCTACACGTGGGACTTTTCAGCTGTGGAGCACCTTTGACAAATAGCACGTGTAGCAAAGCTGGTTAGCCATCAACAGTAAATCTGTACAATTGGCGATAAGGTATCTGTAATTACTTACAGTTACTGTTTGATCCGAAATCAGATCTCTTCTTCATCTCCTAGGCATACTCCGCTAACTGATTGTTATCTCTTAGTGCGATTACGTTATACAATATATAATAATGAATGAGAAAGGGGGCCGTCAGGGTCCACAGCGAGTATCGCCGCACAGTAAATGTTTGGGGCTAGATAAAAGGTGACGGACTGTGTACAAAATGTGTTATGAATTAAGCAAATGGACACTTTTTCTTCACTTTGACGATGTGCGCACTACACTGCCATCACACTCTGCCTTTTCCAGGATGTACATGGACATCATAGAGCCAACAGTGTTGCATCAAACGTTGTAATTTGTGTAATTTCTTCACTCCTTACAGATCTTATCTTTGTTTGATACCGTTGGCGTTTATATCAATACATTTTAGGTGCAGATAATCCAAAGTAATTCAGAAGCAGAAAATGTTAACATTCTGTGGACAGCTGCCTAAATGGACCATTATATACACACAACCCTCTTCTAACGCAGAGGATTTTGAATGCCAACCAATGCACAAGCACATTTCTAAAGTCATCTCTCTGACACAAGGCCAAGCAAGCACAATGGAAGGCCTGCATCTATGTAATATTCCAGGTGAATAAGTAGAAAACAATAAGACAAACGCAAATCACTCACCTTTCATATGCATTTAAATGTATAACACAAAACTGAGTGGGAGACGGAGAGATTTTGCCATGTGTGCATACTCTCCATCGTCCAATGACATAACTTCTGAGAACACGTTCCAAACAGGCACACAATCAAAACAAAGCACTTGAACCTATTTGGGGTCAAACTAGGTTAAGAAAACTGAAAAATATACGTCAACAGGCATACGTCAAGGTGAAATGACACCAAAAGGAACACTCAAACAAAAGCCTGTGACAAACAACGAAGTTATCTATTCCTGGAAGGTCAAACAAGAGCAGTACTAGACCTACTCCTCCCTGTTTTGACTTGAATCAATAGGCTATGATCGGAAAGGGTACATCTGCTGTAAAGTGATCATGTCTTGTCTTGATATAATTTTGAAATAAGTCAGCTTTAAAACAGTTTTCAGAACAGTAACAGAAATAAAGTACGCCTTCAGTATTAGTGAGGTACAGCCATTTGAGCGTACAACACGCAAGACTACAATGGTAAACATTGGGTATATAGAAATTCATATAAAAAGTTAGTTTTGATTATTAAATGTCTTTGGTCTACAGATCTACCAAACACATCGAGGGTCATTTTCGCGCTGTCTAAGGCAGTGTACGGTCCGTTCTGAATTGATCGACTCGGTAGCAATAATCTATGGTTTAACAGTATAAAAGGATCTGTGCACACATCACACTGGCATTGAGGGAGATTGAATTGACGTACCTCATCCAGTAGCCTCTGGATACCGCATGAGCTGAATAACAAATATTTCCACGAATCAAGCTTGCAACCGGAGGTTTTCTTTCATCCCCCCAAAAACACTCGATTTGATTATATAGCCCAAATACTTTGGGGTAAAGGCGGCGGAGTCAGTTTTCCCTAAAACATATTGGGACATACGAGTGCTTGGGTCCAACTATTTGGACGAAATAGCAAACAAGCACAAAAAAAAAAGAAGTTAGTTGGACATATCGACAAGGAACTGCTTTAAACCAGACCGAAGGCAAACTTATCGGCAAATCAATAGATGACATTGTATTCCCAAAAAGCAAAGCGTTTTGCCACCACCACGATTGCTATGTCACAACAATTACCCATCACTAGCCAATATTACAACAGTTAACTGGGGATCCATCGCCCAGCCGAGCCCATGTTATGTTGGACAGGATGACCCCGAGGTTTACAGATAGTGTATTAAAAAAAACAGTATGTATCAGCAGTATCGCTGCAACTGTCAATCGTTTGGACAATTCAATAAATTATCTTAAGGAAGGACTGCAATACGTCTGGATTTCGATAAAAGGCTAAAGATAACTATTTTCCTCGGGCCCAATTCTGCTGCTTCTGTTGCTATGCTCCTCGGCGTCGACGAGGCCTCGCTAGATACAATCCACCGTCACCCAAAATAATACGCCGTCAGAACAAAACACCCCTCGATGTGACACGTTGAATAAATCACCAGTGGTTCTGATTGAAAAGATTTCCTTGCAGAAGGAAGGTGAAACCCAGAGGGAAGGAGCGGCGGTGCGTCGGGCTACACAGGATCATGCACCTGCTCTATTCTAGGCAGCGGACTGTCCTCAACACACTGCCGCCTTGAGCAACACGGCTCTCCGTTCTCCCCACGACCAGATCCGCCCAAAGACACTGTGTCGGTCGAACTGACACACCTGGAATAATAAAACAGGGCAATGACAAATAACACAATGTTTGCCTCTGCGTAATGCTTTTCGCATTGACAGCCAGCCCGTGTATATGAGACGACGAGCTAACGCAGTGAGGAGAGCAGCTAGCGGTGGCATCGAACATGACTGGTGGTGTTGACCTGCCAAGTGGGCGAATAAAATAAACTGAAAGGAAGTTAGTCAACAACACGAACAGAACGAAAGTCGCAGCGTTATCATTTTTGACAGCTTGCATGTGAAGGAAAATTTCGACTTATAAACGAACGAGAAACTGACCTTGCTAGCTAGCTTGCGTTAGCCAACTCGCCCCGTAATGTTTCCTCTCTCCGGTGAAAGCTCCAGCGAGTAGCGCTCAATCCCATTAAACATGCATTCTCCTTTCCACAGCCTACCGAGGTCCAGGCGGGTCATACGTTAGGTGGTCAATAATACTAATCGAACAGCATGTTTCTTCTTCTTTCGACTGAATGAAATGGTATCTTGAGTTGACTGTGGTGTGTGCGTGTGTTTTAATTATTCCAGTAGCTGCCTCTCACCGCCTCTGTCTGCTGGCCTCCTTCCTCACAGGTCTACAGGTTGAGGCTTATCTGGAGAAGGCGCTGGACTCCGCCTCTCGTTGGAAGCATGCAGGTGAAAGGCAAATTGATACAACTTGCATGTGGGAGGGGAACACATACAGCCTACCCTACCCACTGTACTGTATAATAATGTTTTCATTTTTTAACCCATTCACTATGTTGCAATGTTATTTATTTACATTCTTATTTCTCATTCTTTATTCTTATTTGTAGGCTAATATGAGGTCGGCTTACATGTTATTCTCATATTTTCTAGCTCATACGTATGGGCGTGTGTTTACATTCAAAACAGTTTTTAATAATATTCAAATTTACTACTATCTCCTGTTCATAAAGATATCACATACTGTGCACCAGCTACATTCTGTGCCCGATTTTCCTAATGGGTTAACCACATATTGGACTGAATATAATCTTGGTAAAGATAAAACGACTGTCCACTGTGGGCCGACTGTGCTCCCATGGCTTTACTAAGTGGATGTTCACACTTGGTATATAAAATATGTCTCAGGTGGCATTTTCAACCTGACAATAAAAAATACAAATGTGCCATTATGATACATTCACATTGTATCAAAATATGATGATAATAAACACATTCAGAGTTGAATATGAACACATCAGTCAGTACAGTTGAATTTATCTATATTTATTCTGGATGCATGATCATTTGTACTCAACTCTTGGCAAATATATGTTTAAATACTGACCATCCCCCATTTTAATATAATTGATTGTATTGCATTGGCATATGCTTTTAAACAGGGCGGAACCATTAGGATTGACATTTAAAGGGGTAAAGCACAGGTAAGACAGGGAGACACATTTCCCGGAACTATGACTGCAAAATACTATGTCAGGCAAAAACAACAATTGAAAAATATCTAGCATTTTTCTTTACTGCTATTCACTACAATACCATTCATTTGAAACAAATTACAATATTGATGTCACTGATGTTGCAATTGCACTGAGTAGGCCTTGATAGGACCCTCAAATGCCCTTTCCCAGGAGACAGTGTTATATGTATCTCGGACCATAACAGAGAGTCCTGAGCTACAAAATATTGCAGAACAAAACGAGCCAAGCCAGGTGACAGATTTCAAAAACTCTTTCTGTCGATGAATCCACAGTAGTGGTTGACCAGATACATATTCAAACTGTGTATTTTGTGTTGCCGTTTTACTATTCCGTTTCTGTCTGCCAGACATAGCTATTATTGCACAGCTTGTTTTTTCGTTATCACTGTTGCACACATAAAAATACCTTCAGGTCTAGCGGATCCTTGTATTACCTCACGCAGGGGCTTTCCATTTGGTTTCACACATCAATCTGTCTTCTGATCAGCACAGAGTGTTAAAGGGAACGGATTAGGAATCAGCTGACCCGCCACATTTTCTTCCAAGTGACTTATTAGAAGGGCTAGGAGGAATGGACCATTGAACTGTTGTGTCTGGAGGGACCGATGGGTAGGGAACTGAGGGGTAGCAGGGGGCAACAGACTCCAAACTCCTCCACACTTCCAGTTGGCAGATCAAAACAGACAAGACTTCTCGGTTTGAATCAATTAACCTTTCTGCCACGTATGTTGATGTAGCAATCTCTTGTTCAACTCTTCAGAATGTTTTCCCTATCTCCTAAACCTAAGTCTATACTCCATGTCTGGGTCTGTGTGCTTTTGATGTGTCACTAAATGACTCTGCTTTATCAAGACTACTTAGGGATCACATGAGTATGACTCAGTAATCTGTTGTTGCAGAGGGGGTAGCATGTTCGCTTTGTCAAGCTTTAATACCTGAATTAGAAAGGACAGCTCTTTATGCTGTTGCCTGCTGTGATGATCTAATAGTGAACAGGAAGAAGCTGTTTTAGCCAGAGACACCAAAATGCTGTAGGTGGTTGTGCCCAGCCCGCGGTTATTCTCTCTCAAGCTGAGCACCATAATGATTTCCCAAGGAAATAATTCCTTTTATTTGTTTAAACCGGGATGGATTGATTAAGAGCTCACGTCGGCATTAAACCCAAACTCTTTATGTGGGCAAATACCACGTATACAGATTTTCCCATTCAGTCGGTTTCCAGTCACCTTTGCATTTATCTCTATGTAAATTTACCCTGACCAGGTTCTGCAGAGGCAAGTTAGCTGATAATTCAAATTACACTGCACAATTAATCCAGCATCAGAGACCCCCGAAGGTAATTATGAGGTTGCGATCATTAGCAGCATGTACATAAGAGCGTTAGCTGCAAAGGCTTCATTACAGGGTAAACACAGTGCTCTCTCCCGGAGATCTGTACATTTCCAATCTAGCTGAATGGAGAAAAATCCCCCCTAATGACCTCTGTGACTTGGGCAATCATTTTTGTTATCAGAGACAAACGGGCCTAATGACTGTTGGATACATCAAGAGGAAATCCACCAATGCAGAGACCAGCTGAGGCTGTGACCACTACATGACCTCAGTGACAAATACAAATACAATCCCGTCAAAGTGCTCTGCACTAAAAGGCCCCATGCTTCTAAAGGGGCGTGTAGGTTGGTGTGTAACAACATGCCACATAATACCAAATTCATAGAAAAATGTATATTATATTTAGGGGACAATTTGTTTATTTGTGGAGGGTAGACACTTAAATACACAAATAATTTCCTTCTTGTCTATTGCCAATTTAGACAAATAACATGAACTGTACTTCAAGTTTTCCATCTCAAGATAATACACCAACCAAACATAAAGGAAGGCCTATTAGTCCCATTCAGCGTTGTTGTGGCCTGTGCTTTATCCATACAATCCTTGACATGTTAATTCACTATGATTCCACATGCGCCCTACACAACCAGCATTGTAGCCTACCCTCAGTATAACAAGCGTGTTATTTTGCTCTTTTCCAGTGGTTTTCTCTGTGGTTTGGATAATCATTAACCACGTGTATGCTATTCTTATCCTCTGCTAGGGGGTTTATTAACTAACAAACATGAGTGGACTTATTTGACTCTGCTCCAGCTTTTTACAGGGATGTTCTCACTAGGATGCACGCAGGGACAGACCTGTGCAATTCACTTACGTAGGTAACGCATAACCCTCAATCTCCATCAATGAAGAAAAAAAATACGTTTCTCAATGTAGCTTAGGAGTTCTCATAAAATGTTTCTTGATCCCTCTCTTTTTAAATGGCATCGTTGAGACGCCAGAGTTACTTATCATGGCTGACAGATGATACAGAGTGAAAAGAGCCCTGTCTTTGAAGTCAAGGCGGCCAATGGTGAACGGGAAACACCGAAACAGAAACTCTGAAGGGGAAAGCTATCAATGTTACCTTTGTAAAATCTATGACTACAGTGTGTTATTATGCGTGCAGGTGACTGTAGGTGTGTGCTGTAGGTGCAAAAAACTTGATATCACACAGTAATCTGTATTGTAATCACAAAAATAATATAAAATATCACTGTGTACCTTTTAAAACGTTGAATTATGAGAGAACTACATTGACATAACCTTGGTTCAAATTATATTTGTGTGTGTGTGTGTGTGTGTGTGTGTGTGTGTGTGTGTGTGTGTGTGTGTGTGTGTGTGTGTGTGTGTGTGTGTGTGTGTGTGTGTGTGTGTGTGCGTGTGCGTGTCTGGGAGCTGGCATCTTATTGGAACTCTGTTATTGAATGACTGGCTAAGCCCTGTGCTTCAGCTGGATCGACATGGTTAAAGAATTCAGTCCATCTGGGTCCCAGGTGTGGACTTAACACTACCTAGCAATTTTAGCCCAGGGTGAGCAAAGCTACAAGCCAGATCAAATCCTGTGTCAAGGCTTCAGAATGCATTTCAGCCCCACTGATTACCTGGCCGGTCACATGGTAACCGGGGCTGACCGAGATGGCTCACTAACTGTGGGGAATGCCGCCATGGATGAATTCAGGTGCTACGTGGGAGTGAGTGAGAATCAAATCTAGATATCAGACTGTGCCTTCCATTATCCCATCTGACAATCTGTGGTGGGAAAAAGCGACACAAAAAGAGGCAAAGAAGCGAAGCGGTGTTCTGGCAGCAGGGCCGGGAGACCTCGCAGGCTCTGAGGAGGATGACCATCGTGTTGCCGCTTAGATCTAGTGGCTGCTCCGAGGCTGTCTGTTGGTTGGATTCTGTCACATGGCAGCCATCCATGACACTATGTTGCCTTCAGAGCACAGAACAAGGCGACCATGCCAAAATCCTGCTACTCAAATCCATCAGCACCGTCTCATTTAACAGATAAGAGGCAAACCAACAGGGTGGGCAGGAGACAGACCTAAAGGGACAAAGAACCCTCTTGTCACTTCCCAACCATTTTCTGCATTCCTGGAATTTGTATAAACGTGTGCAGACTAGCCTAGCGGTTCTTTATATCTTGCTGGCACAGACTTAGTGGAAAATAATGCATTAGTACAACATATTGCATTATCTTGCTACCTTTGTGGATTTGTTTATTACAAAATATCAGTTGGTTCCAGAATGTGTCTTAAGGTTGATGCTGTGTTAGATGTAAATGAAATTAAAAATTTGAATTAGTTTCAAGTGATGGATGGAATGATGAATAAAGTGTAATTAAGTGTAAGACCAGTTGTTCAAATGTATATTCTCAAATGTTGTTGAACTTCTACAACTCACTTGCATCAACCTCGACCTGTGTGAAGGCATATAACACCATGCAGAAAGAAGTGCATATACATAGCCTAAAACCTTTATATTCTATCAATACCAATTCACTCTAGGAGAGCACACATTGTGCATAACATTTTGTGTCTCTTTAAAAGCCATGCCATTTGTTGAGACGCCAGAGTTACTTATCATAGCTGACACATGATACGGAGTGAACAGCCCTGTCTTTGAAGTCAAGAGGGACAATGGTGAACACGCAACAGAAACTCTGAAGGGGAAACCTATCAATGTTACCTTTGTAAAACCCATGACTACAGCGTGTTATTATGTGTGCCGGTGACTGTATATAAGCACCACCAATGTGCAACATAGGGGCATAAAGAACTGAAGGTGCATAAAGCCAACTACCATAGAGTTATCTGTAATGAAATCACACATTTCTAAGATATTCATAGTCAGACTATTTGAAGTATTCCAATACCTTTTCAAAGGCAGAATTTTGAGAGAACTGGATTGACATAACCTCAATTCAAATCATATTTTAATTTCTTTTGACACTTATATTGACCATTATTCATCCTATAAAAAACGGAATGGCAGAACGTTTCACACGCACCACCATGGTTGAGACTGAGATTGTGTTTCTACCCAAGGGACGTTCGCAACCACAACACAAGAAACTTCCCCTCCTAGCGTTGCCAACACTGCAGATCTGTGCACCTGTGGATGATACCGTATCCAGTCATCTGGACGGTCTCCTCCACATAGCCCACAGGGACGTCTCTTCTCATATCTGGTATGACCTCATCCCCACCACTAATATATGTCGAATCAAGGGCACTTTTGCCCTGGGGCCCGACTGCAGTCTGTTCAATGTTCTCATAGGAAGACACAACCGTAGAAACATTTCACAATGATACTGAAGATTAGTTTTTTTAGCACTATACTTGATTTTCATTGGATCATTCATATCCGAGTCCCGCCACGTCATGATTGAGAACTTGTTTATCTACGTCTGTGGGGCGGTACTAGGGGACAGATCTTGTTGAATTACAAAAGGTAACAATATAAATTTGTATAGCCCACATAACCGGGTGCAGTAAATATCTGCTGTGTTATTGGTTGCAACACTTCATCCAGGATGGTCTTGAAAGGCCAATGATGTACACAAACACCCAAGCAACAATATTTAATTTTTACTATTCAATTTCTTCCTTGATTTCCTTGTGCATGCTTGACTCATTCAAACCCGTTCCCGCATATGTGTTCATTTCCGTCTACTTTAGAGGTCACACACGTCACAGATCTATTGGAACCATTTTTACTTTTGTTTAAGATCGTCAAAGAACTTTTGCAGAGATGACAAACAAGTGGGAAAGTGTGATAAATAAATCAACTAGCGAGATCAACCTGCATTCAGAATATGCTGGATGACATTGTGGTCACATTCATATAATAGAAAAGAAATGTGCTTGTTTTGCAATGGCATGCAGCAATCCCTTGATCTTTAGATCTTCAGATCAAGGGATACTACAGTGTTCTTGGGCCAGAGCGTTAGTTGCAATATATCTTTTTCATTTCAGTTAGGCTATCCTAAGGCTTATGTCTTGAAGGTATCACATTAAAGTAACTCTATATCTCTATTAACATATTGGCAAAGACAAATGTACTAACACGTCCTTCCCGCATGTCCTGATAGCCCACTTTCTCAAGCAAGAAATAGGTAAGGAGGATCATGTCAGGGCCTGTGTCCCCCAGGAGTAGAGAAAGAGAAAGACAAATTCCATGACTGAGTAATTGTTGTGGTCGCCATGTTGTCATCTCCTGTTGGTTTAGTGCCATTTGTTGTGAAAGGTATTGGTAAGGCTCCAATTCACAGAGGCGTAGACGGCCTATATTTCATTGAACAAAGCAAGTAGGCCAAGTGGTTGCCTGTGCGACAGGGCTAAATTTTCCTTTGAGCATATCTGTATTATGTGGGATATAAATGAATAGGGATTTCTACGTTGAATACACTTGACCATAACCCATTGAGTCCATGCAAGAAAGCAATCATTATTTTATTAAATATCCCCGTAGATTATTTCTGCAATAGCCTCGATAGGCGACGTACAGAGCTAGATATGCGCCACGTTATTTTTTTAATATACACCTTAAACCTGCACTGTTAGATTTGTTTTACTGCACGATGGCTTCTGTGATTGCTGCACGATCATAAAATTCGATTTTCTTGCACGGAACAAATGTATTTAGTGAGGTGGCACCCATCCAGTTGATTGAGCCGTGGGTGGCCGGGTTTTTTGCATTAGAAACTCATATTTTCAAATAATTAAATTCAAAAGTGATGGCTGCAGTGAAAAAAAGTTAAAAACAAGTTTGAACAAATGTGATGGCGACAGTGAAAAAGTTGCACGCTGCGGGTTTGGTAATGGGAATTAGTTTGACCCATACTGCTCTTGTGCCAGCCTAATGTTGTTTGTTTTCTAATAAAACACTTGACTGCGTAGTGATCATATAGCGCCTCCTACTGTGCGAAAAAAATGACTTAATTCGCAAGTCGAAGGTACGACTACCTAATAAATCATGGTGGCACATTGTTAAAGAAAATAACATAAAATTAGGCCTTCTTTATTACTGCGGTTGTTAGGGTTGCGGTTGTTAGGGTCAACGTGAATTTCACATCCAGGAGCCTATTGTATGTAGCCAGGCTCAATTGGCCATGTAGCCTAATCAATAGGCCTATAGACTATAGTTACTTTGTACCATTTTAATAAATATATAATATTAATAGACAGCCAGTCTTTAACGAGATCATTATTTATATTTTTTCACATATGAACTCCTATTTTAAATCGGATATGCGGCTATGCTTATTTTTGCAGTGTCAAGATAATGACACTTGATGGCGCTGTACGAGAGAACACTGAAAATAACTGTGAATCTCCTAAAGATCACGCGATGATAATGTTACACTTTACCCCTGATTATTCCATCAACCTTGATAATGCCAGTGAACCCTTTAATTATGGAAATTTGGCAAAGGGCAGAATGACACACGTTAGGCCTGAATGTTACCATGTAGGCCTATTTAGAAATAATTGCCCTTGAATTACATTGTTAACCCGGAATAGTTATATTAATTTGAGTCAAAAACGAATGAATGTTTCATAAAATCAAAACGGTATCAAAACAGGCTAGGCAAATCACCCCTCTATTAGAATATAGTAGGCTATAGATGCTAAACTTAGGCCTACATATCAAATAATTCAGCTAATTCATTACTACAATTAAAAATATGTTTCCTGCATGAAAGTTACAACATCCGCAGTAAGGGATTTCAAAAAACATGTAACCAATATAATACAAATATTATTCCCTGAAGACGCTCAGCCATCCCGAATGCGTCAGTGTGCTGAGCGACGCACAGGAAATCGCGGTGCATCTAAAATTAAAGGTGCTGGTGTTGGGACAGAAACCCCGCTAGAGGGATTTTAAAAAGGGGGTCATTGTTAAGCAGTTGGGGAGCACTTATACCCAGGGCGCATGCGAAGCTCTGATATTCCCTTGGTTGATTGTGCTCAGTGTGAACAAGTGTGGTCGCTCGGTCATCCTGTCACCTCCCGCTCAATCTCCCCCCCACCCACCCCTACCTTAACGCACAGGCGCCTCACTCTCTCTATCTACTGCTGTACTGCCTCAGCGCGACACGCCGGGAGGAGGATCACTGTGCGTCCGTATCACTTGACTATTTGGATACAAAGCCAAGTGACATAGATCTATGGATATACCCAAGTAGGAATTGCACGAAACATAGCAACAAAAAAACAGGTAGGTGGCACTTTTTGGAGGGATAGCCTGAAATACAATGTGTTTGTATGTTGCAAATTTCAGCGTTTAACTTAGTATTTGAAACCACTGTGCATCTGGTTTGGGAGATTAATCGTTGATGTGTTTCGGCTCATCGCGATTTTGTTGTTGGCGGTACGTTTGAATATTGGGTTAACTTATGTATCTTACTATCTTGGACAGGGTTGTGTTTATGTCATCGTTGTAAAACAGTTCAGACATATCCATTGAATTTTTACTTAAAATGTGCTCTACTGTATGCACTTTACAAAGAATAACAGTGTTTGATTATATTGCTTATAAGAGGAAGCGAACGAATACAGGCCCACTAATGGAATTAGAAACACTGTTTCAGAAAGTCGCCAGTCGCCAGATGCTCCTAGAGAACAGCAGTGGTTTATTGGGATCGACGAGACAATTCTTCTGTTGTTTGGATACGTTTATTTATTATAATGGATTGCTAACTGTGCTGGTCATAACTGCACAAAGATCATTTTCATCAAACCCTGGGACTGTGGGCGCTTGCTTGATGCTGAGCAAGTAGCCTACATGTTTGACGTGGAGATCCTACATAACTCACCAAGAAGGCTCATTTAATTATTCATTGAAAATGTATCTCGAAATGACGACCCCTGGAAGAAGAGGCAGTGCCCTGCGTTTGTAGGTATCTGGATAACGTCGTATGTAATAATTACCGTCCAATCATCTATAATAACCCCATTGCTTGGACCCAATGCAATACTCAATAGTCAAGAAAGATACTTTTATCCTTCTACTCAGAAGCATATTACAGTATGCTGTACATACAATGTATCTAACAGTAAAATATGAAAACTTCAAATCCTTTGTACATAGCATCCTTAAAATGCCAGAGCCAGAGTTGCTCGTTCTTGCTCTGTGGTGTATGTGTATTACACATACAAATCTAGGTTTGTTTGCTGTGTGCGGTGTGTGTGTGTGTGTGTGTGTGTGTGTGTGTGTGTGTGTGTGTGTGTGTGTGTGTGTGTGTGTGTGTGTGTGTGTGTGTGTGTGTGTGTGTGTGTGTGTGTGTGTGTGTGTGTGTGTGTGTGTGTGCGCGCGCGTGTGTCTGTTTGTCTGTCTCTCTTTGTGTAGGTGTCTGTTTGTCTGTCTGTCTTTGTGTAGGTGGGTGCTTTTTTGTGTTTCAATTGTGTCTGTATGACGTGTGCATGTGGATACGCAATGCACTCATGGTGCTTATTATGGGATGGCTTAGAGAAGCCATCGGGCCTCCAGCAGTGGCTCTGAGAGATCTGTATGTCATAAAAGCCCTCCAGGGGGACACTAGAGGCGAGCAGGTGGGGGCTGAGGTCCAAATTCAATTCCTTAATGCACTGCAAGAATCAAAGATCTAATACAAAGCCCCCCCCCACCGCCATACACACACACACATCCTGTTCCCCATCCCCCATATGCTTTCCGTTAATTCTGAAACCCACCCACCTCACCGCCATCCCTGCTTGCAGAGTAAGGACTTGGGCCTGGAAGCGTCATAAATAACACAGACCAGACCACCTGACACATGCTGCTCCCACGTCTAGGAACTGCCGATATGGCCCCTTGTCCAATAAGATGCTGCTGTTGCTGCAGAAAGCCAGGGGAGGAAACGGGTCTCTTGTTCATTCAATATAGACTCATCAGCTCCTTGCGAGAGGCTGGCCCTGTTCAGGAGCTTTGCTTAATTAATTTGTTCTGCAGGAGAAGGGAGAGCGAGACAGCCAAGAAGAAGTGGAGTGGTAGGCTTGGTTTGGATCTGGACCATTATAACCTTTATGTGAGATTAATAATACACAGTCACTTCTTTGTGATCTTCCTTTTTAAGGGTCAAGCAATACTGTGTTTTGTGCAAAATTGTGAACTCCTTTCCTCACCATGTTGTTGTCATAGGGGCAGTCATATTTCTTATTACTAATTTGCTCTCTAATACTTCAGATGGATACCCTGTTACAATTAACCCCCATTTGAGAGAATTAACCTATGCTTGCCACGGTATAATAACTATAAACTCCAGAGGCTTATGCTGCTATAACTTCTGTCAGTGTAATCTAGTGGATTTGATTCTCTGATTTGTATTTTGTTTCATTAGTAAATTCAGGATGATGACAAGTAACCCAAATCCCTGAATTGAATACATGTTTGGTTAAGAGTGTTTGAGGAATGAGGAAAAAATGAACAAAATACAGCTAAGGATACAAGCTCTCGATGGCGGAAATGACAGCCATAATAATAATAATAATTATTATTATTATATCACTAATTGTGATATCATATCATAATCATAATTTGCAAGGTCGGTGTATTCATTTTCACCCTTGTTGTTTGGCCATGAATCGGTTCTTGTCTCTGCAGAGCTTGTAATGTGATCTGTTCTATTTTTCTTCAGATTCTTTTGAATGCTGTCTCTGCCATGGGGAGAGAGGGAAGAATGAAGGAGGGAGTGAAGGGGGGGGGGGAGAGTGGGCTGTAGGGTATGTACCCTTTAAGAAAAAGAAAGGCTTGTGTTCATCATCAGCTCCGCTAAACGTATCACCCTGCAGCCCAACAGGCCGCATGACTTTCCTGCTCCCCTCTGTTCCTCTCTACAAAGACGGTCTCATGAGCGTGGAGCAAAGGGGAGGGGGGGGGGGGGGGGTAATTTAGTTCAGAGCCTAACTGTCACAGAGCAGATTCCAGACTTTTTTCTAGTACAGCACGAGAAACTATAAAGGCAAATGGAGAGCCGTGTGCGTACCGTACGTGTGTGTTTGTGTGTTCAGGCCACCCGCTCGAGTGAGTAAGCAGTCCAAGAGGAGCTGAGCTGAAGGACGGATTTTAGCGACAGTAATCCGCTTGGCTTGCAGGGTACCAAACGAAGGGTTCCCTTAAAATTGCCTGCCTGCATCCTCGCTTGTGTTTTTTTAGCTGGCAAGCAAGAAGGAATGGAGGCTTCTTCATCCCCCCCCCCCCCCCCCCCTTAGATGCCAGGCGCTTGAAATATTTAACAAGGAGTGCACTATTTTTGGAAATGGGCTCAGTTTGTTGTAGTGGGGCTTATGTAATTTTGTTGCCGTGGTTCGGTATCCAGTGTGAATGGCTCACATTTTGCTGTCTGTGTTATTTCGTCGTCCATCTTGAATTTTTGTGTAGAGCTTAATTGAATAATTGTGATGATGTGTGGTCTTCATGAGACTGCTAGAGTGTAAAAATGAGAATAATATACTAAAGTGGTAAAATCACGGCAAGATCAAATTGTAAATATAATATTCTAACCGCCACATACAGCTTGCCTGTATTTCTGATATTTGACATTAACAGGATAACTAATAAAGTTACACATACTGATTAAAGTCACGCTTTATACAGTCCCTCCAGAAAAACGTGATTATGCGATCGCATAATTCAACGCATAATCAGCCAAAGTCTGCATATTCATGCGGGGGCCGCAATTTTTCAAAAATGCCGCGCTCTCACCACATAAATTGCAGATTTCCGCGCAAAATATGTGGGGCTTGCATGATTTCATAATCCCCGCATTTCGTTGCAAAAAAGTCACATATATCTTAGAAAGTTGAAAAATGTTACGTTTACTTCACACCAGAGTTCCTGCAATTTTTGCAAGTTCCCGCAATTTCATCGCATAAAATTGCATAAATATACCGCATAATTCATCGCATTTTTTAAGAAAACGTGCTTCATAATCAAGGATTTTTGGCCGCAACAATCATAAAAAAAGTATTCATGCAGCGTTTCAAAAGAATCTACTCTCAATCAACCTTAAATTCCCACATAACTGTGAAGCCTATGGAAAGGTGCCTCTGTCCAGGATGGAACCCACCGGTCTCCAAATTCTCCTGGCTTCATCAAGGAAAGCGAACGCAAATCCATATATTCTCTAGTTACTTTTATACTAAGAGCCATTGATCATCCCCTGCTCTCTGCCTCCTCCCTCTCTCTCTCTCTCTCTCTCTCTCTCTCTCTCTCTCTCTCTCTCTCTCTCTCTCTCTCTCTCTCTCTCTCTCTCTCTCTCTCTCTCTCTCTCTCTTCCCCCCCGATGAGGTGTCAAGTTTTCAGACTCATGCCCTAGTGTTTGGCGTGTAGAGTGTATCGCGATGAGGGCAAGGTTGAGAGAGCATGAGGAGAAAGAGAGAGAGAGAGGGGGGGGGGAAGGAGAGAAGGAGAGAAGGAGCTAAGGCGTTGTGCTAGATACAGAGCATGACCTTCGGTTAAGAGGGGTGGAATAAAAGCTTGAGTTAATGCCCTTCCTGAGTGCGCTCACTACCACGCAAACCAAAAAGGAAATCTATTGAGTGTGAGCTATGTGCTTGCGAGAGGAAAGCTCTCTAATAAGAAGGAACGTGACGTCGTAAGTCAGGTCGAGGAGGAGGCTGACGGCGGCCATTTGTCATCCTCGAATCCTCAGCGAGAACAAAAATAAACAAATGACATGAAATGATACAACATGCGATGACTTATTCTTAAGGGAACTTTTAAAGTTGTAACAGGAGAATGTATGGCAGCCTTAATGACATATTTACCCGACCATAGGGTCCTAAGTATGTGAGGCAAGGCAGCCACTGGTCCCACCCTTAACTATTAACCCTGAACATGACCACAGTGTCAGCATGCCTCCATAACCAACAGGGCCACTGTGGATCAGCTCCCCGTCCACTAGCCCCTAAACTGCAGGCCTCTCAGGTTTATTATCGGCTCGTTTCGGTGGTGCTGCTCAAGCTGGACGTAACAAGCTGGGAGAGAAATGGAGGGTTTGGATTTAACAAGCAGATGGTGTGCTGCTGACTGCTGCGTGAAAAGGGGAACGCTGGTGTATTTCTGAGATCGAACTAAAGATTTTCACACATCAGTAAGCTAAGCGGGTAGGATGTGCTGCAAAAACACATAAACCTCAATTACTTGCTCTGGTAACTAACCTATGGACTAACTATAGATACACCCTTCAGAATGGGCTTATACTGCTTCTTTTCAGTCTTAAAAACAGTATGTGCGCAGGGGGGGGGGGCTGATGGATTGACATCAGCATTGACCCGGGCAGGCTTTGTCCTATAAATGTGACAGGACAAGGCCTTGTTTGTATTGATCCCCCTGCTCTGTGAGGTATGACAGTCCGCGAAATAGAACAATCTCTGATGTTATCATTTCCCATCGCTCCTTTGTTGTGATCAATCTATGTGTTTGGTAATTTTACCCTCCATTGCCCCTTATCATTCAAAGTCAGTTGCAAAACCATCAGTAGTATTGCATGAGTATGTAAAATCCTGGTAATAGCTAGGGTAGGCATTTTAGAGGAACCAGCCCGATTGAGCCAGATTTTGAATGCACCTATCCAAAAAAAAAAGAAGAGCCCTCGCCCAAAAGACATGACTGACACGCCAACTAGCTTGGTAGGTCTGCCTAGCCTTGTGATAGACTCCGGTCATGCACAACAAGTGCAAAGTGGGCTGAGGGCGTGCAGGTAGCCGGGTAGTTAGGTAGACAGATTGGACAGTCTTCTTGCAGGCCTGCAAAAGCCACAGATAACAGATTATTTGTATTTTATTTGTCAGCGCATTTGATGTTTTGATTTACTGTCGGCATGTAAAGAGAATTTCAAAAATATGGCAGAGGATATCGCTGAAATAAACCGCCTACCCTATCCCTAGTGCAGTATCTGCGTCGAAAAGTAAAATGCTTAGCAATTCCCAACGTTTAAAATCTGCGTTATCCAGCAAATTGGGCATGAATCACACATTCAAAGGAGTTGTTCATGGAATATTGAATGCGTCTCCGATTATAAAAGAAAAATGGGAGACGTTTCGCTCCTCTGCTGAGTCGAGTCGTCAGTCGGTGTTTGCGGGATCTAAGATGCAGTTGAGCTGTAATCCTAGTAGCAGCAACAGAAGAGCAGGGTTGCCTGCCTGCTCCCTGCTGCAGTGGAGGAGGAGGAGGAGGAGGAGGAGGAGCAGGGTGGAGGAGGAAGAGGAGGAGGAGAGGCTCCTAGCTCCCTAGAGACAGCCAGGGGCCTGATGAGCCTCTCTTGGAAGGGGGGGGGGGACTAGGCCCTGGGGTTGACAGACATCTTGTTGTGTAGAAGGCCCACGATGCCGTTGTGCTAACACACGGATGAAGTCAGGATCTCATGGGGGGAGGGGGCAGTGTGGTGGTGGTGGTGGGGGTGGGGCTGGTTGTCCCCTCCCGTCTAGCGTTGGTTTGACCCCTAGCAGTCCATGTGACAGACTTGGGACACTTTTCATTCATCTTTCCATGGCCCTTCTGTTATCAGGCACCCTTCCCATCCCCCTCTAATCTTACACGCAAACACACACACGCATACACACACACGAACACACATATTATTTATTCAGCCATTTTCTCTCTTGTTTCAGCATTTACACCTGCAGCACTAGACCTTATTTACGCTTTAAGAATAGAAGCTTATAGAAGAATAGGCAAATGATGCAATCATGCTCTTTCTTGTATTCAAAAAGACATCCATAAAACGTTATCATATGCAGAAGATGATTCACAATACAATGAATAATAGTGTCATAAAAGGCAATGGAAAAGATACGTGACGCATGCTTTGAATGGGTGAAAATGTTAACATTTTCACAAATTCTGAAAAGTTGTCGTTTCAGTCGAGTGCTTTTTCAGAGGAAGCTTTGCATGCGAAAATCCACCCACCAATGCAATAATGAGGTTTCAGCATTTAATTAAATGAACTATTGCTTGCCTCCCTTCATTATAAAACCGGTTCTTCGCTTAAATTTCAAACCGTTTCTTTCAATATGCTTTTAAAATTCAGTCAAAGCCCTGAGACTGAAGGTGCTTTGATTCTATGTTCCTATATATGTGTGCATCTGTGCATCTGAACATCTGAGTGTATACGTGCTCCTCCGCATGATCCCTGAAGATCTCATTAGATTTTCGGGAAAAGATGAGTGACAGCATTAAAACCAAATAGAGGCTGAATCCAGCTGCTCTTGTTGGTTAAGGGGAAGCCATTAGAGCACTTTGCTTCTCTCGCTCTGTCCCTCTATTTCCCTTTCCTTGGCTCGCTCAGCTATTCCGGTACAGGGAGTCATTTCTGTCTTGTAAAAACACAAAAGTCTCCTTGCGCGAGCCATCCTCCTCTGCAGCCCTGTGCCGCCGCTCACTCGGCACGGCTCTTGATCTGTGGAGCCCCCTGCTCACTGTGCCACACCGTTCAATTGGACTCATGCACAAGTGGCTTTGCTCTTGGCCACGCTCGTGGCTCTGCTCTTGCTACTGTTGGTGTGTCTTTGGACCCTCTCAGCTGTGGGCTTGGGAGGAGATCAAAGGCTTGTGTTCCAGCCAGACATTTGTGCTAGTGTGTGCGTTTGTGTGTGTGTGTGTGTGTGTGTGTGTGTGTGTGTATCTGTGTGTGTGTCAAACTTGTTTGTGTTTCTGTCTGCGTGTGTTTATGTGTGTGTGTGTTTGTGGGTTAAAGTTATGTGTGTGTTAATGGTATAGGTATTTGTGTGTTGGTGTGTGCTTCTGGTTGTGTGTGTCAGCCATAGGTATTTGTGCGCGTGTGTTATATTGGTATATAGGTGTGTGTGTGTGTTATTTTTTTGTGTTTGTGTGTATTATGGCTGTGTGTGTTTGTATATGTGGTAAAGGTGTGTGTGTGTGTGTGTGTGTGTGTGTGTGTGTGTGTGTGTGTGTGTGTGTGTGTGTGTGTGTGTGTGTGTGTGTGTGTGTGTGTGTGTGTGTGTGTGTGTGTGTGTGTGTGTGTGTGTGTGTCGTGACCACTACCACTTGCCCCCTGCATGCACGTGTAGGCACATTGACACCAAGACCCCCCCTTCACCCCCTCCCCCACCTCGTTATCTTCTATATGTGCTCAACTGGGGACACCCTATCCCCTTTCCTCCCTTGCATGTGTGTGTGCGTGCGTGCGTGTGTGTGTGTGTGTGTGTGTGTGTGTGTGTGTGTGTGTGTGTGTGTGTGTGTGTGTGTGTGTGTGTGTGTGTGTGTGTGTGTGTGTCTATCAAAGGGAACAGAGCCCATTGGCCTGTACTGGGCTCAGTCAGGCTGTATGTGATATGGTTGCCCCCGGAGACTGATTGTTGGTGTTGTCCAGGAACAGCTGCCCAGTCCTGCTGGTCTGGCTTCAGGTTTGTTACACCGTCGTCCGCTTCATCTCGCTCGCATGTCTCCCTGGAGTGGATGCTTACCCCCTCCCCCCCCCCACCCCACCCACCCACCCACCCACCCACCGTAAGAAAAACCCAAAACACATCAGGGGAAAAGAACAATGGCTGGCTGGCGCCTGTCACGGCGAGCCAGGCAGAACCAGAGCCAGGTGCTTTTATCCTGCGGCGTCTTTTGATGTGAAAGGCGTGAGGGAGGAAACACTGTGCCTCACCGAGTTTGAAGCCGGCTTACCGCTGTAGCCGGGGTATGATTTGACGTCTGATTCCCTGTTCGGCCTCATTCGATTATCGCTGCTGTTTGCGTTTGCTCGGGTTGGAATGGGAGGTATAAGTGAATCCTCATCCGTCTGGATCTTGAGCAGCCGTGTTTCCGCCACGGTGGAGCGCTAGCGGAATGGGAAGTCAAAGGGACACCGGGGCGATGAGCAGGGTGACATCCAGGCTCACTTCTCCTGGTTCAAAATGTGCCAGGGCTCGGCGGGGCCCCCCGACGGCCCACCACAGCAGCACTGACGGCGTCCCGCTCCCCTCCGCTGAGATACCAGTTCTAATATAGAACAGAGGGGGCTCTGTTCATTCCAGAACACTGCTGCTTGGGATTCCGAGAATGGAGGGTTCAGAGTGGTGCCGCCCTCGTCCACAAAGAGCACATGCCTTGTTATCAGCCCACGGAGCCGAACATAATGATCCCCTCACCCATTAACTCCTAATGCAATAAAGCGCTAACAGTAAAGCCCTGCCCTTCAGGGCCTTAACTTAACGAGGTTACGGCCGCACCACAGGGTTGGCCCGGTGGGCTTTATGAAAATACATTTGGTCTGGACGCATCAGTCTAGATCCCAGCTCCGGATCCTCCTCAAAATGACAACGAGGAGAAACAACACGCTGTTGTGGGTTGTGTTGTTCGCCGTGACTAATTCCTGGATACGGCTGCCTTAGTATGGGCGGATCGTATCGATTTTTCTATTTGTGTATAGTTTTTTTCCGACGACCTCGAAAAAAACACGCAATATTGTTCACTGCCGTGTCAATTTGTATAATCACTGCCCCCAAATCTTGTTGGGCTCGTGAGTCGGTTGACGGTCACATGAGAGAGGAGCCAGGAGGATGAGGCTCAGGCCGTAAGCCTCGACCGTGTCTTGTGAGGTAAGCGCTGTGAACATCATTCAGACACGTCTTTGAACGCACCACTCGCATACAAACCAGCGGCGCAGCAGCAGCAGCGAAAACAAGAACAACAACATGGAACCAGAGAGAGACAGGAGGGAGATGAACATGAAACGCTGCCTGTGCCAGCCTCCCAGAAACATTTCAGATAAACTTCATCTTCTCCAACATGATCCCACCCACCTTGCATAAATGGCTATACCATCCCAACCATTGATTTTGCCTTTTGTTCAAGAGGGGATCATGATTTTGGTTTCTCTTCCAGTGACGGCTGCTGTTGTTGTTGAGCTGGTTTGGTGTGGTTCTCTGCCGCCCCTGACATCTCTACATGTTATCTAACCCCATTGATTTACCTCATCGACTTGATAACGGATGTTGTCTCCATTACCTCATTGATTCGGTGTCTCCTTTCGCAAAGTCAAAAGATAACCATATGAGGACTCACCGAGTGGTTGGCACACTTATCCGTCCATTTAAATCCTTCATCCCCCCCCGCCCCCCTCTCTATGGCTGACCCCCCCACCACCTCCACCCTATTTCTGATTGGCTGTCGGTTAATTTGAATAAAACATTGCGGACCACTTTATTCCCGAGTGGCCATGTGACACAGTAGACACGACACACAGCTCATCTTCATGAACACATGCACTGGATGAATGGATGAACAAGGACGATGTTGTCAACCGAGTACAAAGAAGTCAGTATCAGTCCTCCGTTGTTCTCCAGACTCCCGCCAGCCCCACCCCTTCTTCCCCGATCCATTCAACTGTGTTCACATGAGGTTGTGCTGCACATGAAATATTCAGTCGCTTATCGGGAGCACAATAGTGTGCCTATATATGCTCTCATATAGGCTGCTCGCGAGTCGCGGTTTACAACATCAATTGAACGTTACAGTTATGGGCCACAAGCCCATGGGGCAGCATCAGGCGAACCGAATAGGCCGACACGCCGATCCGTTCAAAGGAAGCGCAGGGAATAAACCTCGCCATATCACGTCTTTATTCCACGTGGCGTCCTGTCATCTATATTTATATAGAGGCAGCCCTACCCCCCACCCTCCTCTCTCTCTCTCTCTCTATCTCTCTCTCTCTCTCTGTCTCTGTCTCTGTCTCTCTGTCTCTCTGTCTCTCTCTCTCTCTGTCTCTGTCTCTGTCTCTGTCTCTGTCTCTGTCTCTGTCTCTGTCTCTCTCTCTCTCTCTCTCTCTCTCTCTCTCTCTGTCCCTCCCTCCCTCCCTCTGTCTTACTTGTCTAACTTTAGGGCAACATAAATCAGACGGGGAAACAGTAAAAATACCCACATACTAATTATACACATGGTACGGTTAAAACCCTGGGCACCCAGGTGACTCACACAGTAGTCATCACATGTCAAGCGGCAGCATGCACGCGTACACCGCCAGCGACTCGCTGTCATCCTGCTCTCTCCAGCAGTGCTGCTCATTTGCTTGGCAGATTCGCCCGCGCTCCCCCTCATGAAACCTTGTTGGTTTTCTTCTCAGGTTTTTCGCATGCATCGAACCAGGCATGGTGTGGATCGACAGAGGTTTAACAAGAGAAAAAATGCATCATAAACTTGGTTGTGAAATAACTGTTTGAAACAAATTGCCTGCGTCTTAGTTACACCTCGCTTCTTGTTTAAATATCTTGCTTTCGTTGTAGTTCTCTTTCCTGCTCCCTCATTTAAAAAAACAGCTTGAGGGTTTCTCAGTTGGTTAATTGTGGCAAGAAGCGGTTGATTTGTCATTCATGCTACTCACTGTTGATTCAGAGAACATTTCCCCTAAAGATACTCTTAACAAGACACGTGGCCAATTGATGTGAATTCCCCTGCAAAGTATTCATGTTGCCCTTGTTGTGTGCAATCATTAATTCTAAAGGCTTATATTGATAGAAAGTAGTTCACAAAGCAATAGGGCTCTTTGTAAAGACCTCTAAGGATCACCATGCCATACGCCAGGCCTATTCAACAAGCGGCCCGTGGGCCAAATGCGGCCCCTCTTACATTTTTTCTGGCCCGCAAGAGGTTGCATGCAAATAAATAAAATAAAGGAGAAACATAGTTGCATGCAAATCAGGTTTCTGTGTGTAGCCGGTGATACTAGCCAGTATCAGTACCCCACAATCAGGAACTGGCATCACTTATTCTGACAATGTTTGGCTCAACCGATACGTGTGAGTCTAGCTTTTCCCATATGAATGCCATCAGAACAAGGGCACGTTGCTCCATAACCTATGAGAAGCTGCATGAGTGTCTCAGGATGAGCCAAACTAGGCAAACAAGGCAGTGCAATCTTTCTCACTGACTCACTGGCTCAAAATGTCTCATATGTACAGTAGTTCTGTTTTGTGATGATTCAAACAACATTGATGAATTCTAAATACGGGTCAAATATGTGAGAACAAAATCTTTTATAATGATACGATTAAAAGTCAAGAAGGAAGGAATGCGTCTGACAAGTTTATTCCATGTAGTAGTATTATATATATTAAGTTAACACTACTTTAAGTACGATTTATTTGTAGCGATTTATTCACGTAGTTTTACTCCATGTGGCCCATGAACCCCCAGTGGTTTTCCTTTTCGGCCCACTTGTTAAGGAGGTTGAATAGCCCTGCCATACGCTGTCACATTTGAAAAACTCCCTCGCACATTGTTTGGCTCTTAATGTTCTACATAGGGTATTGATTTCAAATAAATAACATTGAGTGAATGCATTCACATGCGCAACCCTTTTACATATGTCTTCGGTTCATAATGTAACAATGGGGGCACAATGGGAAATACACTGGCAGCTTTGAGAAAGAACATTGTCAATAATTGATGTTTAAGGTCAAACAAACAGCAATATGTGCATTGTGTGTTGATTTATGAACCATTGTTTGTGTGTGTGTCTTTGTGTGTGTGTGTGCGCGCGTGTGTCGATGTGTGTCTGTGTGTGCGCGTGTTCATGTTATACGTCATGCATACTTGCCCATGTATGTATGTATGTGCCTATAAATGAATCATTTGTCACATTAAACCACAACGCATCAACCTCAAATCAACTGTTGCACGCTTCTCTCCTAGCGGGCGTCTGGACGGATCTCAGGCCAAAAGAAAAAAGTGACGACCCGACCTTCAACCAAGCGTGAAAACACCACCCCCTCACCCCCACACCCCTGAAGGACTCGGCGAGGTGTGTGTGTGTGTGTGTGAGTGTGTGTGTGTGGGTGCGTGTGTGTGTGCCTGACTACAAGGACTGACCCTGGTCTTCCCTGTGACGCGGTGCCCTGCAGCGAATGAGCCCTGTACATGCGTCTCCCTGCCAACCGTCCCACACCGAGATGAACTGTGAGCAGGACTTTGGGGAGGAGGGCCTTGGGGTCACGCTGACGCTCAGACTGCTCATGCATGGAAAGGTAAGAGCCACGGGAACCCCTTTGGTTAAACCAGGGTTCAAAGTGTGTCCATCTTTTCCGAACAATCTATATGTTATGGATATTAATCTATAATACATAGGGATTCATGCAGGAGAAACAAAGCCACAAAAAGAAAGTCGAAGATGCCCGTCTTAGAGTCTGATGATCAGACTGCATGGAACGCACGCATATATATTATGGGGTGTTTTTATTTACCTGTATTTGTTTGATACTTTGTATCAGTATGAGCTACAAAACGTACCAATCGATATATACATGAATGCGATTTTGGGAGTCAGACCCTAGACCTTTTGCCTGGCAGTGAAAAACCCATAGCCGCTACTATATGCTCCTGCTTTTAGAACAGGTCAATGTACCTGTTGAATTTGGGCATTTTCTTTTGCTAAATGATATAGCCTTTGCTTTTTTTCAATCCTTTAGGAGGTGGGCAGCATCATCGGAAAGGTGAGCATTATTTTTGTTTCATGACTTGTACTGTTAAAGTCGCAATGTCTTACATCTCAAATAGCTTGTAGCTTAAAATAACCAGGACATATCCAAAGTCAACACAGTCTGCAGACCAATAGTGTCTGTAGTCTGTTCAATAGTGACTGGGCGATAATGATTTCAACAATGTTATCAATAAAATAACATCCTATAAATGATATATTCTAAAACTAAAAAGACGCTAGCCAGCCCGTACTTTCTATCACCACACTCAGAGCCCCTCCACTCACGCCACCCAGCCAGACGAGCTATGATAGGTCACATCACACAGTCGCACAGCCAGTTAAAGTTGACCAATATTATTGAGTCTTTCTTACTGAAAGTCTCCTGCCTACCAACTGGAAGGGGTTCAATCGTACATATTGTGACTTTAATACTTGAGCTCAAAGATATCATGAAATGGCTTTCGGCGCGTCTCTCACTTCCAGAGTATGATGGGTTTCCAAATTAAACAGGAAGTTGGACCATCGTCGGGGGGGATCTGTGTAGGATCAGACTCTTCTTGATAGAGGCATTTACGTGGTGGAAGCAACCACAGAATGCGCTCACCCGCGATGTGTTGGTCCTTGGCAGGCTTTATATGAAGGGGGGCTGGGAACTCATTATCGTATGGGTACGGGTTGAAATGTTAAGCCTTCCAGCAAGGACATGAAGACATCAGATGTGAACAACAAAACAAAGTACTGGGGATTCAGATGTAGAGCAAATCATGTTGATGCAACGTGTGTGTAAAATATAGGGCCCGACCGATATTGATTTTTGAGTGCCGATGCCGATTATTTTCAGAGAAAAATTACGATTACGATTTAATCGGCCGATTTAATAAAAAAAAAACAAAAAAAAAACATATAAAACGTAGTTTTTGATACCTTAAATATACTTTAAACACTTTTGACGAATATGTGAATTGAATGCAGAACCTTTGAGTGTTTTAGAATACATTTACAGTCAAAAATGAGTGTAATGTAAAATGTAAAATAAATAACTAACTCCCAATGTGCTGCGCTCGTGAGCAGTGACTAACACGTGCGCGCTGAGCAGTATGGTCTCACCGTTAGAGTCTACAGTATAACAAATTAACATGGCCTGGGACCTAAAGAAAAACAGGCACAACATGCTCAAACAACGCGTCTTGTGTACATTGGTGAGGTGAGCGCGCAGCTGCCTGAGCGAGCGTGCTTTCATGTTGTACGGTAAAATTCAATCTCCTCTTTTTTACTCCAGCTAAAGTTGTTAGTTAGCAAGGCGAGTAGGAGCGCAATCTGCAGGATACTAATCACAATAACATTTATAAAAAAAAATAAAAAATTTAAAAAAACGGTTGTAATCTGCGTCTTTTTGGCCGATGCCGATTATTTTCAAAAAGGCTATAATCGGCCGATTAAATCGGCAGGCCGATAAATCGGTCGGGCCCTAGTGAAATAACGGTGAAAACTAGTTTTTTCTGCATGCTTATGGGATTATGTGAATTGATTTGACTGTGAAATAGAAAATAGCTAACAAGGTCAACTCAAAATCAATTACATGGTGTTTTTAGAAATGTATCTTCTTTTAAGGATTGTTATTACCATTCCTTAATGAATAGTGGAAATGTAAAGATTCCAATACACATGCGTTATGGGTTAGGCAGGGAGGTGGGGGGATCTTCTGGCAGAATCCACACCTTCTATATTCAGATGCACAATGGTTCATCTTGTGAGGGATTTCATTCAGTTTTCTAAAGTCCGTCGTTAGAGTGGCTGACAAAAAAGTGTTTTCCGGCTGTATCTCCATCCACACATAATTGCCTTACCCCAACCCTCTCAAGAATCATCCCATCTCCTGATCCCACACAGCCATCCATCACACAGCAACATTAGTGCACTGAGTGCTAGCCTAGCCAGTGAAACAGGGCACCGAGAGGCATATTACCGCCAGCACCCCTGTGGGCACTTCTACTGTCTGTGAGGAGGGAAAGGTTGGCTCCCTCCTTGTTCCTGGCTGAGCTTTACGAGCTATCCCGTTGTAATACAAAGGAAACGTATGCACAACATAAACTAAAACCAAACAATAAAGCCATGGAACGGGTGGTCAGGTCAGAGTAACACGCTGAGAAAATGGGCAAACTAGTGTGTGCGTTGGCGTTGTCAGAATGTTCCAGAGGAAAATAGAGGAAAACAATGGTAGAGAGAGAGAGAGAGAGAGAGAGAGAGAGAGAGAGAGAGAGAGAGAGAGAGAGAGAGAGAGAGAGAGAGAGAGAGAGAGAGAGAGAGAGAGAGAGAGAGAGAGAGAGAGAGAGAGAGAGAGAGAGAGAGAGAGAGAGAGAGAGAGAGAGAGAGAGAGAGAGAGAGAGGAGAGAGAGGGCGTGGTCGAGAGAGTTGGAGAACACAAAGGCACAGTGAGAGATGTAATTGCCGACTTACAGGAACACCAAAATACATTTGATGATCACTTGCCACCGTGCTGTCCAGCCCATTCTTTCAATTCCTGCAGCGTGCTTCCACTCCCTCAGATAAGCAGCCCCGCGCTGGAAGAGACAATAGACCTTAACAAGTGCCATGAGTTTGCTTCGAATCATACAGAGAGAGCTGAGCGTGGTTCAAAGGTTATCTGGTCTGAGGAGCCTATACAAAGCCTTTGTCTATGTAGGGGGGGAATACCGTATAACCGCCCTGAATTGGTGGATTTGACATCTCATGTGACACTTTGTACACAGACTATCAAGCTATTTCATCTTGATGTGAGTTCCCTTGATACAGCTTGATGCTTTTGTTGGCCGTGTTTTTCTGCTCTCTCTTTCCAGAAAGGGGAGACTGTGAAAAGAATACGAGAGGAGGTAGTTCTGGTTTCTGTGTTCAGCCATCAACCGTCTTATCCTTCTGTGGAGAGGGAGATTGAGGTGCCTGCATATTCTCCCGTCCCCTTTGATCTCACTACTTTGTGGTTGGAGTTTTGTGTGTTTGTGTGTGTGTGTGTGTGTGTGTTTGTTTTTACGTGTTTGTCTGTGTGTGTGTGTTTGTGTGTGTTTTTGTTGTGTGTGTGTGTGTGTTGTGTGTGTGTGCGTGTGCAGTGCGCGCTGTGCGGTGCGCGCGGGCGCGCGTGTATCTGTGTTTGTGTCTGTGAGGGTGTGAAATTAAACAGAAAATAAAAATAGATGTATTCAGTTTTGATATTATTTGATTGTTTGATTTGTTTTTTCTTGTATATATTCTCAAGGTTAGGTAACCATGAGAAAAACCTAATCTACAAAGGCTTCTGCCATGATGCAACCGTTGCTGCCTTATATTGAAAGTGTAACTCTGTGACTCAACTCTGTCTGCTGACCTGCCTTCAAGTCAGAATGACTTCTCTTTCAATTAAAATTCTCTCCTTTCCATCATGCTTGACTGTCCCTCATCTGCTGCTTTCCAAATCCCCATTAATACCAGTCCGTCATTCACACTGCCCCTTCCCCTTGCTTAAAAATTCTCTCTCTCTCTCTCTCTCTCTCCTCTCTCTCTCTCTCTCTCTCTCTCTCTCTCTCTCTCTCTCTCTCTCTCTCTCTCTCTCTCTGTGTTTTCCCTCCCAATTATTTCTCTCTTTCCATCCTTGTTCAATTAAAATGTATGTTTGTCCAGGGTGATGGAAATTCTGGCCCTACTTTAAGAGGCGGAAGGATATACATAAACAGTGGGCTAGCGGCGGTTAGAAAGGAACACAGCAGCCCTGCAGTGAGTGTCTCTTTGGATGAACCACTCATCCGTGGTGGTGGTGAGGGTGATGGTGGTGGTCATCCAGCCAAGCGACAGGCCCGTTGCTCGGCCTGACCCCCTCCGATCACCCAATGTTAGTCCGCCCCCCCCTTCCCCCCTTCCCCCCTTCCCCCCATGGCCTTGCAGTGCTCCCTCCCCTAGGTCTTGTACAGGCATGAGTCAGTGTGACTGTCCTGGAGGTCAGAGACGCATCCTGCCCCTGCTTCTCATATGACCCTCTCTCTCTGTCTCCTTCTCTCTCTCTCTCTCTCTCTCTCTCTCTCTCTCTCTCCCTCTCCCTCTCCCTCTCCCTCTCCCTCTCTCTCTCTCTCTCTCTCTCTCTCTCTCTCTCTCTCTCTCTCTCTCTCTCTCCTCTCTCTCTCTCCCTCTCCCTCTCCCTCTCTCTTTCTCTTATGCTCTCTCTCTCGCTATCTCTCTCACTTGCTGGCTCTCGGCTCATATGAATCACAGAGGACGATGGCAGCCCTGGGGGGGAAAAAATACAAAAAAAGATTTATCGCGCAATAGGACAAAGCCCCCCCCGAGGTCACTGTTAAGAGTGGAATATATGGATATGTGTCCCCTAACCTCTTCGATTTCATCTCCCTCTCTCCGTCCCTTTCACTCTGTCTCACTATCTTTCTCTCTCTGTCCTTCTCTCTCTCTCTCTCTCTCTCTCTCCTCTCTCTCTCTCTCTCTCTCTCTCTCTCTCTCTCTCTGTGTCCCTCAGCCTCATCCTTTTCCTTTATTTCAAACGTCAAATTCACTCTCTTTTTACCTCCTTCTTTTCAAAGAACCTTGGCTGCACGTTTGATTCTTCTTAACCACGGTGAATTATTAATAACACAAATATTGACCCCCCTTAACTGATCCGGGCCCCCCCCCCTCCAACCCCTGCACCCCTCTCCCTCCCCCCCCCACCCTCCCCCACACCCCTCCCTCCCCAGAGTACGGCCCGGGTCAACATCTCAGAGGGCTCGTGTCCCGAGAGGATCATCACCATCACGGGCTCCACCGACAGCGTCTTCAGGGCCTTCACCATGATCACTTTCAAACTGGAGGAGGTGATTACTGTTATTATTATGGGATGGATTCAACCTTCAGCTCCCCTCTAGTATGTATTTTATATGTATCAATCATGAGGGCAGAGTGGGTGTGCTCGCGGGGTTAGGGGGCCGTCCCAACACAGGGATGGCTTTGGCCCATGTTCGGTCGGATGGTTTATTACTTCATTATGTGTTTTTACTTCATTCGGTGATCGGATTCCGGGAGAAAAAGACAGAAGTTTGTCGAACGCATCTCGCCAGGTAGTGGAGGTGGGGCCCAGAGAAAGTGATCATCAGTGATGGGAGCGAGGAGGGCTGTGCTCTCCTCTTTATGGGATCCCATTTCCCTTCATCCCAACGCCCCATTACCACTAATGTGCTTTTATCCTCCCTGATTGCCGTACTCCGGGGCGGAAGTAGAAAATACCTTTCGCTGCGTATGCATTCCTTGATGTGCTCTATGATGACACGGCGTATGGAAGTGGATGGAGTTGGGAGATATATACGTTTTACCGGAGATGTCGTATAATCACATGCGAATAACATCAGACTCCGTCTGAATGTGTGGTTTAGTGGTTACGCTGGAAGTCGCTGCATCAGATGAGGGAGGGGGGGGTTTATAACGACAAAGCAGTTTAGAGATGAATTTGGATCAGTGCTTGACTCTCCTTGCAGAAAGCAGCACATTATTATAGGCTTTAATGATTAAATCTGTTGATGTTCTCCGTCTCCCAATCCCGCGTTTTCCCTCTCATACGCCGCGATCCCCACAGTGATTCCACAACCGCCACAAATTAAATATGAAGATGAAAGCAGGCGCCATCGTCAGAGCGCCGTGGCAAATGGCCGGGGTACGGGGAAGGAAATACCCTTCCCCGTACCCTGTCTGTTTGGCGCTCCTTAAACACACGCAGGCCGGAGTGCCGAGAGGCCTTCATTAAGATCTCACAAAACGCTCACCACCCCCCAGCCTCACCTTCCGTTGTAACTCTCGGGGTTGTCATGGCAACATGTCAGCGCACCAACTGCGCGTGGCGCTGCACGTAGCGATGTATGTCGGACATCTTTAATGAAGCAAGCGCTACCGCTGCCATGTCCACTCTGGCCGTCGGTCCACTGCTTGTTGCACGCAAAGCATCTTTTTTTTCTTCTCCTTTTTTCTCTCTGCACGCGATATATTATCACGGACCGGGGGGGCTTAGAGTGGCTGTCTCTGGGCTACTTTGGTGTACTTTGTTATTTCACGTCTTGGCAAATCGCTATCATTGATTCAGGCAGCCCACCGTGAACTTAGTTAATTGCGTCGTTGAGGCGGTTTGAAAATTCAGCGTAAAATAGGCCAATAATGCGCAGGTGTTGTGTTCTGGTAGCAATTAAAAAGACCTGTACCATGCCCCATGTACACAGGTCTTATCACACGCTCAACACAACAGACACTGAAGATTTAGAGAAAGACCTTCCTTTCTGTTATGGGTGCTTGCATCACCTCAGGGTCCAATTTCCCCATAGATTTGCTTTGCTTTTTTGTGTCTCTTTGTCTTGTGACAACGGCACGGGAAAGCCACACGGGATAAGATCCACGCTTGCTTAGAAGAGCCGCGTATTTTGAGATCAAATCTTGCCAGAGTGTGCCCAGAGCACTGCGATGCTCTGCGAGATACAATAAGACAAGGCATACGAGACGCCTAATCAGGCCCTCCACTAAATATAGACACTCAACAGAGAGCTACATCAGAGGCTGCATCATAGACACGCTGCTTAGCATTCAAATGCCGAAACTTACTGGAGAGATATGTTTTCACCTACATGTCAAATTAAATCCCGACCGGGGGGTAAGGGAAAAGAAAAACAATGCACCGCACTCTTTGTCTGGGGTCTATTCTCTATTTTGGCACGCTGTTCTCAATGATCTCAGTCACATTGCTTTTAAAAAGCGTGCGCCTAGCTTTTGGTCCTGTGCTCATATTCAGGCCACGGAGGTGCTCTCTCTGCCCTGACGGGCGGAGAGAAAGTGAGATGAATTTGCACTTCAAAGGATGTGTCACGCACCGTGTTGATTCATTAAGAGTTCAGACTCCGCCCATGGCGCAGGCTAGAGGGCTCCGCACCACCTGCAAAGTCAGAATCCAACACACACGCGGTCGGGTGAGAACCTGGTGACCTCATTCACAGCCGCGTGCCCGCCTGTGTCCCCTTGTATCCAGAGGACTGTTCACTGGAAACCGCTCACAATGGCCAGGTTTTCAGATCTTTTTCGGGGATGGCAATATATTATGCAATAAAAGGAATAGTGACTATTTGTAAATTAACTGGACCACAGATCAAGCAGAAATAACTAGGTTTATTGTTTAAATGTCTTATTTAAAAACATTAATAACAACGTATCGAACGGATTTTAAAAATTCATAAGGTCCCTGGATGTCGATGCTCGTTCAACGACCAAAA